>NC_090652.1:78243420-78558327 GCF_040937935.1 Hyperolius riggenbachi | reverse complement strand
GAAAGCTGTAGTTGCCGTCCCAGGCGGGCGGCATGAATAATGCGGCCAAGCGCTATGAAGTTGTTTACTCTGCGCTGCAAACACTTTTCTGCCCCTAAGCCGCCCTAAACAATGCTGAAATTCTGACACCCTAGGCCAATGCCTTGCCAGAAATCCGGCCCTGCTTGCCGTGGTGAATAGGCATGCTCGGAATGCCAATTTCCAGTTCCGCGGTAATTCCGCATACCGCCATTAATAAATTCCGCTACCGTTACATTCCGGCGGTATTCCGCGGTATTCCCTATATATGTCTCCGTAATTTTTTCCGGATTTCCATAACTTTCGGAAGCGTTACTCAGTCTGTCACTTGCTCATTTGTTACATCGTGTTTGGTTTCTTCTGCCAGTTAAGATGATCATGAGGATTGTGTATAAGAGTGTATTGTCAATAAAGTTGTTGTATATACTGTAAATTTTTCAGAAGCGTACTTTCGTAAATTTCCGCCTTTTTTTTCCGGAATTCCGGAGTTTTTTCACATATATACTGGGGGAGGCGCCCTGGCGGAAGTTCGTAGTTGTTGTCACTTCCGGGTAGTCCATGAGAAGTTGAGGAGTGTGGACAGTGGACAGTGGTTGCTAACGTATGATTGGTTTATCTTTTTAAGCAGCCCTATTTGTTTAGCAATTCCGCAATTTTCCGTGGAATTCCGCGGATTTCCGCGTTCTGGCGGCTACACTGATTGGTTCATTCATTCTGAATCCACTGATTGGCTTAAAAATACCGCTTGGCGGTATTGCGGAAATCCGGTTCCGTGTACTGCAAACTCCGGATTCCGCATACCGGCACGGAAATGCAAATTCCGTCTGGTAATGTGGAATTATCAATTCCGTCAATTAGGGATGAGCATCCCTGGTGGTGAAGGGGCTTGCGTATCAATGACCGCCAGCTATATGAGTGTCTTGGGGGGTGGCACACCAAAGATAATAAGGTTGTTGCTTCATTGTGGACAGACCAAATTTGATCAGCTGGACAATCACTGTTGTTCTATCATTGAGCTACCACAGCCCGGCGACCATATGGGCTCGAAAACTGCCACGGCCTGCACTCTCGCCATGGTGCGCGCCAGTCCAGCACGGCCGTCACTACGCAAACAGCTGTGAGTTTGGTGTGTCAGTGTGAAGCAGAACTCTAATTACACTCCCTGATTGATGTATACACATGCAAGATGTTTTAAATCACTTTAGGCCTGCAATTTAGCATGCAATGTGATTTCTGCCCTTAAAACGTTGTTTTGTGTCAAATCCAGATTTTTCCCCGGGACTTCTGGCATCTATCACACTCCTCAACAAAAACTCTTGTTTGACCCCTTGAAACATCTTTTCCATCACTTTTGTGGCCGGCATAAGTGTTTCTAGTTCGCCTCCCCAATGAAGTCTATTGCTGTTCGCGAAAGTTCGCGCGAACCGAACCTTTTGCGGAAGTTCGCGAACCCGGTTCGCAAACCGAAAATCGGAGGTTCGGGCCATCTCTAATGATTGCCTAAATCAGCATTCCACCTCTGCAGGCCACAGTAACAGAAACATTTTTCCACCTTTGCATGCCAGTAGTAATATACATTTTTTTTTATTGAAATAACGTATGTAAAATATAATAACTTTGTCTGTTACACCAGGCCTCATGCCCACCTTAGTCACATGGACAGCTATCATGCACCCCATCTTCAGCACCACCCAGCATGTCATTTGGTCCTACTAAAATTGCAATTTGACAAGTTATTTGCCTGGCACCTCATTTTCAATAAAATAAATTACCGTATTTTTTTGGGACTATAAGTCACACTTCTTCTTCCCCCAAAAAGTGGGGAAAAAAGTCACTGCATCTTACAGTCCAGTCCTCATACAAGGAGTCCCCAACTTACGAATGCCCGAAAATTATGAACTGCTGACCCGCTGCGATGTTGGGGACTCCCTTACTGTCCTCGTGTCCTATACCCCCCCACCCTGTGTGTTTCTCTGTTCTACTGTGCTATGTAATAAGCAGCCATGTGCATCTCTCACCTGACCGGGGGGTACCTACAGCAATCAGCTATTTTCAGAGGTGTATATGTGTAATACGGCACCTATGGCAAACACTGCAATTGTGCCCCCCCTTTTCCCTCACCTTCCCTGTTTATCGGATACATAAATTCAGAAGCCATGGTCCCCTAGATATTAAAATTTATTAGCCATGTGCCTCAAAATGAAATAGTCACGGTCAGGGCGTGGCCACGACAGAGTTCAGTATGGAAGTGTGAGCCTGTAGTTTATGCCTCGGCGATAACAAAGCGACTATCAGTGGTGCCATTCAAGCACAACAGCCTGTCACAATGCGGGGGAATGGAGACCGAGATCAACACCACCAAGAAGTGCAAACTGACCTCATTTAAGGTCAGAAACGGCTGCCGTGATTATGCAGCCCAGCCTGAAGGAAACCTCCTGATCAATTTGACCTCTCTCCCTTCGGATATCCCAGCTTCTGCTTCTACCACACAGACAGTCCAGCTCGATCAAGACCGCGGAGGGACAGCTCACATATGCAGCAGTTGTAAACCCTCACCAGGGCTGTTTCTTGGGCACCGCGGGCAGGGAGACTGCAAGTAGATGAAGCAAGTAGATGAAAAGGGGGCGCAGGCATAACCGCTGGGGAACTGGTGACGAGCAGTGCAGCCAAATGGAAGAAGAAGATTGCCAGCTCAATCACCTTCCTTGACTCCTCCTACACTGCCTGCATCAGATGTCATTCATCATCACGTCACCACCGCGTGATGACACCTGACGCCCTGTAGCGGTACTGCAGGCTGTCAGTGCGTGGTGCCCATGGAGGAGTTGGCTTTCCAGGCTTTTTTCGCCTGTTAGTTTTCATGGTCCCTGCTTCCTCCTGGATGAGCGGCTGGTCACTAGTAAGTAGGCAGATCTGCTTGTGACCTGTGTGACTGTCCGTAAAGAGTAAGGGTCAGCGAGTCCGGGGGTGGGGGGGGGGGGGGAGGCGGGGGGACAAGGGGCACAATTTTTACACCCACACCCTGGGCGCAATTTAGCCTAGAAACTGCCCTGACCCTCACACAGCTTCTCTCATTGCCTGGCAGACATGGCAGCCTTTCCTGCCACTAATCTGGCTGTCTCAAAAACTTACATCAAACACATTCTTCTCTCATTTAGATCAGCTCTCATAGCAGACCACACACATATGCAGGCCACTTTACAACAAGAGATCACTGACCTAGGGGATAGAGTAGATTTGTCGCAAAACGCAAAACGCAAAATCTCAGCTCAGGGGTGTAAGTGGAAATCACTGAACCCCCCTGCAAAACTTTAGATGTGGCCCCCTCCCCCCTCACTTTCTGCACAGGTAAACTGAGAACCAAAGTTAATGAAATGGCTATTGCACATTTGAATGTGTTTACCCCATGCAGATGAAAACTACAAGCACTGCACACATTTTCTTTATCATTTACATTAGCCTCTGTGATAAAACGTGCATGTTTTTACACATACAGACATACATGATGTTCAGAAAACGCAGTGGCTGAGCAGATGCAGTCATTAGAATAATTGTGCATAGAGCAGAAAGCTTTTTGTCTCCATGTCCTTAGTTGTTAGTCTCTCAGGACAGGGAAAAGAAACTTCTCCCCCCACAAGGCCCTTTGCGGCTTCTGGGCCCTGTAAGATCCTTAGAGGGTCTTGCAAGGTATGGCCCTTATGATAGCCAAAGTGACCTGTGTTTCAGTCAAAGATTATGTGCAGAGTTCTCTTTCTATACAGATTCTAGAAGGTCAGAGAGTGGAATAGAAGAGGGAACATTACAGGGAACAGTAAAGGTCAGAATGCAGCATTATCTATGTGATGTGCAGACTGGCTGTCTGAGCCTGGGATAGCCAGGGCCAAACAATGGCTGGTGTTTCTAAACACCAGCTTCTAGGTATTTAGGGTACAGGGCCTAGGCTTCGCGCTTGCGCACTAGACGGATGTCAATCACAGAGTTCTGGATGTCAATCACAGAGTTCTAAAAGCCAATAGCAAGCGTTTAATAGGGGTGACATCTGGAACCCGCCCATATCCCACCTTCGGGGGCGTGTGGTTAGTTAACACTTGTGGATCTGGAGGTTTTTCCATATATATGATTGATCCTTATATGTCGGGGCTAGCGCGCTCATATTAATCTCATCTTTGCTTAATATCCGTATTATTACATGCTGATGTTTGCTTTGCTTCGTATGTTTTTCAATATAAGTTTGTAACCAAGATTGTATCGAGTATCCCGGTTGGATACAATAAAGACTCTTAATTGACTCTGGCGTTCCAAGTTCTGTGAAAGTCTGCTACCGGCTGGATACTTTCCGAAGGTGATTAGGACAAGCGCTGATCTAAAGGTAGTCACACGCAGAGACTAAATATTTGATTATTACAGGCCCCCCTGTGACTGCATACTTTGCAGGGTCTAATGTTATGCCCCCTTTTCAGCTTTGATTGTTGAGCATAATATTCTGGTTAATAACTCTAAACAACAGACAAGTGATATAACGTGGCTCTAAGCTAAGACATCAGATGTGGAGGATCACTCCAGGCCAAATAATCTTAAACTGAGAGGAATACAAGAATCTGTCTTGGCGAATGATCTCAGGGCATATGTTACGAATCTAGCTAAATCTGCTCTTCCGTCCGTGTTTCCAATTGAACTAACCATTGAAAGACAGTGGTACCCCCGATCACAAATTCAAGTAAATCTGGCCACGGCAGAATCAAAATCCGGATAGACCGTGAGCATGAACTGGACTTTCTTGACTTCTTTCTGCACTGATCTTGACTTTCGTTTCAACTTATTTTATCATTTTTAGATTTTGCTTTCAGGAGTGTAGTAAGTAATTTTTTTTTCACTAATGTTATCATTTTAAAATTTGTTTTCATAAGTATAATGCTTAAATATTGTTTTCAAGCTTACTGTATTACAAATATGTTGCTTTTGGTATTAACCTTGTTTTCAGAATTATAATGCGTAAATCATAGTTTTCAGATTTATTATCTTACTAATATATCACTTTTAATATTACCGTAATTTTAAGATTTTTCATGTGTACGTGATTGTAAAGCTATTTATTATATTATAAATATATAACTTTTTCTATTCATGCTATTTGTAGTGAAGTATTTTACAGTATTAAATATATTATTGTTTCTATGTGTGTAACTGTGTTTGTGCAGTGGGGGTGGTTAGGGTTAGGCACTACCAGGGGTGGTTAGGGTTAGGCACCACCAGGTGGGTGGTTAGAGTCAGGAACCACCGGGGGAGGGGGGTTAGGGTTAGGCACCACCAGGGGCGGGTTTAGGGGGGTCTAGGGGTTAGAGATTAGGTATAGGGAGAGATCTGTGTGAGAGTACAGTTAGGTATAGTTGCAGAAAAATACCTGTAATCAGTGCTGCTCATCAGGATACCGGATATCCGAATAGACTCGGATATCCGAACTTTTTAGGCCTATCCGATCGGATCCGGATTCCGGATAGCTGGACGGAAATCCGGATAGCTCTATGCGGATAGTTGGTCGCATAACCCGGATATCCGCGGATACCGATCGGATATCCGAATCCGGGTACTGTAACCATGGACATGATGTCCATGACGTCATTCAGCCAATCAGAGCGCTCCCAGCCTAAGCCCAAGCACCCAATCACAGAGGGGAACCTTGGCCAGTCCCTCCTGTATATAAGGAGGGGGGCATGTTAAGAATCTCGTCCTTGCTTTGTGACTGCCACTGAGATAGTTTGTCCAGTGTGTTTGGCTGAAGCAAGTACATTATCCCAGTGATAACCCAGCGTTTTAACACTAAAACACCTTCTGGTTTTACTGTTTTACTGTGTTGTAGTTAGCTTAGCTAGTCTGTGTAATTTGTTAGTGTCAGTCAGTCTTGTCAGTCAGTCTTTCAGCTGCAGCAGCTGCCTGTGCCTGCTACTAGGTCCTGTGTCTTTGTGTGTGCTGTGTCTGTGTGCACACACTCCAGGCTCCTTGCTGCTGGCTGGGCTGCTATTACTACTGCTACTAGGTCCTGTGTCTTTGTGTGTGCTGTGTCTGTGTGCACACACTCCAGGCTCCTTGCTGCTGGCTGGGCTGCTATTACTACTGCTACTAGGTCCTGTGTCTTTGTGTGTGCTGTGTCTGTGTGCACACACTCCAGGCTCCTTGCTGCTGGCTGGGCTGCTATTACTACTGCTACTGTGGTTTTATATTGTGTAGTTGCAGACAGTGCTAGTACTACAGATTATTGCTGCTGTGCTGCTGCTGAGTGAGCAGTGTCAGTGTGTTTAGTTGTTGTACTCCTGTCTGTCAATCTGCTGATCATTTCCAAGCCCGCCGCCAATAATAAAAGTGCACCAAGTACCCCACACACATCATCTGTGACGTCGACTCATCAGTGACAGTGAGTCTTGTACTATGTCTGGCACTGGCAGTGTGAGACGGGGGAGGGGCAAGGCCAGAAGGAGAGTGAGCAACATTGCGGCCTCTGGCAGCAGTTCTGCCGCATCAGTCATTCCGCCGCTACCCACTGGCAGTCACGCTGCAGAGACGCAGCAGCGTGTTGCGTCAATTTTCAAGCAGGGTCAGCGGCGCAGATTGGAGGAGAAGGACGCCGCGTCTGTGATGCAGCAGATGGCGCATGACGAGGAGCAAGCCAGTGACAGTGAGGCCACCACCACCAGCCCTAGCCCTAGAGAAAATATTCTCAGCAAAATTGGCTTTACAGAAGAGTCTGAGATGCTGACAGTAATTGTTGGGGGGGAGCCCGTCCATGATGTGTCAGCAGAAGAGGAGTTTGAGGCGGGCTCATCATCCCAGCAGTTTTACGAAGGGGAGTTTGATGATGAGGTGAAGGACCCGGACTACCAGCGACCGGAGGGGCATGTCAGCTCTGACTCTGAGGAGGAGGAGTCAGTGTGTATGGCACGCAGGTTGAGCATTGCAGGGATTGGCAGGAGCAGCAGTGGGCATGGAGTACGTGACCCGCAGGCTGCTGCTCCATCTGTCAGTGGCACGACTACCACCAGCCGCACCACTCAACCCCAGGCCCCAACCACCACCGGGAGAAAATCCACAGCAGCATCCCGTTCTGAGCCACGTAAGGGAAAACTCCAATCCCCAATATGGCAGTTTTTCCATCTGCCCTCACTGGATAGCAAATTTGTAACGTGCAAATTATGCCATGTGAAGCTGAGCAGAGGGTCTCACCCCTCCAGTTATGGCACCTCCAGCTTCATCAACCATCTGGGCAATAAGCACAAACCTGAGCATCAGGAATTCAAGCTGCTGAAGGAAGCTGGTGCTGGCCCTTGCAGAGGTCAGAGCACTATAACCAGCTTTGCCACTCCTGCTGACACTGAGGCCTGTTCAGGCAGCCAGTCCTCCTCAGTGGTCTCCTCTGTTCCCTCCTCAGCTTCCCGTGCAAGCCTAAAACGCCCCCACCACCAGACCCTGCTGAGTGACTCTTTTGTGGTCAGGGCTCAGCCTCCCGGCAGCCGTCGCATACACCAGCTGAACGGCTTGCTTACACGGGCCATGTCCTCCCAGCTCCTCCCGTACTCGTTTGTGCAGGAGGGGAGCCGGATGCGTGCGCTCCTGCAGTGCGCAGCGCCGGATTGGCCAATCCCCAGCCGGCACAACTTCGCACGCAAGGCCA
The DNA here is from genome assembly GCF_040937935.1 of Hyperolius riggenbachi. Taxonomy (NCBI): domain Eukaryota; kingdom Metazoa; phylum Chordata; class Amphibia; order Anura; family Hyperoliidae; genus Hyperolius; species Hyperolius riggenbachi. The sequence continues at coordinate 78,550,646 of NC_090652.1, read as the reverse complement.
TCCCAGCACTGCACTGCTTTGTAAAGGCCAACGTGGAGCGTGGGCTGGATCATGCGCTTGGTGCGCGCGTCCATGTGACAATGGACTCATGGAGCAGCCGGTTCGGGACAGGCCGCTATTTGTCCTTCACCGCGCACTGGGTCAGTTTGGTGGAAGGGGGTGAAGAGGAGACAGCAGCATCATCACCACGGTGGGTGGTGCCACCCCGCAGCAGGGTCAGGGGAAGTGCAGCAGCTTCCAGCTCTGATCCGGTTCCATCCGCCACCAAACAACCCCGCCTCAGCAGCAGCGTGAAGGCCCACCACTGCCAAGCGCTGCTGCAGATGGTCACGGTGGGCAAGAACAAGCTGACGGCAGACCACGTCTTGGCCAAGCTCCGAGAGCAAGAGAGGAGTTGGCTGACCCCCAGAGGCCTCAGAGTCGGAGAGGTGGTGGCCGACAATGGTGCAAACTTGGTTGCCGCCATCCAGCGGGGAAACCTCACCCACATCCCCTGTCTGGCCCACGTCCTGAACCTAGTGGTGCAGAAATTCCTGCACACCTACCGGGGGATGGACACTCTTTTGGGAGCGGCAAGGAAAACGGTGGGTCATTTTCGCCGCTCGGGTGGTGCCACAGCGACCCTTACAGCCGTGCAGATGGAGCTGAACCTCCCACAGCACCGCCTCATTATAGACGTTCCAACACGCTGGAATTCCACCCTGGCGATGTTGGAACGTCTGGTTGAACAGAGGCGGGCTGTCAACCTGTACCTGGCCAGAGCCACCATGGATGCCAACTTGTTGGGGACCGGCACCACCCACCTCCCAGACATCATCCGCCCTGCTGAGTGGGGAAAAATGCAGCTGGTGTGCTTTGTGCTGGCACCCTTCCTGGAGGCCACCAACATGGTCAGCCGGGACCATGCGTCGCTGTGTGAGTGGTTGACCATTGTGTGCATGCTGGACAAGGCCCTCGATGCTCTGCTGGAAGTGGGAGAGGAAGCCTTGATCCAGCAGCAGGAGCAGCAGCAGCACACTTCACAGTCCACCTCTGTGCAGCAGGAGGAGGATTCGGAGGAGTTGGAGGAGGACTTGGAGGAGTTGGAGGTCCCTGACCTTGAAGAGGAGGGGGCACAGCGGAGTGCAGCTGCAGTAGTGCGGGGGTGGAGAGAGCAAGATGAGGCTCCGGAATCAGAGGAGGACGACAGCACTGTCAGCGGTGCAGAAGATGATAGGTCAGCAGAGATGGCAGCCCTCTTCCCCATGGCAGTGCACATGCTGCAGTGCCTGCGCAAAGACCCAAGGGTGAAGGAGATGAGTGCTCGGGAGGACATCTGGATCACCCTGATGCTGGACCCACGGCTGAAGGGGAAGCTGGCTCAGTTCCTGCCTGTAGGAGGAGACCCTGTGCGCCGAATCAGGGACTTGCAGCGGATTCTGGTTCGGTGCTTGGAGGAAGCCTTCCCCCGGACTCCCACCCCCCCTGCTGTCTCAGTCCAGCCAGCACAGCAGCAGGTGCCTGCATCCAGCATCAGCAGGCGCCCAACAAACCTGCTGTCTCTGACAAAGGCGCTCTATGCCACACCAGTACCGCTGCCTACAGAGGAGGTGCCTGCAGCAGCATCCGGCTCTCAAAGCCAGAACCAGCACCTGACCCGGATGGTGGCCGACTATATGGGGTCCTATAGCGGGCTTGACACCGACACCCCTGTGGACCCCTTGGAGTACTGGGTGAAGCACCTGGATATCTGGGGCGAGCTGGCGCAATACGCCCTGGAAGTGCTGTCCTGCCCGCCTTCCAGCGTTATGTCGGAAAGGTGCTTCAGTGCGGCCGGTGGCGTGGTCACTGAGAAGCGCTCTTGTCTGTCAGGCCAGTCTGTGGACAGACTGACTTTTTTAAAGATGAACGAGGCTTGGGCAATTGGTGAGTTCCTGGCCCCTGTTGTTGGCAAGAGGGGGAAATGAAGTGGCTGAGTGGTTATCACTATGCCTGCTTGCTGCTTAACCACCCTTTACCACCACAACCTCCTGACTCCATCTTCATGAAGCCAGGTTCTTATTTTTTTAACTGTGCCGTGGTACCTGCCATGGTCAACTATGTAAACACAATAGCTGTGTAATTTTTTTGGAGGTGTCTGTGCTGTGCGAGTTGTGGGGAGGCCCCAACTGCGTCAGTACGACCGCTTCCTGGAACCTCTCCTAATTTTTTACTGTGCCGTGGTACCTACAACAGTGCCATGGTCAACTATGTAAACACAATAGCTGTGTAATTTTTTTGGAGGTGTCTGTGCTGTCCGAGTTGTGGGGCCCCAACTGTGGCAGTACGACCGACCGCTTCCTGGAACCTCTCCTAATTTTTTACTGTGCCGTGGTACCTACAACAGTGCCATGGTCAACTATGTAAACACAATAGCTGTGTAATTTTTTTGGAGGTGTCTGTGCTGTCCGAGTTGTGGGGCCCCAACTGCGGCAGTACGACCGACCGCTTCCTGGAACCTCTCCTAATTTTTTACTGTGCCGTGGTACCTACAACAGTGCCATGGTCAACTATGTAAACACAATAGCTGTGTAATTTTTTTGGAGGTGTCTGTGCTGTCCGAGTTGTGGGGCCCCAACTGCGGCAGTACGACCGACCGCTTCCTGGAACCTCTCCTAATTTTTTACTGTGCCGTGGTACCTACAACAGTGCCATGGTCAACTATCTAAACACAATAGCTGTGTAATTTTTTTTGGAGGTGTCTGCTGTCCGAGTTGTGGGGAGGCCCCAACTGCGTCAGTACGACTGCTTCCTGATACCACTCTGATGTTGAGTGACAGCCATTTTTTTAGGGGGGGGGGATTTTAAGTCCACTCCCCACATCATCAGTGTTTCCATTTTCAAAATTATGATGCTACATGCCTCATATACCCTAAAAAACCTTTTTAAAGCAATTTAAAGGCCACTTCCGGGATTAAACACGGATATCCGAATCCGATCGGATACTAGGGTCGGATATCCGAATCGGATTCGGATCGGAAAATTTTGAATTCGGATATCCGACTCGGATCGGATAGCAGGGTATCCGGATCCGAATCGGATCCGGATTTTGAAAAGGGGTATCCGAGCAGCACTGCCTGTAATATCTACAATTGTATTACTACGCCTAAAAAAAAGTGTAAATATTGTTTTTTGTTGTAGACGGTATTTGGCCATTTAATTACCTTTATTTCAACATATTTAGCACTTGATTTTCATTTATAATATAGAAACGAAAAATATTGTTTTAGATAAAAACGTATAATTTCATCTATATCCCGCATCCTTTTTTCCAGACCCCTATTTGCATGAACGCGGCTCAGATCGCCTATAAAATGGGGTTCCTCTCTACAAAGTACACAACACACCACCTCCTCCACTAAACCTGGTGATGCTCTTCTCAAGCAGCTCAAAACTCCAACAGACTCTGCAACTAACACCAACAGCGCATCCAGGCACAAAGCTCTTCATTCTTCTAAAGTCACTCAGGAATGGCACAATTCATCTGCATGAATCCCGAGGACTGCCAAGTTATAACCTCTCTCTTTCTACCTACCACCGAGGATTGCATTGTTTTTCTGCAATACCTGGTATTGCCATCTCCCCAATGATTGATGAGTAGAACCATGAACTTAAGTTATCCAATTGTTTGGTTTCAGTTACTAAGTTATATGTGTTTGTTTCCATCTTCACCTAGCATTGTGAACCAGTATATACATGTTAGTAGCTATTTGTTGGGAGAGAGAGCCTCATAGAGGCTAGAAAAACAAAAAAACAAACACTGCCACAGCAAGACACCTCAGATGGCATGTCCCCTTTGGGACAAAAAAAGGAGGTGAGCCCGATCGCTGGGCTCCTTAGCTGGGCTGTGCAGGAGGCTGAAAAGCCTGCACAGCCCAGTACAGCAAAAAACAGCCTGGTCTTAGGGGGGGTTAACACTGTGGTAGTCAAGTGGTTAAAGAGCAATTAGATGGTGGGCAAGCTGGTAAATATACATATCATGATGCAGAGCAGAGGTTTGCCTGCTGGAGGGATCGAAGAAAAAAACTCTGTCTACTCTGTCACCATTGTTATAATGACTGCGTGTGCAAAGCTAGTTGAGATATTATACACAGCTTGAAAAGTTTGTGACAGTCCCCAGACTCCAGCAGGGCTGCTGACAGCCTTGTGTGAGAGCAGGGACAGGAGTCATATTACAGGCAAGTAGCCTCTGTGTGATTTGGCTGCAATACAAATACGCTCTCTGAACTTAGTGGTTCATAGCAATGCCCCCCTACATGCTAGAAACCCCAAATTTGCAAGGTATGTTAAGTAGAACAGTGGGAACAAGAGGAAAAAACATTTTCAAAAAGACCTTATAGTTTTTGAGAAAATCGATTATTTTAAAGTTTCAAAGGAAGGTTCAAAGGAAAAACTTATACATGTAAATGCAGCAAATACATTAACTGTCATTTACCGCATTTAAATGTATACTTTTTTACTTTGAAACTTTAAAATCAATTTTCTCAAAAAGGTGTTTCTAGCATGTAAGGGGGCTTTGCTATTAACCGCTAAAGTTGGCCGGTTTTAAGGTAATAATCACAGCCCGTGATCACGGCTAAATGATTTGGACCACGATCACTGCACCTTCAGAACTGAATCCAAGATCGAGAGGCAATCACGAATTCGGAATCCGACCTCGTGATCAGAAAAAAACAGCTCGTGATTGAGGCCATCAAATTTAGATTTTTATTTTACCAGATTATAGAGAACGTGTTGTTCACTATAAAGAAAGCAGGATCCTTGCCTGTTCCCTATTCAAAGATTAACATTTTTACTGACCTCTCACGAGCTATTCTGCAGTGCAGAAGGGAGATGCAGCCAGTTACCAGAGCTCTTAGGGAGGCTCAGGTTAAAGCAGAAAAAAGGGTGCATATGGCTAATGGACAAAAAGGGTGCACCATAGGCCTCTGTGTGATGTGACTGCAATACAGATAAGCTCTCTGCTCCATCTCAGGCTATTCTCAGAAGTGGAGTACCTAGGGCATTTAAAACCCAGTACTGGGCATTAAAAGAAACAATGCCCGCCCAAAAAAAGTAAATGAATAAGTGCGGCGTGCTGAGTGCCATGGAGGGTAATGCCAGGTATGGGTGACCCCAGTATAGGTAATATAGTTGCCCCAGTATAGTTGCTGTATATACCATATTTTTTGGACTGTAAGACGCTCCTGATCATAAGATGCACCCAGGTTTAGAGGACAAAAACCAGGGGGAAAAATATATACTAAACCTGGTGCATCCATGGCGAAGGGGCATCTTGTGGATTATGCCCCCTTTGTAGCTCATGCCCCCTCGTCCCTCTTGTGTCTCCGTGTCCTCCTGTATCCCCCTTATGTCCACCTCTATGCCCCTTTGTTTCCCCCCGGGTCCTCCATTTGTCCCTGTGTCCTCCTCTGCATGGGCACAGTACAAGGAGTCCCCGACATTTTGGTGGGTTTGAGACTCAGATTGGCAGGCCTTCACAAGTCAGGAACTCCCTGCATTTTGACTATAAGACGCTGTGACTTTTTTTCTCCACTTTTGGGGGAGAAAATGTGAGTCTTATAGTCCAAAAATACAGTATATAGCCGTATGTATATAGCTGTATATATCAGAGCTAAATCCGTGATCACGAACCGGATTTGGACCACGATCACGGGTGCATTCAGAACTGAATCTGTGATTGAGAGGCGATCACAAATTCAGAATCCGACCTCGTGTTCAGGAAAAACAGCTCGTGATCACGGGTTACCAGTGATCACGAGGCCGTGGAGAGCAACACTGTTGACAGAATCCACTGACTGTCTCCCTAAACCTCCACATCTCCAAGACCAAGTACCCAGAGACGTTATTGTTAGATTTTTATTTTACCATATTATAGAGAGCATATTGCTTACTATAAAGAAAGCAGGATCCTTGCCTGATCCCTATACAAAGATTAACATTTTTACTGACTTCTCACAAGCTACACTGTAGTGCAGAAGGGAGATGCAGCCAGTAACCAGCACTCTTAGGGAGGCTCAGATGGAAGCAGAGGAATAGGGCGCATATGGCTAATGGACAAAAAGTGTGCACCATCACCATAGGCTGCAATGCAAAATATCGGCCATTTGGCACCAGAGAAGAAATTAGGGTGCCCAATAAATAGCGGTTGCAGGGATCGTGATAACAAAACTTTTCATTTACATAATAAGGTTTATGACAAATATCTTTTTTTTTTCAAAATGTGTTTTAACTTTCATTTTAACTTAGTTTCTCGTTTTTTAAATGTTGCTTTCAGGAGTGTAATAATTCATTTTTGTTTTCACTTGTTTATCATGTTAAAATTCATTTTCATAACTTTAATGCCTAAATATTGTTTTCAACCTTTTTGTATTACAAATATGTCACTTTTGGTATTAACCTTGTTTTCAGAATTATGATGCATAAATTATAGTTTTCAGATTCATTATCCTTCTAATATATCACTTTTAATATTACCGTTATTTTGAGATTTTTAATGCGTACATGATTGTAAGGCTATTTATTATATTATAAATATAAAACTTTTACTATTCATAGTATTTGTAATGTGTACGTGATTGTAAAGCTATTGATTATATTATAAACTAGCTCATTGCCCGGCGTTGCCAGGGTATGTATTTGGCTGGTGTTGGCTCTGCATACTTTTTCAAACCCTAACACACAATTACTCACTGACCAAGATTGTGAGCTTTGCGGTCTTTGGTATCAATAATTTGCATTGAAATGAAAACATCTGATTGGCTGTTTGTGGCTCCACACCCTTTTCTGAATTTGAAACCCAGTCACCCAATAACCAACTGTACCAGGTCTGTGCCATTAACAGTGCAAGAATGGCAGCAATTAAATATTCCCCTTGAAAAGCAATAGGTGAAGTTTGATTCACTTTTGTAGGCCCCACCCACTTTTCTGAATATTAATCCCAGTCACCCAGTGACCAACTGTGCAAAGTTTAAAAACCCTGCCATTAACAGTGTATGTATGGCTGCAGTTTACATTTTCCCAGTGAAATTTGTATTTGTCTCCACCCATTGATGACCCGGCATTGCCCGTGTATGTATTTGGCTGGTGTTAGCTCCGCCCAATTTCTAACCCTAACGCACAAACACTCAATGACTAAGTTTGTGAGCTTTGGGGTCCTTGGCATCAATAATTTGTATATTCCCATAGAAATTAAACAAATCACTTGAAAGTCGAGAGAAAGCGATGGTGCACATCCAGCTAAAACGTCATTTTATTAATGCAGTTTAAAATCAATAAACAAAGTTACAGACCAGCAATGTGGAGAGAGGTACAAGCAGCAAAGGATCAAAACAAATCAGATTGGCTGTTTGTGGCTTCACCCCCTCTCCAGAATTTGAACCCCAGTCACCCAATGACCAACTGTAGCAGGTTTGAGGCATCTGCTATTAACAGTGGAAAAATGGCTGCAATTTAAATATTCCACTTGAAAATCAACAGGTGAATTTTGATTGGCTATTATAGGCTCCACCCACTTCCCTGAATATTAATCTCAGTCAGTCAGTGAACATCTGGGCAAAGTCTGACAATCCAACCATTAACAGTGTAAGAAGGGCTGCAGTTTACACTTTCCCAGTGAAATTTGTTTTGGCTCCGACCACTTTTTGTAACCTGGACACAAAGGCACTACTCCTTGACCAAGTTTGTGAACTTTGGGGTCCTTGGCATCAATAATTTGTATTTTCCCATGAAATGAAACAAATCTGATTCACTGTTTGTCGCTCTGTCCCCTTTTCTGAATTTGATCCCCAGTGACCCAATCACTAACTGTACCAGGTGTGAGGCTTGTGCCATTAACAGTGCAAGAATGGCAGCAGTTGTAATATTCTCCTTGAAAAGCGACATGTGATTTTTGATTGGCATTTTTAGGTTCCACCCACTTTTCTGAACATTTATCCCAGTCACCCAGTAACCAGCTATGCTAAGTTTGAGAACCCTTCCATTAACAGTAAAGAAGGGCTGCAGTTTACAATTTCCCAGAAAAATCTGTTTTAACTCCACCCACTTTTTGTAACCTGGACACACAGTCACTACACAATGACCAAGTGTGTGAGCTTTTGGGTTCCTGGCATCAAAATTATGGTAATGGAAGCAGTTTATCCAGCAAAGAAATCTGGCTGTTTTTGGCTCCGCCCCTTTACTGAATTGGAACCCCAGACACTTAACCCTCCTGGCGGTTTGCTAAAAAATCGCCAGGGGGCAGCAAATCTTTTTTTTTTTTTTTTAAATTTTTTCATGTAGCGAGACAAAGTCTCGCTACATGATAGCCGCTGCTCAGCGGCATCCCCCCAGCCCCTCCGATCGCCGCCGGCGATCGGCGATCAGGAGATCCCGTTCAAAGGGCTTCCCCCGTCGCCATGGCGATGGGGCGGGATGACGTCACCGACGTCGTGACGTCATAGGGGATTCCGATCCACCCCATAGAGCTGCCTGGCACTGATTGGCCAGGCAGCGCACGGGGTCTGGGGGGGCGGCTGCGGCGCGACGGATAGCGGCGGATCAGCGGGTAGCGGCGGCGATCGGGCACTGCACGCAGCTAGCAAAGTGCTAGCTGCGTGCAGCAAAAAAAAAATTATGCAAATCGGCCCAGCGGGGCCTGAGCGGTGCCTTCCGGCGGCATAGCCCGAGCTCAGCTCGGGCTTACCGCCAGGAAGGTTAATGACCGACTGTAGCAGGTTTGAGGCCTCTGCCATTAACAGTGTAAGAATGGCTGCAGTTGCAATATTCCCTTTGAAAATCAAAAGGTGAATTTTGATTGGCTGCTGTAGGCTCCACCCACTTTCCTGAATATTAGTCCCAGTCATCCAGTGGCCAACTGTGTCATGTTTGAGAACCTTGCCAATAACAGAATGGCTGAAATCAGTCTAACAAATCTGATTGGCTGTTTGAGGCTGCACCCCTTTAGTGAATTTGGACCCCAGTCACCTAATGACTGACTGTATCAGGTTTGAGGCCTCTGCCATTAACAGTGTAAAAATGGTAGCAATGTGAATATTCCCCTTGAAAATCAATAGGTAGATTTTGATTGGATGTTGTAGTCTCCACCCACATTTCTGAATATTCATCCCAGTCACCCAGTGGCCAATTGTGTAAAGTTTGGGAACCCTGCCATGTTAAAAATTTAGTTGTTGGCACCGCCCACTTTTTCTAACCTTGACATACAGTCACTCAATTATTCTAGAAAAGATGAAGCGCTCCATGGTGCATTATCAGGGGATAATTTTTAATCGCAACTTAAAGGTTCTACTTACAGGAAGTAAAATGACAACTCGCTCATCAGCGGTACAATCCACCGCTACACAGGCATGCAGGTTTGGCAACAACGCGCTGTGGCCAGTAGCGCGTTCTCCGATGTCCGGGGAAGCCGTCCCGCAGTGGGTGTGGGCGTGGCTGTGGTTTAGCGTGCGTATGGCGTCATTACGCGTTTCGGCGCTCTGCGCCTTCGTCAGATGACGCCCATACGCACTACACGCTATCTTTATCCGTCCCTGCAGCCATTGTCATGGCAACAGGGTGAAACATAATAAATTCAAAAAACTTTATTGAAAAACGAACAATTTATATGCGTACATAAGGAAATCAGTACGCTTTTCTTACAAATACTGCACTTAGAAAAAATGATAGGAATAATTAAGGAATCTCTTAAAAAGGTTCGAAATGAGTGGTGATGTAATTCAAAATATATGAATAAATAATAATAATTACATCAATGAATAAAATAAGGGAGGGCACAAGAAGGGATAAAAATTAGATGATGGGTAAACGAAATGGCGCTGGCTCACAGCGCGCTGTAAACCTATATATATATAAAAATAAAGGCGTAAAAGGACATATTGATAATAGACCTATGTTTCAAGGTATAAAATATAAGCTAGAGAGCTCTTTACATAAAAAATACACCTAATAGTCAAAAAACAGTCAAAAAAAACAGTTAGTCACTCAATTATCAAGTTTATCAGCTTTGGGGTCCTTGGTATCAATACTTTGTATATTCCCATTTAAAAATAAACAAATCTTTTTGGCTGTTTGTGGCTCCGCCCCCTTTCTGAGTTTGGGCCCTAGTCACCCAGTGACCAACTGTACCAGGTTTGAGGCATCTGCTTTTAACAGTATAAGAGAATGGTAGCAGCTTAAAAATTCCCTTTGAAAATCAAAAGGTGAATTTTTATTGGCTGTTGTAGGCTCCACCCACCTTCCAAAATCTTAATCTCAGTTACTCAATGACCAACTGTGCAAAGTTTGAGAACCCTGCCATTAACGATGTAAGAATGGCTGCAGTTTATATTTTCCCAGTAAAAGCTGTTTTTGGCTCCGCCCACTTTTTGTGACCTTGACACACAGTCACTCAATGACCACGTTTGTGAGCTTTCAGGTTCCTGGCATCAAAAATGCATGAATGGAAGCAATTTATCCACCAAGGAAATCTGATTGGCTGTATGTGGCCCCGCCCCTTTAGTGAATTTGGACCCCAGTCACCCAATGATGACTGTAGCAATTTTGAAGCCTCTGCCATTAACAGTGTAAGAATGGCAGCAGTTTAAATATTACCCTTGAAAATCAATTGGTGAATTTTGATTGGCTGTTGTAGGCTCCACCCATTTTCTTGAATCTTAATCGCATTCACCCAGTGACCAACTGTGCCAAGTTTGAGAACCCTGCGATTAACAGTCTAAGAATGGCTGCAGTTTACATTTTCACATTTAAAATGAATGGCTGAAATTTGATTGGCTGTTTTATGCTCCGCCCACTTTTCCTGGATTTGTAACATCGGTCACCAAGTGACCACCTGTGCCAAGTGTGGGGACTGTGGCTTGATTACTGTGAGAATGGCAGCCTTTTACATTTTTTCCATTGACTTGAATGGGTGAAATCTGATTTGCTGTTTGAAGCTCCGCCCAGGTGTGCAGGGGGGACGCGAGACCCCCAGAACCTATCATCCCAGGTAGTAAGGGATCTGTGTACCAAGTTGCGTTCAAATCGGTCGTTTTTGAGTGATTGCGACACACACACACACACACACGCACGCATGCACGCACGCACGCACGCACACACACACACACACACACACACACACACACTTTATGTATATAGATATATAACTTTTTCTATTCATGCTATTTGTAGTGAAGTATTTTATGGTATCAAAGTATCAAATATTTTATTGTTTCTATGTGTGTAAGGGTGTTTGTGCAGTGGGGATGGTTAGGGTTAGGCACCATCAGGGGGTGGTTAGGGTTAGGCACCACCGGGGGGTGGTTAGGGTTAGGCACCACTTTTATAGTTAGGCACCACTAGGTGGGTTTTAGGGTTAGACACCACCAGGAAGGATTTAGAGTTAGCACCAGGGGGGTTTAAGGGTTAGGCACCACCAGGAAGGTTTTAGGGGGGGGTCTAGGGGTTAGGGATAGGTATAGGGAGAGATCTGTGTGAGAGTACAGTTAGGTATAGTTGCAGTATATTACCTGTAATATCTACAATTGTATTACTACGCCTAATAAAAGTGTAAATATTGTTTTTTGTTAGACGGTATTTTGCTATTTCATTACTTATGACTTGATTTTCATTTATAATATAGAAACGAAAAATATTGTTTTAGATAAAAACTTACAATTTCATCTATATCCTGCGTCTTGTTTTCCAGACACTCTTTTTGCATGTACGCGGCTCAGATCCCCGATAAATGGGGGTTCCTGGTAAAGGTAATTTTCTCTTTTCAAAGTACACAACACACCATCTCCTCCACTAAAGCTGGTGTCACTCTCCTCAAGCAGCTCAAAACTCCTACAAACTCTGCAACTAACACCAACAGCGCAACCAGGCACAAAGCTCTTCATTCTTCTAAAGTCACCCCGAAATGGCACAATTTACCTGCATGAATCCCGAGGACTGCAAAGTTATAACCTCTCTTTTTCTACTTACCACGAGGAGTGAGTTGTTCGTCTGCAATGCCTGGTATTGCCTTCTCCCCAATGATTATTGAGTAGAAACATAGAACCATGAACTTAAGGTCTCCAATTGTTTGGTTTCAGTTACTAAGTTATATGTGTTTGTTTCCGCCTTCACCTAGCATTGTGAACCAGTATATACATGTTTGTAGCTATACGTTACATGATCAGCATTCTCATGATGCCATTCCTCATCTAGCATGTCAAACCACCCCATGATGGGTGACGCAGACTGGCCGGGGGGGGGGGGGGGCTTGGGGGGGGGGCTTATACCAATACAAAATAAACTAAACAACAGTTAATGTGATCAGTGGAATTATTTCACTCAACCGGGCTTGGGCATCACAGTATGCTTACTAAGAGGTGGATACAAACATCAAGAGGAGCTAAGGGTTTAAAAGTGGTGAGACCTCCGTAACCGTTCCGCCACTTTGTGCTTATAGCGAGGGTCCAGTAGTATTGCCACCGAGTACAGGTGATTCCCCTTTAACCATTTTACGGGGGCCCCTCCCTCAACAGGCAGAACAGCATGAAAGACTCCATTTGAACAAGGATTGATGCCGGGATAGCCTGCTCTTCTTCCTCACTGAGGTCACATAAAGTCTCCTTCACTCCCCCAGTGTTCTATCTGTGGAGTATCACACAGACACAAAGCTAGGCAATACTGTAAAAACAATACAGTGATAACAGAGGCCCTGGAGTTTCACCATGCTAACTAGACCATGCTGCCACACAAGGTGTTGATGACACATCTGGTTCTGGTGATGTTTTAAACAAATCTTCCTCCTCTTCCTGTTCACGCTCCTCTACAGCTTGATCCACCACTCTACGCAGCATGGCACGCTCAAGGAAGAAAGCGTATGGGATCAGGTCGCTGATGACACCTTAACTGTGCTACTCACTAGGTTGTCACTGCCTCAAATGGACGCATGAGCCTGCAGGCATTACGCATGAGTGTTCAGTACTTCGGCCCTAAAATCCTCAGCTCCCCAGAGCCTGACCTTTCACCGTAGTTGTACAGATACTCATTATACAATACAATAATACAATACAATAACATTTCTATAGCGCTTTTCTCCCATAGGACTCAAAGCGCTTAGGCTCTCTCAGATTTAGTAATTGGTAGTAGGATGAAGTATTCCCACAACAAAAGTTATAATTCTGCAAATGCCAAACTGAACAGATGGGTTTTCAGTCTGGATTTAAACACGTCCAGGGATGGAGCTGTCCTGATCTGTTGACGGCTTTCTCCTGTTTTAGCAGGCGGTCAAACATGAGGAGCATTGAATTCCAACGAGTCGGGCTGTCGCAAATCAATCACCTCCCCAGCAAGTTGTTTCTCCGCTGAATATCGGACAAGCGCGCCATAGCCGTGTAGGAACGCCTGAAATGCCCACACACCTTCCTGGACTGCCTCAGGACCTCCTGTAAGCTTAGGAATTTAAAAACAAATCATTGGATGATAAGATTCAGCACATGTGCCATGCAGGGCTCATGTGTCAACCTGCCCAAACTCAAAGCCAAAATGAGATTGCTGCCATTGGTGTGGGGTCAGCCACTGATCAACCTGTTTGTTCAGTGCGGCCAGGAGTGCTGCTCCGGTGTGACTCTCAGATTTGAGGCAAGACATGTCCAAGATGGCGTGACACTGTCGTCCCTGGCATTCGGCATAGGCCCTGGGGAGCTGGGGGTGTGCAGTTTGAGAGGAGATCGCAGCAGTAGAGTAGCACTCACCCGAGGAGGAGGAGGATGACAGCAAAGAGGGTGTAGCAGGAGTAGGAGGAGAAGGAGAGGAAGTGGCAGCAGGCCTGTCTCGAAGCCATAGAGGTGTCACCAGTGAGTCTGCTGCACAGCCAGGTACTCCGTGCTTGCCAGCGGTCACCAGGTTACCCGATGTGCTGTATAAGTAATGTACCTGCCCTGACTGTGCTTTGCAGACCAGGCATCCATGGTCAGATGGACCCTTGACCCAACGTTTTGTGCCAGAGATGACACCACTTGCCTTTCAACATCACGGTACAGTTTGGGTATCTCCTCTTTTGAGAAGTAATTGCGGCCTGAATCTTCCATTGCAGTGTCCCAATCGCCCCAAATTTCCGGAAGGCCGCAGAGTCCACCAGTTTGTATGGTAACAGCTGGCGGGCTAACAGTTCCGCCAAGCCAGCAGTCAGACGCCCAGGCAAGGGGGTAACTGGCAGACATTGGTTTCTTCCGCTGAAATATTTCCTTTACGGACACCTGGCTGCTGTGGGCAGAGGAGCAGGAACCGCTCAAAGTGAGAGGCGGAGTGGAGGAGGGTGGCTGTGAAGGTGCAAGTGCAGCAGAGGATACAGCGTTTGAAAATATTGCACCTGGAGGAGAAAGAGGGGGTGGAGGGTGGCTTTGCATGTGCTCATCCCATTTGTGTTTGTGCTTGTTTATCAAGTACCTTCGTAAGGCTTATGTCCCTAGGTGGGTGTTGCTTTTCCCATGACTCCATTTTTGTTGGCATAGATTACAGATAACATTGCTGTAATCTGAGGCAGAGACACAAAAAATTACCATACTGGTGATCTCTGGGATGACAGCATTTGGGTGGTGGGGGCAACAGCTGACGTTGAAGGCGTGTTGGCTCGCTGTGCCTAGTTGGCGATACATGCCGCCGGACACTGCCACGAGCTGTTTCTGACGATGAGCTCCCCCTGCTTCTTACAGCAACTCATCTCCTCCTACTCCTCTCTGACTCCACCTCTGAACTGTCCTCCTGTTCATCTTGTCTATTGGGAACCCACGTGAGGTCCATGTCAGGATCATCATCATCCTCCACAGCTTTGCTTGTATTAGACACTAGAGATGTCGTGAACCTCCAATTTTTGGTTCGCGAACCTCTGCTGAAGGTTTGGTTCGCGAAAAAGTTCGCGAACTGCAATAGACTTCAATGGGGAGGCGAACTTGGAAAACTAGAAACACTTATGCTGGCCACAAAAAGTGATGGAAAACATGTTTCAAGGGGTCTAACACCTGGAGGAGGGTATGGGGGATTGGGATACATGCCAAAAGTCCCAGGGAAAAATCTGGATTTGACGCAAAGCAGCGTTTTATGGGCAGAAATCACATTGAATGCTAAATTGCAGGCCTAAAGTGCTTTAAAACATCTTGCAAGTGTATACATAAATCAGGTAGTGTAGTTAGTGTACTGCTTCACACTGACACACCAAACTCACTGTGTAACGCACCGCAAACAGCTGTTTGTGTAGTGACGGCCGTGCTGGACTACTGCGCACCATGGCGAGGATTGCTCTTCCTCACTCAGTGATGTCTGGTTAGGTGATTTCTGTCTGCCTTATCAACTTTCGATGGTTATTTCTCTACCATTGTTAAAGCTTACATCTATTTTTTTTACATTATATTTTCTACTTGCTGTTCAGTACCTGCAACGAGAATCTATTATGGAGGGCAAGTCTGCCATTGTGACCAAGGGTAATGGCGGGGGAACCCTTCCTGGTGTGATTCCGGTCCGTAGTTGTAGCCTAACAAATGGTCGGCTACCACCACACATCCATTGCAAGGAGGGCAGCAGGCATGCCCGCCCCGAGGTAGTGACCAAAAATAACAATACGGGACTTGGGAGGCACTGCTGTTTTTTAAATGAATTGACTTTAAATCCTTTAATGAGAATCAGTTATGGAGGGCAAGTCTGCCATTGTCACCACGGGTAATGGCCGGGGAATCAAGGTTCGATTCCGGTCCGAAGTGGGAGCCTGCTGAGACCCATGCTGTACCTGCCCTGACCGTGCTTTGCAGACCAGGCATCTGTGGTCAGATGGACCCATGACCCAGCGGAAGACAAACCAAGTCTAAAGCATTTGCCAAGAATGTTTTATGGAGGGCAAGTCTGCCGTTTTTTTCAATTGTGTGAAACTGTAGATGGTACTATAGTCTCAGTACCATGGTGACTGACCACGGGTAATGGCCAGGAAATACGGTTTCTATTCTGTTCCGGAGTTGGAGCCTAAGAAAAGGCTACCACCACACATCCAGGCAAGGAGGGCAGCAGGCATGCCCGACCCGAGGTAGTGACCAAATATAACAATACGGTACTCGGGAGGCCCTGCTGTTTTTGAAATGAATTGACTTTAAATTCTTTAACGAGAATCAGTTATGGAGGGCAAGTCTGCCATTGTCACCACGGGTAATGGCTGGGGAATTAAGGTTTGATTCCGGTCCGAAGTGGGAGCCTGCTGAGACCCATGCTGTACCTGCCCTTACCGTGCTTTGCAGACCAGGCATCTGAGGTCAAATGGACCCATGACCCAGCGGAAGACAAACAAAGTCAAAATAATTTGCCAAAAATGTTTTATGGAGGGCAAGTCTGCCATTTTTTCAATTGTGTGAAACTGTAGATGGTACTATAGTCTCAGTACCATCGTGACTGACCACGGGTAATGGCCGGGAAATTCGGTTTCTATCCCATTCCAGAGTTGGAGCCTAAAAAACGGCTACCACCACACATCCAGGCAAGGAGGGCAGCAGGCATGCCCGCCCCGAGGTAGTGACCAAAAAAAACAATACGGGACTCGGGAGACCCTGCTGTTTTTGAAATGAATTGACTTTAAATCCTTTAACGAGAATCAGTTATGGAAAGCAAGTCTGCCATTGTCACCACGGGTAATGGCCGGGAAATCAAGGTTTCGATTCCGGTCCGAAGTGGGAGCCTACTGAGACCCATGCTGTACCTGCCCTGACCGTGCTTTTCAGATCAGGCATCTGTGGTCAGATGGACCCTTGACCCAGCGGAAGACAAACCAAGTCGAAAGCATTTGCCAAGAATGTTTTATGGAGGGCAAGTCTGCCATTTTTTCAATTGTGTGAAACTGTAGATGGTACTATAGTCTCAGTACCATGGTGACTGACCACGGGTAATGGCCGGGGAATCCGGTTTCTATTCCGTTCCGGAGTTGGAGCCTATGAAACGGCTACCACCACACATCCAGACAAGGAAGGCAGCAGGCATGGCATGCCCGCCCTGAGGTAGTGACCAAAAATAACAGTACGGGACTCGGGAGGACCTGCTGTATTTGAAATGAATTCACTTTAAATCCTTTAATGAGAATCTGTTATGGCGGACAAAGATGACACCACTTTCCTTTCATGAGAATCAGTTATGGAGGGCAAGTCTGCCATCCATTCAAGTGCAAGGTATGCACTGACTGCTAGGTATAATACAATGTGCAATCACAGATGCAGTGAAAGGTATGCAGTGACTGCCAACAGCCGTTTGTGTAGTGATGGCCATGCTGGACTGGTGCACACCATGACGAGAGTGCAGGTGATGGTGGCTTTACAGCCCATATGGTCGCCCGGCTGATGTAGCTGAATGACAGAACAGTGACTGTCCAGCTGATCAAATTTGGTCTGACCACAATAAAACCACAACCACAACCACAACCACAACCAACTTCATTGAGATACGCAAGCTCCTTAACCGCCGCAAGGTAATGATCATGAAGAGGGATGGGCACATGTACATGCCTTTTTTTTTGTTGCAGCCACTTGCAGTGCAGCCAGAAAAATTAGGCAGGCATGTACACGCAGCAGAAAACTTAGTATAGCGGCCGCTGCTAGCAGCGGCCTTAAAAATTCAGGAATCCGCCTAGAGTCCTGGACCCTGTTGGTGGTGGCAGAGATGCTGTGTGTGGGGACTGACTTAGTCTTCGGTCATGCAGTAGCCCTGCGTGATCCATTCCTCATTCATTTTGATAAAGGTGAGGTACTGAACACTGTTGTGACTTAAGCGACTTCTCTTCTCAGTGACAATGCCTCCAGCTGCACTGAAGGTCCTTTCTGACAGGACGCTTGCGGCAGGGCAAGAGAGAAGTTGGATGGCAAATTGGGACAGTTCTGGCCACAGGTCAAGCCTGCGCACCCAGTAGACCAAGGGTTCATCGTCGCTGCTCGCAGTGTCTACATCCACAGTTAAGGCCAGGTAGTCGGCTACCTGCCGGTCCAGGTGTTGGTGGAGGGTGGATCCGGAAGGGCTACGGCGAGGCGTTGGACTAAAGAATGTCCGCATATCCGACATCACCCCGAGATCGCTGGAGTGTCCTGTCCATGCCTGTGTGGACTTGGGAGGAGGAGGATTACTGCCAGTGGTACCTTTATTGCATTGTACTGTCACATCACCCTTAAAAGCATTGTACAGCATCATTGCCAGCTTGTTCTACAAGTGCTGCATCCTTTACGCCTTCTGTTGAGTTGGTAACAGATCCGCCACTTTGTGCCTGTACCGAGGGTCGAGAAGCATGGTCACCCAGTACAGGTCATTCCCCTTGAGTTTTTTGATACGGGGGTCCCTCAACAGGCTGAACAACATGAAAGAGGCCATCTGCACAAAGTTGGATCCAGACGTACTCTCCATCTCCTCTTGCTATTCCTGAGTGAAGTCACGCAAGTCCTCTTCCTCCCCCCAGCCTCAAACAATACCACGGGAACGTGGAGCAGCAGAAGCCCCCTGTGACGGCTGCTGCGGTTGACCTTCTGCCGCCGCCTCTTCCTTCTTCACAGAAATACCTTCCTCATCCTCATCCGAGTCTGACTCCTCTCCTTCCCCACACAACTCCTCCTCTTCCTCCCCCCCCCCCTCTGTGCTGCCACAGGTGTCGAGGAAACATCTGGTTCAGATGAAAATCGCTCCCACGACTCCTCCTGCCGTAACTGTTCCTGTTCACGCTCCTCCACAGCGTCATCCACCACTCGACGCATGGCACCCTCCAGGAAGTAAGCGTAGGGGATCAAGTCGCTGATGGTGCCTTCAGTGCGACTCACCAGGTTGGTCACCTCCTCAAACGGCTTCATGATCCTGCATGCATTTCGCATCAGTGTCCAGTTGTTGAGCCACAACATCCCCATCTTCCCAGATTGTGTCCTTCTACTGTAATTATACAGGTACTGGGTGACGGCTTTCTCCTGGTCTAGCAGGCGAGAGAACATGAGCAGGATGGAATTCCAGCGAGTCAGGCTATCGCAAATGAGGCGTCTCACCGGCAAGTTGTTTCTCCGCTGAATGTCCGCAAAGTGTGCCATGGCCGTGTAAGACCACCTGAAATGCCCACACAACTTCCTGGCCTGCTTCAGGTCGTCCTCTAAGCCTGGGTATTTTGAGACAAATCTTTGCACGACCAGATTAAGCACATGTGCCATGCAGGGTACATATGTCAGCTTTCCAAAATTCAACGCAGAAAGGAGATTGCTGCCGTTGTCACACACACCGCGTTGCTGATCTCCAGCTGGTGCGGGACAGCCATTGCTCCTCCTCTTTGTTAAGAGCAGCCAGGAGAGCTGGTCCAGTGTGACTCTCCGCTTTGAGGCAAGACATGTCTAAAATGGTGTGACACCGTCGTACCTCGCATGCAGTGTAGGCTCTGGGGAGATGGGGCTGTGTAGCTGGAGAGGAGGAGATGGCAGCACCACTAGAGTTGAACTGCCACTCAGCCAAGGAGGAGGAGGATGACAGCGAAGAGGATGTAGCAGGAGGAGAAGGAGAGGAGGTGGCAGGAGGCCTGCCTGCAAGCCGTGGAGGTGTCACAAGTTGGTCCGCTGCACAGCCACGCACTCCCTGCTTGCCATCGGTCACCAGGTTGACCCAATGTGCTGTGTACGTAATGTAGCGGCCCTGCCCATGCTTGACAGACCAGGCATCCGTGGTCAGGTGGACCCTTGACCCAACGCTCTTCACAAGAGATGACATCACTTGCCTCTCATCTGCACGGTACAGTTTGGGTATGGCCTTTTGTGAAAAATAATTGCGGCCTGGTATCTTCCATTGCAGTGTCCCAATGGCCACAAATTTACGGAAAGTCTTTGACTCAACCAGCTTGTAAGGTAGTAGCTGGTGAGCTAATAGTTACGCCATGCCAGCTGTCAGACACCGGGCAAGAGGGTGACTGGCAGAAATTGGCTTCTTCCGCTCATTAACTTCCTTCACGGACATCTGGTTACTGCTGTGGGCAGAGGAGCAGGAACCGCTTAAGGGCAGAGGCGGTGTGGAGGAGGGTGGCTGTGAAGGTGCAAGGGAGAAAGCGGATGAAGACGATGCACCTGAAGGAGGAAGAGGAGAAGGAGGGTGGCTTGTCTTTTGGGTGCTGCTTTTCCTCAGGTGTTTTTCCCATTGGTGTTTGTGCCTTTTCTCCAGGTGCCTTCGTAAGGCACTTGTCCCTACGTGAGTTTTGGCCTTTCCACGGCTCAATTTTTGGAGGCAGAGAGAACAGATGGCTTTGCTCCGATCTGAGTCTTTCATGGACTCTTCTCCTCCTACTCCTCTCTGGCTCCCCCTCTGAACTGTCCCCCTGGTCATCTCCTCTATTGGGAACATACGTGGCATCTGTATAATCGTCATCATAATCCTCCTGCCCAGCTTCACTTTCCTCAGACACCTCCACAACTGCACCAACATCAGGTGCTTCATCATGCCCCTCCTCACACGTTACATCCATACTATCGCCACCTAACTCAGACGTATGAGGTGGGGTAACTTGCTTGGCGCCTTCATCTTGTTGTAGCAGTAGTGGCTGTGAATCAGTGCTTTCCACACCAAATAACTCCTGTAAGTGTGTCAAATGCAGCGAATGTGGTGCTTGTTGCAGCGCTGGTGGCTGCGGGAGATGAGGTGTTCTGTGTTAAATACTCAAGCACGTCCTCACAATTTTGGGAAGTGATGGCACGTGCCATCTTTTGAGCACTGTACTTTGGGCCAGGTCCGCACGAAATCACAGCAACACCACCTCGCACAGACCTGCCGGTGCCAGGTGGCCTTCCTCTGGGTCTGCCTCTACCTCTTCCTCTACCTGGTTTGTCCATTTTGTCCATCTCGGGGGATGCTAGGTATATGCAGTGACGTGGGTTCACTCAACCCAAAGGCAGTTATATGCAGTGAGGTGAGTTCACTGAACACAAAAGGTAGTTATATGCAGTGAGGTGAGTTCACTAAACACAAAGGTAGTTATGTGCAGTGAGGTGAGTTCACTGAACACAAAAGGTAGTTATATGCAGTGAGGTGGGTTCACTGAACACAAAAGGTAGTTATATGCAGTGAGATAAGCTCATTGAACACAAAAGGTAGTTATATGCAGTGAGGTGAGTTCACTGAACACAAAGGTATTTATATGCAGTGAGGTGGGTTCACTGAACACAAAAGGTAGTTATATGTACTGAGGTGAGTTCACTCAACACAAAGGTAGTTATATGCAGAGAGGTGAGTTCACTCAACACAAAGGTAGTTATATGCAGTGAGGTGAGTTCACTGAACACAAAAGGTAGTTATATGCACTGAGGTGAGTTCACTCAACACAAAGGTAGTTATATGCAGAGAGGTGGGTTCACTCAACACAAAGGTAGTTATATGCGGAGAGGTGAGTTCACTCAACACAAAGGTAGTTATATGCAGTGAGGTGAGTTTACTGAACACAAAAGGTAGTTATATGCACTGAGGTGAGTTCACTCAACACAAAGGTAGTTATATGCAGTGAGGTGAGTTCACTCAACACAACAGCTAGTGATATGCAGAGAGGTGAGTTCACTCAACACAAAGGTAGGTATATGCAGTGATGAGGTGAGTTAACTAAATACAACAGGTACTAGTAGGTATATGCAGTACTGTGTAGTACAATGTGCAGCTCCCTGTCACACACACAGATAGTCACTGAATGTGCTGCTGGGCTGCTGGCAGTGGCACACACTGTATGAATTGGCAATGCTGTCTATGCAACAATACAAGTGTCAGTTTGACACACAGAAAAAAAAAACACTGCAGGATTAGCTCTGAAAAGAGCTGTTGAATGAGGGGTGCTATTTAAGCAATAAGATTCAGCCAGGAGCAAGTTAACAAGCCAAGAGCCTGACTAATCTGTCCCTAGGAGAACAAGTCTGTAGCAGCTTGCCCTATTCTGACTAGTAGCAGGCACACAAGTGAGTGTAATGGCCGCCGGAGCCTGCCTTATATAAGGGGGGTGGGGCTCCAGGGCAGAGTGTAGCCGGATTGGCTACAATGTGCCTGCTGACTGTGATGTAGAGGGTCAAAGTTGACCATCATAGAGCATTATGGGGCGAATCGAACTTCCGGGAAAGTTCGCATTCGCCGAAGTTTCGCCATCCGAAGTTCGCCTGGAACCGTTCGCCGGCGAACCGTTCGGGACATCTCTATCAGACACCTCCAAAAGTGCACCAAAACCAGGTACTTCGTCATCATCACACCTTACGTTCATAGTGACGCCTAACTCAGACATATGAGGTGGTGTTACATTCTCAGCGCCTTCATCTTGTAACAACAATGGTTGTGAATAAGTTAATACCCCACAGACATGTGTGAATGACTCCTGTGAATCTGATGTTGTGTGGCTGTGGTGCTAGTAGTAGCAGGGGTGACTGCCGGCTGAGTGTTAAGTGGTGTGCCAGCATCAGAGCAGGAGGAGGAAGATATGTCATGGTTAGAGGCGGAAGCTGAGGTGTTCTGTGTTAAATAGTTAGGTACGTCCTGACAATATTGGGGGTTGATAGTCCGTGCCTTCTGAATAGTGATGTCGCGAACCCTGTTCGCGAACTGCAATACACTTCAATGGGGATGTGAACTTCAAAATTTACAAAAATTTCTACTGGCTAAAAAAATGATAGAAAACATGTTTTATAGGTTCTAATACCTGGAGCACCCTTTATCTATTTCCTCCTCCCTCATCTGCCAGGGATTTCCAGTATTTCAAAAGCCAGCTTACATACTGGGGCTGGGGATTGAACCCAGGTCTCAGTGTATGGTAGGTAACTAACATATCCATTATACCACCAACACTTCTAGCTGAAGCTAGCTGAAGCTAGCTGAAGCTAGCCTAGCATGTACAATTTATGCTCAATCCAAAAGAAAAATAACATTTATATCATGCTTTTCTCCTGGCAGACTCAAAGCACCAGAGCTGCAGCCACTAGGGCACACTCTATAGGCAGTAGCAGTGTTAGGAAGACTTGCCTAAGGTCTACTACTGAATAGGTGCTGGCTTACTGAGCAGACAGAGCCGAGATTAAAACCCTGGTCTCCTGTGTTAGAGGCAGAGCCCTTAACCATTACACCATCCAGCCACTGCTTAAGGGTATGTATGTATGTATGTATGTATGTATGTATGTATGTACGTATGTACGTATGTCCGTATGTACGTATGTAAATTAGACAAGACAAATAACATTTATATCACGCTTTTCTCCTGGCAGACTCAAAGCACCAGAGCTGCAGCCACTAGAGCACACTCTATAGGCAGTAGCAGTGTTAGGAAGACTTGCCTAAGTTCTCCTACTGAATAGGTGCTGGCTTACTGAGTCAACAGAGCCGAGATTCGAACCCTGGTCTCCTATGTCAGAGGCAGAGCCCTTAACCATTACACCTTCCTGCCACTGCTTAAGGATATGTAGCATGGCCTTGCTTTTCGTGTTCAACAGTTGTCCAATGAGAACCCCAGATAGCCAGGTAGATTAATCTCTCTCTCTTTATCTCTCTCTCTCTCTCTAGTAGGGATGGTCACTCACCAATCATGAGCCCCCTAAGAGTCCCTACAATGCTAGAAAATTTGCCACTGCTGAGCCATTGCCCTTTGAAAAAATGTGAGATTTTGGAAAGTGAAATAGGAAATTTGGAAAGCCAATGGCAAAATTCAGCACGTTTGCACCCCCATAACTCTTTTGATTTATCACCCACTGACTTTAGCAGTTAATAGCACAGGTCCCTTACATCCTAGCAACACCAAATTTGCAGGATATGTTAAAAAAGATAGTGGGAAACAATATTTAAAAAAAAAATTAAAATGTTTATTTTTGGGAAATGTTCTGAGTGTGGGAAATCTGAAAAAAAAAATGGCGTGGGGTCCCCCCTCCCGAGCCTCTGTAACCCCTTGTCCCGCATGCAGGCTGGGGTAGCCTGCATAGGAATGCAGAGCCCTGGCTGACTGGGGCTTCGCACCCTGAGCTATACCAGCCCGCATGGTCCATGGTATGGGGGGCTCTGGGGGAAGGGGTGGACAAGCCTCCCCCTCCCCCCGGAGCGCTTGTCCAATCCATGGATAAGGGGCTCTTCCCCACCTCCGGTGCCCCAGGATATCCGCATCCGGGTGGATATCTCCGATACTGGGTTTGGATATCCGATTCTATTCGGATACCAAAAAGTTCGGATTCGGATATCCAATTCGATCCAGATTTCTAGGTATCCAGATCTGAATTCAACTTGAATGTTGAAAAGGGGCATCCGAGCAGCACTGGTGTGGATCCGCTCACTCATGGTGTGATCGAGCGAGCGGCCCACGTTCGCCATAGCAAATCGGTGCAGTGCTGGGATCACCGTGCTGAAGAAGTAGTGGCGGCTGGGGATTTGCCACTCCGGGATCCTGTAGTGTAGGCGTGCTCTCATGTCACTCCCCTCCTGCACAAAGGAGTATGGCAGGAGCTGGGAGCACATGGCCTGGGCAAGCAACGCGTTCAGTGCCCGGATGCGCCTGTTGGTGGGAGGCAGAACCTTGGTCACACCGGGGAACGACTCGCTGAGCAGGGTCTGGCGGCGTTTGAGTGCATGGGAGGATGACGAGGCAATTGTGGAGGGCTGCCCAGGGGGGGAGGAGTGCCTTTCTGTGCTCCTGCTGCTGATGTTGGATGAGCAGGAGGGTGGGATGCTGCTGCTGCTGAAGGCTGTGCAGTGGCTATCTGGCTGTGAGCACTGCCTGCGCCACTGTCTCTCAGCCTCAGAAACTCAGTGCAGTCATCAAGATGCCTGGTGTCCAAGTGGGTCTGCAGGCACGAGGTACCCAACTTGTTCAGATCACGACCTCTGCTCAGGCTGGCACCACAACTGTGGAAAATGGCACAGGTCTTATCGTCATCGCACACAGTGAAGTACCGCCAGACTGGGGATTTTAACTTGCCCTTCAAGCTTGAGGGCTGAGGAGGTTTTTTGCCTTTGGAGGGCTGTTTTTTTTTCGCTTTGCTTGGAGGAGGTTTGGTGCGGGTGGTGGTGGTAGCGGCTGAAGCAGCAGGCCGTGGCTCCTGCCTTCCATGCCCTGTGCCGGCCGCCATGCTGCTGCCGCTCCTCTGTGCCTGAGATGCCTCCTCCTCCGATGATGAGCTGCCTTCACCCAACTGTGGTGGTGACACATAGGGACAGTCCTGCACCTCCTCATCATCATCATCCCCAAACATCTCCTCTGAGCCCCCAACCAACTCTTCTGCCCCAGCATCCTCTGCAGCATGCCCCTCTTCCTACTCAGGAAATTCAGATTGTTGTGCGCTGACAACAAACTCCTCCACCTCAAACTCCTCCTCCTTGCATGTCCCCATCATCTCCTCCTCAAACTCGGCAACTACATCCCTCAAAGCGCTTGCGGTCCCTGGGGTGAAGAGCGAGCTCAGTGAGGGCAGGCTGGTCGCTGGGGTCGACGTGACCTAAAGCGGTGGTGGAGGCCTGCTGCGGACCGGAGTGCTGGTGGTGGTGGCACTGGTCTCGCTGACGCTGGAGGTCTGGCTGGAAATGGTGGCTTGCTGCTCTGCCATCATTTCCAACACAGCTTGTGCCTGACTCTCCGCAATGGGCCGGGGGGATGACCTGTCTCAAAGATGGGCGCAACACGCTGCTGTTGCGCCTCTGCTCCCTCCTCCACAACTCTGCGGTCCAGTGGCGGGCGGCGGACCAGTCACAGACCTGCTGGTGCTGGAAGTGGCTGCAGCAATGGCACTGCCTCTCCTGGTGGTGCCCAGACATCTCCATCTGTCAGTCATTGTACAATAATAGACTAATACAATAAGGAAAAGAGAGAAAAATATATATATATATATATATATATATATATATATATATATATATATATATATAGAAAGGGCGTAAACTTTTATAAAGAGTCTGGGTTGGTGCCAAAAAAAAAATCAAAGTGTTTTTTTTTCTTTTAACTAGTAGTACTAGTAGTAGTGTAGTAGTCAAAGACTAGTAGTCAATAACTAAGTAACTAATGTGACAGACAGTGACAATAAAACTTCTGTCACACAATAAAGCCAGGCAGACGCACGCAGGCGCAGCAGTCAAAATCACAACAGATGCTGGCCTGTCTGCTAAGTAACTAACAAAACAGTACTGCAGCTGCGTCAAAAAATCAACTCACAGACTAGAAGTACAGATTAACTAAACTAGTACACAACTACTACAGTGGTTTGCAAAAGTATTCGGCCCCCTTGAAGTTTTCCACATTTTGTCATATTACTGCCACAAACATGAATCAATTTTTTGGGAATTCCCATTGAAAGACCAATACAAAGTGGTGTATATGTGAGCAGTGGAACGAAAATCATACATGTTTCCAAACATTTTTTACAAATACATAACTGCGGGTGTGCATAATTATTCAGCCCCCTTTGGTCTGAGTGCAGTCAGTTGCCCATAGACATTTCCTGATGAGTGCTAATGACTAAATAGAGTGCACCTGTGTGTAATCTAATGTTAGTACAAATACAGCTGCTCTGTGACTGCCTCAGAGGTTGTCTAAGAGAATCTGCCTCAGAGGTTGTCTAAGAGAATATTGGGAGCAACAACACCATGAAGTCCAAAGAACACACAAGACAGGTCAGGGATAAAGTTATTGAGAGTTACTAAAGCAGGCTTAGGCTACAAAAAGATTTCCAAAGCCGTGAACTTCCCACGGAGCACTGTTCAAGCGATCATTCAGAAATGCAAGGAGTATAGCACAACTGCAAACCTACCAAGACAAGACCGTCCACCTAAACTCACAGGCCGAACAAGGAGAGTGCTGATCAGAAAGGCAGTCAAGAGGCCCATGGTGACTCTGGACGAGCTGCAAAGATCTACAGCTCAGGTGGGGGAATCTGTCCATAGGACAATTATTATATGCACTGCACAAAGTTGGCCTTTATGGAAGAGTGGCAAGAAGAAAGCCATTGTTAACAGAAAAGCATAAAAAGTCCAGTTTGCAGTTTTCTACAAGCCATGTGGGGGACACAGCAAACATGTGCTCTGGTCAGATGAGACCAAAATGGAACATTTTGACCAAAATGCAAAATGCTACGTATGGCGGAAAACTAACACACCATCCGCACTGTCGAATATGGTGGTAGCAGCATCATGCTCTGGGGGTGCTTCTCTTCAGCAGGGACAGGAAAGCTGGTCAGAGTTGATGGGAAGATGGTTGGAGCCAAATATGGGGCAATCTTGGAAGAAAACCTCTTGGAGACTGCAAAAGACTTGAGACTGGGGCGGAGGTTCACCTTCCAGCAGGACAACGACCCTAAACATAAAGCCAGGGCAACAATGGAATGGTTTAAAACAAAACATATCCATGTGTTAGAATGGCCCAGTCAAAGTCCAGATCTAAATCCAATCGAGAATCTGTGACAAGATCTGAAAACTGCTGTTCACAAACGCAGTCCATCTAATCTGACTGAGCCAGAGCTGTTTTGCAAAGAAGAATGGGCAAGGATTTCAGTCTCTAGATGTACAAAACTGGTAGAGACTTACCCTAAAAGACTGGCAGCTGTAATTGCAGCAAAAGGTGGTTCTACAAAGTATTGACTCAGGGGGCTGAATAATTACGCACACCTCACTTTGCAGTTATTTTTTTTAAATGTTTGGAATCATGTATGATTTTCGTTGCACTTCTCACGTGTACACCACTTTGTATTGGTCTTTCACATGGAATTCCAATCAAATTGATTCATGTTTGTGGCAGTAATATGACAAAATGTGGAAAACGTCAAGGGGGCCGAATACTTTTGCAAACCACTGTAAATATAATCCCTAGTAGTAGTAGTGTAGTCTATACAGTAGTCGATAACTAAGTAACTATGTGACAGTGTGAAAGTAACAGACAGTGACAATAAGTCTGTCACACAATAAAGTCAGACAGACGCACGCAGCCGCAGCAGTCAAAATCACAACAACAGATGCTGGGCTGGCCTGCCTGCTGCTAACAGTAACTAACACAGTACTGCAGCTGCATCACTAAATACACTCACAGACTAACAGTGCAAATTAACTAAACCAGTAGAACACAACCACTAACTATAATCCCTAACCTACCTAAGCTAGTAGGCTAAGGCTACCTAGGCTAGCAGGCCCTAGCCTGCACATAGACCTAACCAGGGCAGCCATCAGGGAGGGGACAACTGACACTGCAATGAGGGGCCCAGGGCTTGTGGGGGCCCTGCACCCCCCCCCCCCCCCCCAAAGCGCTGGAAGGGCCGCATGTGCTGGCTGCGGGCCTGTGGCTCATTAACCAGCACACCGTGTTCCAGCACTGAGAGAAGAGTGACATCAGCGCTTGAACGTGGGGAGCAGATGAGTGAGCCCGCTACAGCGAACTTTCTATACTGGGGCACCACCTATATCTGGCTACAGGCTACTTATACTGGGCCACCACCTATACCTGGCTACCTTTACTGGGGCTGGAACCACCTATACCTAGCTACCTATACTGGGGCACCTCCTATACCTGGCTACCTATACTGGGGCACCTGTACCTGGCTAACCTATACTGTGTCTGCAGCACACTTCGCGCACGGACATGGGGGTGGGGTGGCTAGTGGGCGGGCACAGCAACCAGTGAGTAGGCCCGGGGGGGGCCAAGCCTGATGATGTGTGAGGGGCCCCAAATTTGTGATGGCGGCCCTGGACCTAACACTAGCCTAGCACAGTACAGTATATACACTACACTAGCTTACTGAACTATAACAATCAAATCACTAACTATCTAATAATCAGTACAATAAATGTGTTCAGGAGGTGTAAAATTGCAAAAAACGCGGTGTCAAAAACAGTAGGAAAGCACTTGCTCTGACGAACAGCAGCACTGGAGATGCTCTCAGTACCGCAGAGTCACAAGCAAGGACGGGCTCCTCAAGATGGACGCCGCCTTTTATAAAGGAGGGGAGGGTCAGGCTCCCCTCCTATGATTGGTTGCTAGGGCCTTGGATGGGGTCCTTCTGATTGGCCCAATGACGTCATCCCCTGGATACCGCAATCCGAATTCATGATCATGGGTTAACACCGTGATCATGGCCAAATTTGAGTGTAGAACTTCGGGTACATTCGAATTCGAATTTGTGATCGGTATCGATCTCCGGATTTGAATTAGAGTCCAGATTCATGAAAAACAAGCCGTGATCACGGGTAATCCGTGATCACAAATTTGTGACGAGCAACCCTGGTTGCTAATATAAGTGTAAATGAGTGATTGTGACATTACAGGATCATTTAGCATTCAGAGCATTTTTTTTTTTTTTTTATAAATGCTAAATTTAAAACAACCTGAGATTATTAAGAAAAAATTACAATAATAATAAAAGTAGTTCCTTTTACATTCTCCATGAGATTTCAATAACCCAAGTGGTATTTTAACCACTTCAGCTGGCTGGCTGTTTTCACCTTAAAGAGACTCTGAAGTCTCAAGAAAAATATCTTTTTATTTAAAAAATTTGCTTAATATGTTTGCTTTACCTAAACCGCCATATTCCCGCTGCTGTAATGTATCTAAATCCCCCAAACTCCCTGGGGGGCAATACGGGCAGCGCTTCCATGAGAGACAGAACTATGAGCCGAAGCTCTGCCTCTCAGCGCATCTATCAGCCTGGATTGCCGCCTTTCCCCGCCCCTCTCAGTCTTCCTTCACTGAGAGGGGCGGGGGAGAGGTGGAGATACGCGGCTGATTGACGCGTAAGGAGGCAGAGCTGCGGCTCATAGCTCTGCCTCCTATAGTAGCAAAATCCACGACGAAGAAAGTTGTGAATTTTGCAGGGAGAGGGAGGTGGGAGTTAGGGGAGATTTAGATAGATTACAGCGACGGGAATGCGGCGGTTTAGGTAGGGCTAGCATATTAAACACATTTTTTAAATAAAAAGATGTTTTTCTTGAGACTTCAGTGTCTCTTTAACTGCTTGCAGACCATGTTGGTTGGAAACTACGTCCTGTAGAGGGCTGTGCAGCTCTGGCAAGACGTAGATTTCAACTTGTTTACCTCCAGCTCCCGCTACTACCGACGATTGCGGCACTGTGCAGTTGCCGCAGGCCCCTCTCTCTGCTGTCTCTATGACAGCAGAGCTCTGTGAGCCAGTCAGGAGCCGCTTTCATTGGCTCACTTTCCAGGTACTTTAATTGGCTCAGTTGCCATTCACCAATTACTGTTGTTTAACCACTGACATATCTATGTCCCGTAGGACTTCAGTTCCTGCCCCGGGACATAGATATTCATCTATTGTGGTGAATGGCCATCGCACGTGCCCACGCTTGCTCCCACATGCATTCTCATTGCCACCCGTTAGTGGGGAGAACAATGAATGGGAACACAGCGTCAATGATCGCCAGCATCAATGAGATGCCTGCAGTCATTTTAATAATAATGAAAGTAACACATACGTGCATTACTTCCTGTTAGCGTACTAACAGTATGCACAGGAAGATAATGTGCAAAAACATCTTGTGACCAAATAATAAAACTACACCTACAGTACATACATTTATTTTAATAAAAAGACCAACACATACATTTAAAATTAACCCCTTACCTCCCACAGTCTCCCATAGTTACCCTAATAAAACCTTTGCATAAAAAAATGACAATTAAAAAAATACATAAATAGTTACCTTAGGGATTTATCATCTAAAATGCGAAAAATTTGATGCTGGAGTCTCCAAAGAAGCATCAGCACCTCCAAGTATTAAAGCTCTTAAAACATACAGTAAGCGCTTTTATTCAAAATCCATTAAAAAAGATGCTGACCCTTCTTTGGAGACTGCATGGTACCGTCTGAGGGGTACTGAAGGACGGCCAGGTCATAGCACTCCATTTCCTTTTGAAGTACATGGGTGCTGATCATACCAGGAAAATTTAAAGCATAGGACAGTGTTTGAGACATGTTTATTTACAATTAAAAAATATCCTTCACAAATATAAACCAGACACAATTAGGGCGTACTTCACAAGCGTTTAGTCGTGTCTGAAGATACCTCAGTAAATAAGATCTCCGTGTGTTTGAATAATGTATAATGTGCTTACACACACCTACAATGTAAGAAGGTACATTGATCGCCACATTGACTTTAGTGAAAGAAAAAACTTAGCAACACTAAGGCCTGGGGCCCACTAGAGATTGCAAATCACCCTCAAAAACACTAGCGTTTTTTAGAACAATTTTGCTATTAAAAACAACAATTTCCAGAGCGTTTTCAGAGAGCACAGTTTTGTCCCCTGTGTTTTTGGCAAATCGAAATGGCCGTGTGGAGTCACTGCCATGGGCTTTCCTTAGCCTAGCGCTTTTGGAATCACAGGCAATTCCTAGAAAGGAGAAATTGCTGCTGAAACACCTCCAGTGAGCCCCAGGCCTTACTCATAATTAATTACAACTGAATTCATATTTTATGTATTTGCTCCATGATCATGTTTGGTTGAATTCAAGCTTTGGAAATCGTCCTCACATATGACCATGGCTGGTAACCTCATTACCATGCATAGCCATAGCGTTTTACAAGATCCACGCCTTCCATATTTTTTATAGCGACAACCATGTCGGCGGCAGATGGTCGCTGCTTTGGTTCATAAGAGAAGCAGGATTTCAAAAGAGGCAGCTGTTTTAAATTCATTAAAGCTAATGGTCGTGGTACTTGTTTCAGGAACATATTATGAAACATTTCTGTATATGTTGTCCAAGGTTTTTGCTTAGTGAAAAGTTCAACAACTGTAGCTCCAATTGACCACATGTCAGACATTTTGTTTGCTGGCTTTCCTTGCATGAGGCATTCAGGGGCCATGTACGCAACAGTCCCTCCACTTGGTCCAATCTTCTCATACATATCTGGGCAAATGGCTATTCGAATATTAGCCATGCCCCAGTCTGTTAGAAGAGTTTTTTTTGTTCTTGCTTCAACCTATAAAATATGATAAATATGTTGTCTCCCAACAGTATTGGAAATAAATCTACAGTATAAATCTATAATTTAAAGGCAGTGCTACACTTACTAGAATATTAGCAGGTTTAATATCTTGATGTATTATATTTTTTGAATGGATATATTGCATGGCTTGCATCACCTCTAGGCCAACATATAATTTATCTTCATTTGAGATCTATAAAAAGAAAGAAAAAATAAAAAACAAAACATAAAATATCCAGCTCCTAGCTTGTCCCTCTGGTGGCCAGACCAGAGTATTTTTTTTTTTTTACTTGTCTCAAGCTCCAGAAGACTTGAGAGATAATATTTAGATCACCTTAGAAAAGCACACAGAGGTAAAGGGAGACCACATGGTGTAATATTGTCACATTGGCAAGTATGAAGATGTGAAGGAGTACTCACAAAATTAGGTTCCCATTCCCCCCACCCATATAGATAGCCAGATGTGCCCCTTCCCAGTACAGGTAACCAGTTGTGCCCCCAGTATCAGCTCCATTTAAAAAATAGCTAGGTCCCCCTCCCCATATAGATAGCCAGTTTTGCCATTAGGTACACACCATAGCTTGATGTGTACCCTGGTATTAGATCCCTCCCATACCAAATGTGCCTCCAGTCCTCCAGTATTGCCAGCCCTCTCTCCAGTGTGCCCTTTACTATTAGGCAGCCCCCCCCCCTCATATTTACCAGCCCCCGCCACATTAGGCAGCCCCCCTGCCCCGATCAGTAAGAAAAAAAAAACCTGTATAGAAAAGCAGGACTCACCTCCCAGGATCTAGCAGAGATCGTGCAGCAGGAGGCACTGTTCACAGCTCCGCAGTCACAGCTCCGTATTGCTGTTTACACTGGGTCCCTGCTTGATGACGTCATCAAGCTGGGACCCACTGTACACGGCAGTACGTGGTTGGCTGCGGAGCGGTGAACAGCAGTTCCTGCAGGATGATTGCCGATAGATCCTAAAAGGTGAGTCATGCTTTTCTTTGCAACTTTTTGTTTACTGTTTGTGACATGGAGCAGGGAGGAATGATCAATGCAAATGGGCATAGCATTGATCATTCCTCCGTAGGAAGTCCACTAATTGGCTAAGAGAACTCCAGTTCCCTCAGACCAATTAGTACAGAAGCATGCTGTGTCAGGAGCGCGCCCGATCGTCCACAGCACTGCTTCTGCTAAAAATCATATATCTACATCCTAGTGGCTTGGATGAAGTTACACAGGATGTAGATATACTATAGTAGAGGAAAAAGTGGTTAGTCAGTGATGTAGAATGGGAAGATGGATGGCTTTTATGCACAATAAATGCACAGTTCTTCATACTAAAATAGACTATTCAAAAGAAGCAGTTAAATTCTAGGGGCCTGATTCACAAAGCGGTGCTAACAGTTAGCACGCTGGTGAAAAGCCCTTTATCACGCCTAAACTCAGTTTAGGCATGATAAGTTTAGGTGTGATAAGTTTAGGTGTGATAAGTTTAGGCATGATAAATTTAGGTGTGATAAGTTTAGGTGTGATAAGTTTAAGCGCCAACTGGGTTAGCACCACAGTGCACAGCTGATCAAAAGTTTTGTGCTAGCAAAGTCTGGTGCACTTCGCATAGAGTTTATTGGCGCTGCTTTGCGTGCAGGGCTTTATGCGCAATCTAAACATATCTAAACTTAGCATGCCTAAACTTAGCATGCCTAAACTTAGCATGCCTAAACTTATCACACCTAAACTGGCTTTTCACCAGTGTGGTGCAATGGTTATCACGCCTAAAGTCTCTAACTGGGTTAGCACCGCTTTGTGAATCGAGCCCATGAACTTAAAAGAAGTAGTTAAATTTTATTTAGAAAGGGATGGTTACATGTGTCAAGAACAAATAGAGTTTATATTGAATTCTACAGTTATAACATCTATATCGACTCATAACTATTTCTTGTTTGGGGATAAGTGCCATCTGCATCATTGTGTTGGGAAAGATATGGGGACCATATTTGCACTTGGGTTTACCAATCTGTTCATGCCTGCATGGGAGGAATCGCATACCTGGTCACATGTAGTGTCGCTTGTGAATTTTCGTCAAAGTAATTTTGCATTGAAAATGCTATTTTTGATTTTGAGAATATATTTGCAAACATACATTATATTTTTTGGAACATGGTCAAAGGAAACACATTTTTTTCCCGATGCGTCCATTTGCAAAACATTTGAAAATCACACCTTTTAACACAAAAAAAAAAACCACAAAAAAAAAAAAACACAAAAAATGACGGCCTTTAATGCGAAAAGTCAAAATTATTTTCAAAGGAATTTTTGCTGAAAAGTCCTTATTTTGAGGGAAGGGAGGAAGAGGAGGAAGAGGTCGGCACTACAGTACACTAGGCAAATAGGAGGGGTCTTCGGCAGGAGCTTCAGCCTCTACACACGGAGACAGCGTGCTCTGGCTTGTGGAAAGGAACAATTGAAGGCAGGTAGAGAAATGCAGAAAAGTCGGCACTGCTGGTACTTCGTACATTTATTCTTCACAAGTGGCAAACATCATGAAATACGTGCATGAAAAAAGTATTAGACATACCATATTGTTGGAGGCTGTGACAAGTGGTGGGTGCAGGGCACAGAGTAGCCTTACGGCCGTTTCGCGCTGGCAATGCGCTTCTCCGTAGAAGCGCATTGCCAGCGCGAAACGGCCGTAAGGCTACTCTGTGCCCTGCACCCACCACTTGTCACAGCCTCCAACAATATGGTATGTCTAATACTTTTTTCATGCACGTATTTCATGATGTTTGCCACTTGTGAAGAATAAATGTACGAAGTACCAGCAGTGCCGACTTTTCTGCATTTCTCTACCTGCCTTCAAAGTCCTTATTTTACATTATTTTTGCGGAAATAATGCAAAAAGGATATCAGCATTTTTTTTTCTCAGCGCTGGTTACATTGCAGGATTTTATAGATTATATAATACTGATGGGGGAAGGGGATCTACCATCCCTTGGTGATTACTGCAATTGGCTGAATGGGCAGGATGGTCTGAAATGTGTTTTCTTCAGTTACTGTTTTTCAAATATGGTGTAGAAGCTTGAAGAGAGGCACCAAAGTAGGGTAAAACAGTGTTAAAACTGTTTTAAAGAGGAGGTAGTGGTGGACTTACCTCCCCAGTAGACCAAACAGACACAATTCTGTTATTTCATACAAAATATTGCATTTAATAGGTATTCCAAATTGCAACACATTTCACAGGCACAATCCTGCTTCATCAGGCAAATTGAGGAGAACAAACTAGTAAGGGTCTGGTATACAGCCAAGCATCTCTGATAGAGGCGCTTGGCTGTATACCAGACCCTTACCTCTGTTCAAGCTTCTATCTACACCATAGTCTAGTCCACCCAAGGTGGTGGGGCGTTACCCTTTTTTCCTGTCTACAGAGAACGACTTCTTAAACCAGAGTGGGGTCGGATCATAATCTCCCCACCCGCCTATACAGTGGTTGCCTGTGTGGTAACCCACTCTTGTGAGTATAACTGCCCTAAGTCATAAACTCTGTTTATTTGTGACTTGCAAACATACTACACCATATTGGGCTCTTGGTCTCCTTTTCTTTTTCCTGCGTGCAAGCTTCCTGACCTCTTCTATTTTTCAAATAGGCAGTGGCAGTAAATTTACATATTGAAAGTGTCAATGTAAATATGTGTTTGAGACAAGAAGTCAGTTTAGTTCTGATCTGGTGGATGAGGACATCTTCTCTACATTGTACTTCTTATTTCACCGGGGAAGGGGGGCATCTGGGGTCCCCTTGATATTAAAGAGGGCTTTCAGATTTCAGCACAAGTCACTGGCCTCAATTCACGGAGCATTATCAAACGTTTACCAAACACTTTATCAAACGTTTGATAATTTACCTCATGGGTAA
Source organism: Hyperolius riggenbachi (assembly GCF_040937935.1). Taxonomy (NCBI): domain Eukaryota; kingdom Metazoa; phylum Chordata; class Amphibia; order Anura; family Hyperoliidae; genus Hyperolius; species Hyperolius riggenbachi. The sequence goes on along the minus strand of NC_090652.1, from coordinate 78,514,819 downwards.
AATCTCACTAAGGTGTTATATATTTGTTGAACGTTTTATCGGTAAAACATTCGATAAATATATAACACATTAGTGAATTTAAAATGAGATTTTACCCATGAGGTAAATTATCAAACGTTTGATAAAGTGTTTGATAAACGTTTGATAGTGCTCCGTGAATTGAGGCCACTGTGTGGGGCTTACTTCCCTAGCTGCACCACTTTGAAGGAGGTGGGGATGCACCTCTTATATATAATGTCAAGTAAGGGTATTCTTCAAATGGCTCTATTTGCAGAGTATCTTATAGGAGATTGCCGGAAGACATTCATGGGGACAAGGCATTAAAAATGTTGTTATTTTGTATGTACTTTGAATTCCAGTCAATCCAAATGTAAACACCATCTCAGAAACAAGCCTTAGTGATTCTGTCCTAGCATGTACAGCTTAATGAAATCCCATGCAGCTGTAAATTGGCGCTTTGAGTCCGCCAGGAGAAAAGCGCAATATAAATGCTATTTGTCTTGTCTATTTGTCTAAATTAAAGGATCTACACCTTCAGAGCCCCACAATGTAAGCTATTCTCTTTAACCATGTGCAGTCTTGGGACCACCTAAAAACTTAGTTTTGGTGATCGTTTAGGCACAGTGCCCTTAAACCAAACATGTAAGATAACATGCCTGCAATTATTAAACATTGTTTAACATAAATTAATTGTTCTTTTCTATTCCTCTTTCAGGGGGTAAATGTCCCATGAGGAATGAATGTAAGGACAACATGACTTCAAGTGTCCAAATGTGGTTATGGTCTTTTTGCTCCATATCTTACCACAAATTACACAGCACCATAACCATTCATATCAGTTAAAAAAAAAATGGATTTAATTTGTTCCTCTGTGTACAGAGCACTTTATCAAGCTGGTATAATTCATTCTTTATACTAGTAATAATCACCACAAATACATTTTGCACACACAATCTCATTGCTGGATCAGTTCAATACTGATGGGTTTTTCCCCTTATGGACCACGGAAATTTTCCCCTTTCAGGGCTCGTTCCTTTCATTCACCAATAACTTAATCACTACTTATCACAACAAAATGATTTATGTCTTGTTTTTTTTTTTGTCACTAATTAGGCTTTCTTTGGGAGGTACATTTTGCTAAGAATTATTTTTTCTTAACCACTTTCCCCACCACTACAGTATATCTACGTCAGCTGTGGCACCCTCCAAGCCACAGCGACGTAGATATACTGACCTGCTTGCAGCACTTTTGTGCAGGAACAGGTGCGCTTCAGAGCACACCTCCCGGCACTGTCAGCTGCCTTACTAATTTGCAAAAGGGAACATGTTCCCTTGTAGCCAATTAGTGACCCCCACGTGGATGAATGATCACCGCTGTAGCAAACAGCGTGATCATTCATCTCTCCCCCTCCGTGGTCGGAATGTAAAAAAAATGCCCCTGCAAGATGAATATCTTACTTGAACTGGTTCCTGCAATCATCATGCAGCTCCAGCCTCCATGCACCGCTCTTCACTCAGCCCTGTGACACTGAATATCCGGGTCCCGGCTTGATGACGTCATCAAGCCGCGACCCGGTGTTCGGTATCACAGGAAGCGCGGTGAATGGAGGCTGAAGATGCAGGATGATCGCAGGAACCAGTTCAGGTGAGCTATTCATCTTGCAGGGGCTTTTTTTTAACGATCTGGCTGGGGGGCATAGTGCTAAGGGGGGGGGGGACATCTGGCTGCCCATAAGAGGGTGGGGCTCCAAATCTGAAGGGGGGGGGGGGGTTGAAATTATTATTGGGTCCCATCAGGGTAATGGGGTGGGGGATTTCATAATGGGGGCACATCTGATGGTCCTGAGGGACATAACTTAATGCTGGGGGGCACATATGCAATAATGCGGGGGCGCTAATCCTGGGGGAACATCTGGCTATAATGGGGAACACTGATCCTGGGGACACATCTGGCTATAATGAGGGGGGCTTTATTGGGATACGCAGCTGTATATATATATGTGGGGGGTCGCAAATGCGGGGACATATCTGGCTATAATGGAGGCTGATATTGGGGGGCACATCTGGCTATACTGGGGGGGTCTGATACTGGGCACACATCTGGCTATCTATCCTTGGGGGACTTAATACTGATGGCATGTCTTTTACCTACTGTAGCACTTTGTATTTTTTACTAGAATTGAAGAAAACCTGAGAAATAATGCAATTTTAACGGTTTTCCCTCTTTTTTCCCGCTAAAATGCACAGAAAAAAAAAATTCTTGGGACAAAATATCCCCCAATGAAAGTATTTAGGTGTCGTGAATAGGGATAAAGTTATTGCTGATTGAATAGGGACATAGCTAAAACGTCAAAACTGCTCTGGTCAATAAGGGGAAAACAAGTTCTGGATGCAAAGTGGTTAATGCTTTTTAATGGGAATAATAAGAAAATATTATTTCTCAGTTTTCAGCCATCATAGTTTGAAAATAATACATGCTACTGTAATTAAATCCTACATGTTTTATTTGCACATTTGTCCCAGTTATTACTCCATTTAAATTATGTTCCTGTCACAATGTATGGTGAAAATATTTTATTTGGAAATAAAGGTGTATTTTTTTTTCAGTTTTATGTCCATGACTAATTACAAGCCCAGTTTTTGCAAAACTGATAGTAATATACCCTCATGATATACAAGTTGAGTCCCTAAGTTAACTATTTATGTATTTAAAAAAAAATAATAATAAAAGTGTTTTGTTTTGGTAAGTATGGGAGAGGAGGTTTGGGGTTAATTCATGGGTATTTTATGTATTTTCATTTAATGGGATGTGTATGTAGGTGTAATTTTACTACTTGGCCACTAGATGCCCCCACTTTATTCTGATTGTGTAACATTTACTGCATACACACGTTACAGGAAGTAATGCGTGTATGCTTTCACTTTCTGTTTTGTCAATGAACACAGCATCTCATTGATGCCAGTTTCCTTGATAATGGGCACTTAGATCAATGAATGGAAACCGTACTAACAGGTGGCGAATGTGCATGGGAACATGCGCAGGGATGTGCACATGCAGCGGCAGTTAAGGCGAGATACGTATATCTATGTCCCTGAAGCTAAGATGAAGTCTGCAGGGGCGTAGCTATACTGTATCTTTTTCATTAAGTGGTTGAAAACAAGCCCCCTAGTACTATCTTTTCTTGCAATTTTGCATAGTGTTGTGTTGATTTAATTTAGTAATTTATTTAAAAAGAAGAAAATGAAAAGAGAAATGCGAGAAGGTTCTTCTGTGAGCCAATATAGTGTAGTATTTATTTATTTATTTATTTTATTTATTTATTTGTTGTATTTATAAAGCGCCAACATATTACGCAGCGCTGGACATTAATTTAGGTTACAGACAATATTTAGGGGTGACAAACAGCAATATGACAATACAGGAATACAAGAAAACCAGATCACACAGCACAGTATGAGTACAAGGTAATGCTTAGTCAGTCACTGGATGGGAGCATGGAGTTAGGCAAGTTAGGTTCACTCAAATGCATAGCATGGGTGCACAGTAATAGAGGTGCATGATCAGGTAGGACACAAAAGGAGTGAGGACCCTGCCCAAAGGCTTACAATCTAGAGGGAGAGGTAGGGACACGAAAGGTAGGGGACCAGAGTTCGGCTGGGTTTAGAGCAATTGTGAGGGGTGGTAGGCAAGAGTGAAAAGGTGAGTTTTGAGGGCCTTCTTGAAGGTGTTGAAGGAGGGGGCTGCCCTAATGGGTGGAGGTAGGGAGTTCCATAGTGTCGGAGCGGCTCTTGAGAAGTCTTGGAGGCGTGCATGGGACTGGGTGATGCGGGGGACGGTCAGGCGAAGTTCATTGGAGGAGCGGAGTGAGCGGCTTGGTGTGTATCTCTGAGTAAGATCAGAAATGTAGGTTGGACAGGTTTTGTGGATGGATTTGTAGGTCAGACACAATATCTTGAATCTGATTCTGGACTGGATAGGAAGCCAGTGGAGGGATTCACGGAGGGGAGTCGCCCTGGTGGAGCGATGGGAGGAGTGGATAATTCTGGCAGCCGCATTCATGATGGACTGCAGTGGGGCTATTCGGGTCTTAGGGAGTCCAGACAGAAGGGCATTGCAGTAGTCGAGGCGGGAAATTATGAGGGCATGGATGAGGAGTTTGGTGGTGGCAGGGGTCAGGAAAGGGCGAATCTTACAGATGTTACGAAGGTGGAAGTTGCAGGACTTTGTGAGGTTTTGGATGTGGGGAGTGAAGGAGAGTGCGGAGTCCAGGGTGACACCCAGACAGCGGGCTTGAGAGGTAGGGTGAATAGTAGTGTGGTTAACAGTGACCTGCACATCTGGGAGGTCCAGGGATGACCGGGGTGGGAAGATCATAAATTCCGTTTTGTCTAGATTTAGTTTTAGGAACCTAGCGGACATCCAGGAGGAGATGGCAGATAGGCAGGAGGAGACCTTGTCCATGGTAGTGGTGGATATGTCAGGGGTGTGGAGATAGATTTGGGTGTCATCTGCATACAGATAATAGTTAAAACCCATGGAGGAGATAACCTTGCCAATGGAGGATGTGTATAGGGAGAACAGTAGGGGGCCAAGGACCGAGCCTTGGGGGACTCCCACTGAGAGGTGGTTGGGGGTGGACGAGGACTCATTGAAGGAGGTCGTGAAGGAGCGGTTGGAGAGGTAGGATGAAAGCCAGGTCAGGGCGAGATCGTGAATGCCCATGGATTGGAGGGACTGGAGGAGTAGGGGATGATCTACTGTATCAAAAGCTGCTGAAAGGTCAAGGAGGAGGAGAATGGTGTATTTACCTTCAGCTTTAGCTAAGGCAAGGTCATTGACCACTTTGGTGAGAGCCGTTTCGGTTGAGTGGGCAGGCCGAAATCCAGATTGCAGTGGGTCTAGTAGTGAGTTGGCATTGAGGTACTGGGTCAGGCGTTTGTGAACCAGACGCTCAAGGAGTTTTGAGGCGAAGGGGAGGGGGGAGATCGGGCGGTAGTTGGAGGGTAGCGAGGGGTCGAGGGAGGGTTTCTTGAGCAGAGGCAGTACAGTGGCCTGCTTGAAGTCTGAGGGGAAGGTGCCTGTGGATAGGGAGAGGTTAAACATGGTAGTGAGGACTGGGGCCAGATCCGTGAAGTGAGGCTGAAGTAGATCAGAAGGGATAGGGTCAAGGGGGGAGGTAGTGGTATGGGAAGTCTGCAGTAGGTGGTTGACCTCCTCAGTGGTAGTAGGAGTGAAGAAGGTGAGGGGAGGATAGGGTGGAGAAGGAGTAGGTTGTGAGCAGGTGGGAGGTGAAGATTGAAGATTGGATATTTCCTGACGGATGGAGACTATTTTGTTGGTGAAGTGGGTGGCTAAATCTGTGGCAGAGAGGGAGGAAACAGAAGGTGGGGGGGTGGGTTTAAGCAGGGAGTTGAAGGTGCTAAAAAGACGCCGGGGATTGGAAGCTTGTGCTCCGATGAGCTTGGTAAAGTATTCCTGCTTCGCATGAGCAAGGGCAGTGTGGAACTGCTGCAGGTTAGTCTTGTACTGTAGGAAATCCTGGTTTAGTCGAGTTTTCCGCCATTTTCGTTCAGTGGCGCGTGTTTCCCTCTGGAGGTTGCGAGTATGGGTAGTGCGCCAGGGCTGGGGGTTAGGGGGTCGGTTGCGGCGGAATATTGATGGAGCAGCTTTCTCTAGGGCTGATGAGAGAATTTGGTGATACTGAGCTGCAGCAAGATTAGGACAGGTTAGGGTGGGGAGAGTGGAGGATAGGCCATGGAGGGAGTCAGCAAGGACGCCAGGGTTGAGCTTGCGTAGGTCTCGCTGTCATCGACCAGGTGGGTGGGCGGGTAGTTTGGAGGTGCCTTCCGTGAGGAGGTTGAAGGCGAGAAGGTAATCAGAAATCAGAAAGATCAGAAATCAGAAACTTTTATTTCGCCAAGCACGACTGGGTCGTGCCCGGAATTGGGCTTGGCACTTACAGGGTACTGATACACGGTACACAGTAGTTACAGATAGAGGACATGCAGTAGTAACAGAACATTATACAGAAAAACAGAGCATTAAAGAACATGTATGCAGAGGGAGACAATGGCATAAGTTACAATACAATAAAAAAACAACCAAAAAAAGTACGCTTGAGCTATGTGCAAAGTGCCTCAGTGCGTCTTGGTATTTTGGGGTGGGGATAGGCATTTCCATGGCGAGAGTTCAGGAGGTTGACAGCAGAGGGAAAGAAACTGTTCTTATGTCTTGAGGTCCTGGTGTAGATGGATCGGAACCGGAGCTTCCGGCTCGAGGGGAGCTGATTAAAGAAGCGGTAGCCTGGGTGTGAGGGGTCGTTGGCGATCTTTAATGCTCTGGTGTTCAGCCTGGAGTGGTAGAGGAGGTCCAGAGTGGGAAGGGATCTTCCGATGATCCTCTCTGCAGATTTGATGACCCTCTGCAGTTTGAGCTTGTCGCTGGCGGAGGAGCTGGTGTACCAGACCAGGATGGAAGAGCATAGGACGGATTCGATCGTGGCTGAGTAGAAATTTGTCAGCAGTTTTTGGGCCATACCGAACTTTTTCAGTTGGCGGAGAAAGAAAAGTCTCTGTTGGGCTTTCCTCTGTGTTGAGGTCGTGTTGGTGTTCCACCTCAGGTCATTGGAGATAGTTGTGCCCAGTAGGCAGACACTGGGGACTCTTTCCACTTCCATGCCATCCATGTGGATTGGAGGCGGGGTAGAAGCGCTCCTCCTGAAATCAACAATCATCTCCACCGTTTTTGCTGTGTTTAGGACCAAACCGTTCTCTCTGCACCAGCTGCATATGCTTTCGACCTGGTGGCGGTACGCCTTCTCATCGTTTTTGGTGATGAGACCCACAATGGTCGTGTCATCGGCAAATTTGATTACTTTTACCGAGTCCGAAGTGGATTTGCAATTGTTCGTATACAGAGAGAACAGGAACGGCGACAGGACACAGCCTTGTGGGGCCCCTGTGTTGGTGATCCTAGGTTGTGAGGAGATGGTGCCTAACCTAACGACCTGGGACCTGTTGGTGAGGAAGTCCGTGATCCACAGGCGTAGGGTGGGGTGGACTCCTAGCGCAGCGAGATTGTCCTGAAGTATTTTAGGGCTGATAGTATTGAATGCTGAGCTGAAGTCCAGTAGGAGGATCCTGGCGTAGGAGTCCGGTCTATCCAGGTGATCATAGACGTGCTCCAAGCAGATGTTGATGGCGTCATTTGTGGACCTGTTCGCTCTGTACGCGAACTGGTGCGGGTCCAGCAGTCCCTCAGTAGAGTGCTTAAGGAGAGGTAGCACCATGCTTTCAAAAGCTTTCATGATCACGGATGTAAGTGCCACGGGCCTGAAGTTGTTGAGGTCGAGGATGCCCTGCTTTTTGGGGACCGGGATAATGGCAGACCTCTTAAAGCACGCAGGAACTTTGCCTTCCTGGAGGGACCTCGTGAAGATGGAAGAGAGGGTGGGAGCGAGCTGGCGAGCACAGGTTTTCAGGCAGGCTGGCGACACACCGTCCGGACCTGAGGCTTTCCTAGCATTTAGCCTTAGCAAGTGTTTCAGTACATCCTCCTCCCTCACTGATGGTGGGGGTGAGTAAGGGCCTAGGGCTACCGTGGCAGATTGTGCAGGTGGCTGTGGGAGTCCTGCAGGTGCTGGCTGACTCTCGAATCTGCAGTAGAAGTCACTGAGACTCTCGGCAAGCTCAGAGCTCGGTGTGGCGTGCTGAGGGGGGGGCTTGTAGTTGGTGGCAGCCTTCAGTCCCTTCCACACGGCTCGTGAGTCGTTTGAGGAGAGGTTCTGTTCCAGCTTTTCCGCGTAGCCCCTCTTAGCGGACCTCAGTTCTCTGTTTAGGTCGTTTCTTGCCTTCTTGTATTCCACCTGGTTGCCGGACTTATGTGCGGCTTCTTTGCTACGACGTAGTTGTCGTAGTCTTTTTGAGAACCACGGTTTATCATTTGGATACAGTTTGAAGGTTTTTGTTGGGATACAGGAGTCCTCACAGAAGCTAATGTACGAGGATACATTGTCTGCCCACTCGTCCAGGTTAGGCGATTCCAGAGCCTTCCAGTCTGTGCAGTCAAGGCAGGCCTGAAGTTGAAGTTTAGCCTCACTTGACCACACTTTGGAGGACTTAGTGACAGGTTTTGAGGTTTCCAGGCGCCTTTTATAAGTAGGTACCAGGTGGATGATGCAGTGGTCAGATGAGCCTAGGGCTGCCCACGGTGTCGCTTTGTATGCATCCTTCAGGGCCGTGTAGCAATGGTCGAGGGTGTTGGCACTCCTGGTGGGGCAGGTGATGTGCTGATGGAAGCGGGGCAGCTCTTTGCGGAGGTTTGCCTTGTTAAAATCCCCCAAGATAATGAACAGCGAGTCCGGGAGGGCCGTCTCCCACTGCATGATGGTATCACTGAGATCACGCAGGGCAGCATTTACCTCTGCATCAGGAGGGATATACACACCCACGAGGACGTAGGAGGAGAACTCCCTGGGCGAGTAGGTTGGCCTGCAATTGATGAGGAGGAGTTCAAGTTCTGGTGTGCATTTCTTGGCCAGTACAGAGGTGTTTGAGCACCAGGCGGAGCTGACGTAGAAGCAGATGCCACCCCCTTTCTTCTTCCCAGAGAGGGTGCTGTCCCGATCTGCTCGGATGAGGCTGAAACCTGGGAGCTGGAGGGCACTCTCAGGGATGTCGTCGTGGAGCCACGTTTCAGTAAAGCAAAAGACTGGGGTGTTGTTACCGAGTTCCCTCTTGTCGCTGAGGAGTCTCAGCTCATCTAGCTTGTTGGGGAGGGAGCGGACGTTAGCGAGGAGGACCGCAGGGATGGCTGACCGCAGGCCCCTCCTCTTCAGCCTTGCCCGGACGCCTGAACGACAGCCCCTGCGGCGCTGGCTAAAGGGAGGCCAGGGCGCAGAAGCAGTGATTTCCTGGACGTGGCTCCCAACAGAGTTGTACAAGAGCCCATCCTCCGGGTGTGCGGCTGTGATATGTTCCCATTTCAGGAGCTGAGCTCTGGAGTAGGTGGTACGAGGGGGGAGGGGTAGCATATGGGGCATGGATGGTAAGCAAAACTTGTGCAGGCGAGTGCGATAACTGACTATCAGCAGTGTGACACAGATGTAAGAGGCGAGTGCAATAACAGTCTATCAGCAGTTGACACAGATGTAAGAGGCGAGTGCAATAACAGTCTAATGGTAATGGTAATGGTAATGGTCTGAGGGTGGAAATGGTGCGATGTCGAGGTCTGCAATGGTGGTGGATTTAGTGAATATAAGGTCGAGAGTGTGACGTGCAGTGTGAGTGGGGGCGTTGGTGTGTTGTACTAGGCCATGTGAGTTGGCTGTGGTGAGTAGCCGGGTCGCAACAGAGTTCTTGGGTTCATTGATGGGTATATTGAAATCCCCGAGGATGATGGTGGGGAGGTCAGAGGAGAGGATGTGTGGGAGCCAGGAGGCAAGGTTGTCGAGAAATTGTCGTGTGGAGCCCGGAGGGCGGTATAAGACTGCAACAATGGCTGGGAGGGGATTGTAGAGGCGGATAGTGTGGGCCTCAAATGATGTGAATTGTAGGGAGGAAGGTGGAGTGAGGACACGGAATGTGCAGGATGGGGAGAGGAGCAGACCCACCCCTCCCCCGGTCCTGTTGTCTGGTCTAGGGGTGTGACTGAGGTGAAGCCCCCCGTATGAGAGGGCAGCCTCTGCGGCAGAGTCAGAGGGGGTGAGCCATGTCTCAGTGAGTGCGAGGATGGTGAGGGATTTGGAGAGGAAGAGGTTGTGGACCTCTGTAAGTTTATTGCGGACGGATCTGGCATTCCAGAGACCGCAGGGTAGGGGGAGCATGTGCTTGTGAGTGGGATGGATGGAAATGAGGTTGGGGCGAGGATGGGTGTTGAAGTTATTTGTGGACAGAGAGCTGTGAAGCGGGTCAGCAGGGGATGCTTGTCTGGCAGCAGGCTGTGGCCCAGGGTTAGGCGATATATCACCAGCAGCAAGTAAGAGTAGGAGGGAGAGAGTAAGCAAATGTGAATGGGATTTAAATGTTTGTGAGGTTTTTGAGCTGCTGAAGGGAGAGAGAGATTTCAGGAGAGCTAACAGTTCATGAGAAGCTGAGTAAGGTGAGCAAAGCAGAGCAGATGAAATGAATATGGAGTGAGGTACACTGGGAGGATGCATATTGCAATGCAACTTGTAGATGTTTGCAGACAGGCAGAACATAAGAAAAAGTGCAGTAAACATGGTAAGTGTCAATGATTATCAGCAGGAAATTTCCAACTCCTAAACAGTTTAAATGAGTATGCAGTTAGTGCAAGCAAACCTGTGTACATAAAGAGTCTACTTGGTAGTGCAACATATGTCCAGCAGTGGCATTTTGAGCAACAGCATTGGAGGCAGTTGTGGATGCAGAGTAGTAGTTTCCAGCAGAGTCCTTTGGCTGTTGATTCCTGTTTGAATTCCTGGGTGAATTCTAGTATGTTAATTGGTCACAGGAGGGTAATAGATGTGAATACTCACTAAAGTGTGCTACAGCAGTGGGTAAAACAAACCTGACCCCACTTGGGTTAAAAAAGTTGGAAGTAGGACAAAGTCCAGGGGAAAAAAAATCTTCCAGTCGGTGTGGTAAAAAACATTTATGTTTCAGAGGTGCCAAAAGGAAACAGAATACGTAAAAACAGTTTAAAAAGAGGAGGTAGATATAAACGTATCTCCTCTCAGAGAAAACACTCAAGAGGGAAATAGATAATAATTAGCTTTTAATATAGAAATTTTTATTTTTTTTATAGAATGCAAAGCATTTCTCGGGACTAGTTTCCCACTTCATCAGGCAAATATCGAAAGAAAATTTTCAAAAAGAGCTACAAGCAAGTCCAGTATTTATTTGTTTTACCATTAAAATTATGTATTGGTTAGGACTTACCTGTACAATAGAATTGGCATTGTGAAGTATTCTTTCCAAATTATCTCCATGAATGTACTCATTTGCCAGCAGAATATATGTGTCTGTTTTTGTGGTTGCCATGAGCTTTACTATGTTGGGATGATGTAATCCCCTAAATAAGAAAATAATGTTAAACTTTTTTTTTTTTTTTTTTTTTTTTACATCCTGTTTAACCACTTGAGGACCGCCCCCAGCCGATGGGCGGCGGCAAAGTCCGGGCCCAAACGACCGCAATACGCCCATCGGCGGGTGCGGCTGCGGGAGTGGCTATGCGGCGATCGCGTCATTCGTGACGCGATCAGCCGCCGGGGACTCGCTCCGCCCACCGCTCGTAGTAACCCGCCGGCCGTTCGGAAGCGCCGGCGGGTTACTAGCACCCGGATCGCCGCTGCACGTATGTATAATAGGCTTTGTAATGTATACAAAGCCTATTATACTGGCTGCCTCCTGCCCTGGTGGTCCCAGTGTCCGAGGGACCACCAGGGCAGGCTGCAGCCACCCTATTCTGCACCCAAGCACACTGATTTCCCCCCCCCCTGCCCCCTGATCGCCCACAGCACCCCTCAGACCCCCCCCCCTGCCCACCCCCCAGACCACTGTTTGCACCCAGTCACCCCCCTAATCACCCATCAATCACTCCCTGTCACTATCTGTCAACGCTATTTTTTTTTATCCCCCCCCCCCTGCCCACTGCCCCCTCCTGATCACCCCCCCACCCCTCAGATTCTCCCCAAACCCCCCCCCCCCAGACCCCCCCCCCCCGTGTACTGTATGCATCTATCCCACCTGCTTACCTGTCAATCACCTGTCAATCACCCGTCAATCACCCGTCAATCACCCCCTGTCACTGCTACCCATCAATCAGCCCCTAACCTGCCCCTTGCGGGCAATCTGATCACCCACCCACACCAATAGATCGCCCGCAGATCCGACATCAGATCACCTCCCAAGCGCAGTGTTTACATCTCTTCTCTCCTCTAAACACCCACTAATTACCCATCAATCACCCATCAATCACCCCCTATCACCACCTGTCACTGTTACCCATCAGATTAGACCCTAATCTGCCCCTTGCGGGCACCCAATCACCCGCCCACACGCTCAGATTGCCCTCAGACCCCCCATTATCAATTCGCCAGTGCAATATTTACATCTGTTATTCCCTGTAATAACCCACTGTTAGGGATTGCGGATGGGAGCTGTTGACCGCACCACTATGTTGATGGACCACCCAAGCACAGAGTCTAAGTGACCACGGGTCTTCACCCACGACCCCTTGAGGGGGAAGCAGGACCACAACCCTTTGAGAGGGAAGTGGAGCTTCGCTGCCTAGTGCCCACCAGGTTGCGCTCGGGATAGCCCCACAGTGGTTTGGAGAACAGGAGAAGACTCGATGTGGAGAGCCAAGTAACTGAGTCTTGAGGTTGAGATACAAGCCGAGGTCAGGGCAGGCGGAGATCAGGATGGTTGGAGACAGGCCAGAGGTCAGGGCAGGCTGCAGACAGACGTAATCGATAACACAAGCCAGGGGTCGAGACGGGCGGCGATCAGGAGAAGTCGGGGTCACAAGCCAAGGTCAATATCAGGAAAACAACAGAGTATACTAGCAGGTTCACGGGTACAAGCTGCAAGAACAAACAGCACTGCTCAGAAGGGCAGAGCTGTTTAAATAGAGGCTTGGGCGCCAAAATTAACGCCTGCGCATGCGCGCAGCGCGCCGCGCAGAAGGCGCGTGAGCGCAACCTTGCGCGCGCAAGCGCACAACCTCGTGCGCGCACAGCGCACGCGCGCAGTGCTGCGCGCGCAGCGCCCAACGCCATGCGCGCCATGACAGAAGGCAGGGACTACAAATCCCAGCGTGCTCGCGCGCGCGTGCGTAAGGGCCCGCCCGCGGAGACGCTGGAGAGGACCAGGACGGTAAGCATGACATTGCCCCCCCCTAGAGGCAACCTCTGGGTGCCTTCTGGACGAGGTTTCCCAGGAAACTTGGTGTGAAACTGCTTAATTAGTCTTGGTGCATGTATGTTTCTCGAGGGTTCCCAGGAATTTTCCTCAATACCAAACCCCTTCCATTTTACCAAATACTGGAAAGATCTCCCTCTTCTTCTACAGTCCAAGATCCTTTCTACTTCATACTCCTCGTGACCATCAAGTAGTATAGGAGGAGGAGGAGAAGGGGAGCGATTAAAACAGTCAGAGACCACTTTCTTAAGACAGGAGATATGGAAGACTGGGTGTAAGTTCATAGAGTTCGGAAGCTTCAGCTTGAACGCTACTGCATTAATGGCTCTTTCGATGGGGAAAGGACCCACAAACTTAGGGCCCAGTTTCCTGGAAGGACAACGAAGATGTAGATTGTTGGTAGATAGCCAAACCAGGTCACCAGGGGAAAGACTAGGACCTTCTTTACGCTTCTTATCAGCCCAAGATTTGGACCTTTCCTGAGATTCCAGTAGAACAGATTGCATCTTCTTGAAATTTTCTGCCAAAAAAATTAGCCTATCTTGAACAGTAGGGACTGAGGATTCAGCTATGATTCCAGGTAAGTGTACAGGGTGATAGGCAAAATTAGCAAAAAATGGGGATTGTTTTGTGGCAGCGTGGACGGTGTTGTTATATGCAAACTCGGCTGTAGCAAGTAGATTGGACCAGTCATCTTGAGAAACAGAGGAAAAACAACGTAAATATTGTTCGAGAGTTTGGTTAGTCCTTTCAGTCTGGCCATTGGTTTGAGGATGGTAACCAGAAGAGAGGTAAGAATTAATGTTCAAAAGTCTGCAAAGTTCCTTCCAGAACCTAGAGGTGAACTGTGTTCCACGATCAGACACAATTTCAGAAGGGAGTCCATGGAGCCGGACAATCTCTTTTAAGAACACTTGAGCCGTTATAGCAGCGGAGGGAAGTCCCTTTAAAGGCACAAAGTGGGCCATCTTGGTAAAACGATCCACCACTACCAAGATGGTGGTAAACCCTTCAGATGGAGGTAGTTCGACTATGAAGTCCATGGCTATCTTGTCCCAAGGTCGTTCTGGAACGGGTAATGGGTTAAGTAGACCCCAGGGTTTGGACCTGGAACTCTTTGATCTGGCACAAGTCTCACAGGAATATATAAATTGTTTACAGTCCTTGGACATGGTTGGCCACCAGAAGGCCCTCCTGAGAAGTTCCAAAGTTCTTGTAACCCCAAAGTGTCCTGCTAGTTTGTGATCGTGACAGCTGGCCAACACAGTCTGACGGAGTTCGGAGGGAATGAAAGCTCTATTTTCATGAAGGAAAAGGCCGTCCTGGAAAACTAGGTCAGGTAAAGTAGAGGTGATCTGCTTGATCCGAGCCAATAACCCAGTCTGGAGAAGGAGGAAATGATTGGCTGACAGGATGGTATCGGATGCAATAGTGGCTGCAGGATCGTCAGGGAACATGCGTGAGAGTGCATCCGCTTTGGCATTCTTGGCACCAGGACGAAAAGTTAAGTGGAAACGAAATCTGGAGAAGAACAGAGCCCAGCGGGCTTGTCGAGGCTTCAATCTCTTGGCTGAACGTAAATACTCCAAGTTCCTGTGGTCAGTAAATATAAGGATGGGATGCTCGGCCCCCTCTAACAGATAGCGCCATTCTTCCAAGGCTGCCTTGATTGCTAAAAGTTCTCTGTCAGCAACATTATAATTCTTTTCAGAAGGACTGAGTTTCCTAGAAAAGAAGGCTATCGGGTGGAGGATGGTTTTAGGACCAAATCGTTGGGAGAGAATGGCCCCTACTGCTACCTCCGAGGCGTCTACCTCCAGGACGAATGCTCGGGAAGGATCTGCATGCTTGAGGATAGGAGCAGAGGTGAATAACAACTTTAATTCTTCAAAGGCGGACTGAGCTTCAGAAGACCATCTAAACGGAAGATTGACCTTAGTCAGGAGCGTAATAGGAGCCACAGTCTTAGAAAAATTCTTAATAAATCTCCTATAGAAATTGGCGAATCCTATGAAACGTTGAACTGCTCTGCGGTCTGAAGGTACTGGCCAGTCTAGGATAGCAGACACTTTTTTGGAATCCATTTCTATACCTTCAGCAGAGATCCGAAGACCCAAGAACTGGATACAGTCCTGCTCGAATTCGCACTTCTCGGGCTTGGCATAAAGTTCATGTGTGCGTAGGCGAGAGAGGACTCGTTTGACATGGATCCGGTGTTCTTCTAATGAAGATGAAAAGATGAGGATATCATCAAGATAAACAACGAGAAAATCATCGATAAAGTCTCTTAACACGTCATTGATGAAACGTTGAAAGGTTGCTGGAGCGTTACAGAGGCCAAAGGGCATGACTAGATACTCGAAATGACCATAACGGGATCTAAAGGCAGTCTTCCATTCGTCTCCTTCCTTGATTCGCACCAGATTATAGGCTCCCCTTAAATCAAGTTTGGTGAAAACCTTGGCAGATCGTAACCTCTGGAATAGCTCGGACATCAAAGGTAGAGGGTAGCGATCCTTGATGGTAATTTCATTGAGGGCTCGGTAATCAATACATGGTCTCAGGGAGCCGTCTTTCTTTTCCACGAAGAAGATGCCTGCCCCTGCTGGGGAGGTGGAAGGTCTGATGAAACCTTTCTTAAGATTGTCCTCGATGTATTCTTTGAGCACCTGTGACTCTGGCTCCGAGAGAGGATAGACCCTGCCGTACGGAATGGCTGCTCCGGGTTGCAGGTTCACCGGACAGTCATAAAGACGATGCGGGGGAAGAGAGTCAGCCCCTTTCTTGTCGAACACATCTAAGTAATCGTGGTAGACTGTAGGGATCAAGGAGGCCTTCTCAGAGTTGGTGCAGAGTAGACGGCCGATGCTTGGAAAGCAGAAACGGGAGCAGTAGGAGGAGTTGAAGCACACCTCCCCGGAAGCCCAATCAATCAGTGGATTATGGCTCTTGAGCCACGGCATTCCCAGAATGGCAGGAAACAGCGGGGAAGGAATCAAATCGAAGCAGAGGTATTCCTGGTGGTCATTCTTGATAGTGATCAGCAGAGGGAATGTCTCTAAAGTAACTGGACCAGAATGAATAGCTGATCCATCGGCAAGCTGGACAAGTAAAGGTTTGTTCTTTCGACGAATGGGTAGCTGGAGTTCTTGAGCAAGGTGGAGATCGAGGAAACAGGAGCAGGCTCCAGAGTCTACGATGGCTTTGAGCTTAACGTTCTTTCCTCTGGGACCCTGTAGAAGGAGAGAAAGAGGAATGTGAGCCGGGGAAGCTAAGGGACTGTGGAGTTCCATTGGATGAAAGGAGTCAGGCTTACTTAGAGGGCGAACAGGGCAATCCTGAAGAAAGTGTCCTGTAGCTCCACAGTATAAGCAGAGGTTGGCAGCTCGACGTCGTTGTCTTTCTTCCGGAGTTAGCGGAGAACGGGCAAGACCCAATTGCATGGGCTCGGGCTCATCCATTGGCAGGGTATTAGAGGCTGCGGAGGAAGAGGGGGATGATAATGGAGCAGGAGGAAACCAAGAGGTACGGGATATTCCGGCTCTTTCCTGGCGTCTCTCCCTCAGGCGTCGGTCGATCTGAATGGAGAGCTGGATAAGTTCCTTGAGAGTGGCTGGGATTCCCACACGGGCAAGTTCATCCTTTACTGCTTCAGACAGACCCAAACGAAACTGGGACTTGAGTACTGAGTCATTCCAGTCCAGATCACCAGACCAACGACGAAAATCAAGGACATACTCCTCTACGGATCTTCGACCCTGGCGAAGGGCCCGTAAAGCGGCATCAGCTGAAGCTTCTTTACTAGGGTCGTCATATAATTCAGCCATTGCTTCAAATAATGATGCAGAAGTCTGCAAACACTCGTGACCTTGTTCCATTAGTCGAAGGGCCCAGGCCTGTGGTTCTCCTTGAAGAAGGGAGATAATGGCTCCAACTCGAATACCTTCATCAGCGTAAGTTCGGGGTAGCAAGGAGAAGTGTAGGTAGCAAGCGCTTCTGAAAAGTCGAAATTTGCTTCGGTCACCAGAGAAGCGTTCCGGAAGAGGTAATTTAGGTTCAGGAGCGGGTGACTCAGGGATTGCCGGTAGCTGAGCAGGAATGCCGGCAGGAGCTGGAGCTGGAGCTGGGGCAGGTTCAGCCGCGGTTCCTGGGGCCGGTAGGTTAGTGAATTGGGCCCGCATCTCCGCACAGTCTCTCTGGACCGATTGCACAGACTGGGTTAGTTGCTGCACCAGATCACAAAGGAGATCAAACGGGGTTCGCTCTCCAGAGCCGTCCATAATGGCTGTTTGTTACTGTTAGGGATTGCGGATGGGAGCTGTTGACCGCACCACTATGTTGATGGACCACCCAAGCACAGAGTCTAAGTGACCACGGGTCTTCACCCACGACCCCTTGAGGGGGAAGCAGGACCACAACCCTTTGAGAGGGAAGTGGAGCTTCGCTGCCTAGTGCCCACCAGGTTGCGCTCGGGATAGCCCCACAGTGGTTTGGAGAACAGGAGAAGACTCGATGTGGAGAGCCAGGTAACTGAGTCTTGAGGTTGAGATACAAGCCGAGGTCAGGGCAGGCGGAGATCAGGATGGTTGGAGACAGGCCAGAGGTCAGGGCAGGCTGCAGACAGACGTAATCGATAACACAAGCCAGGGGTCGAGACGGGCGGCGATCAGGAGAAGTCGGGGTCACAAGCCAAGGTCAATATCAGGAAAACAACAGAGTATACTAGCAGGTTCACGGGTACAAGCTGCAAGAACAAACAGCACTGCTCAGAAGGGCAGAGCTGTTTAAATAGAGGCTTGGGCGCCAAAATTAACGCCTGCGCATGCGCGCAGCGCGCCGCGCAGAGGGCGCGTGAGCGCAACCTTGCGCGCGCAAGCGCACAACCTCGTGCGCGCACAGCGCACGCAGCGCCCAACGCCATGCGCGCCATGACAGAAGGCAGGGACTACAAATCCCAGCGTGCTCGCGCACGCGTGCGTAAGGGCCCGCCCGCGGAGACGCTGGAGAGGACCAGGACGGTAAGCATGACACCCACTGATCACCTGTCAATCACCTATCAATCACCCCCTGTCACTGCTTCCCATCAATCACCCCCTGTCACTGCCACCAATCAATCAGCCCCTAACCTGCCCCTTGCGGGCAATCTGATCACCCACCCACACCAATAGATCGCCCGCAGATCCGACATCAGATCACCTCCCAAGTGCAGTGTATACATCTCTTCTCTCCTCTAAACACCCACTAATTACCCATCAATCACCCCCTATCACCACCTGTCACTGTTACCCATCAGATTAGACCCTAATCTGCCCCTTGCGGGCACCCAATCACCCGCCCACACGCTCAGATTGCCCTCAGACCCCCCCTTATCAATTCGCCAGTGCAATATTTACATCTGTTATTCCCTGTAATAACCCACTGATCACCTGTCAATCACCTATCAATCACCCCCTGTCACTGCCACCCATCAATCACCCCCTGTCACTGCCACCAATCAATCAGCCCCTAACCTGCCCCTTGCGGGCAATCTGATCACCCACCCACACCAATAGATCGCCCGCAGATCCGACATCAGATCACCTCACAAGTGCAAGGTATACATCTCTTCTCTCCTCTAAACACCCACTAATTACCCATCAATCACCCCCTATCACCACCTGTCACTGTTACCCATCAGATTAGACCCTAATCTTCCCCTTGGGGGCACCCAATCACCCGCCCACACGCTCAGATTGCCCTCAGACCCCCCCTTATCAATTTGCCAGTGCAATATTTACATCTGTTATTCCCTGTAATAACCCACTGATCACCTGTCAATCACCTATCAATCACCCCCTGTCACTGCCACCCATCAATCACCCCCTGTCACTGCCACCCATCAATCAGCCCCTAACCTGCCCCTTGCGGGCAATCTGATCACCCACCCACACCAATAGATCGCCCGCAGATCCGACATCAGATCACCTCCCAAGTGCAGTGTATACATCTCTTCTCTCCTCTAAACACCCACTAATTACCCATCAATCACCCCCTATCACCACCTGTCATGGTTACCCATCAGATTAGACCCTAATCTGCCCCTTGCGGGCACCCAATCACCCGCCCACACCTCAGAACGTCCTCAGACCCCAGCCCTGATCACCTCGCTAGTGCATTGCTTGCATCTATTTCCCCCCTCTAATCACACCTTGAGACACCCATCAATCACCTCCTGTCACCCCCTAGCACACCTACCCATCAGATCAGGCCCTAATTTGCCCTGTGTGGGCTCCTGATCACTCGGC
Organism: Hyperolius riggenbachi; assembly: GCF_040937935.1. Classification (NCBI taxonomy): domain Eukaryota; kingdom Metazoa; phylum Chordata; class Amphibia; order Anura; family Hyperoliidae; genus Hyperolius; species Hyperolius riggenbachi. The sequence goes on along the minus strand of NC_090652.1, from coordinate 78,495,653 downwards.
CAAACCCTCAGATCCCCCTCAGACCCCCTTCCGATCACCTCCCCAGTGCATTGATTGCATCTATTTCCCCCCTCTAATCACACCTTGAGACACCCATCAATCACCTCCTGTCACCCCCCTAGCACTCCTATCCATCAGATCAGGCCCAAAACATCCTGTCATCTAAGAGGCCACCCTGCTTATGACCGGTTCCACAAAATTTGCCCCCTCATAGACCACCTGTCATCAAAATTTGCAGATGCTTATACCTCTGAACAGTCATTTTGAGAAATTTGGTTTCCAGACTACTCACAGTTTTGGGCCCGTAAAATGCCAGGGCAGTATAGGAACCCCACAAGTGACCCCATTTTAGAAAGAAGACACCCCAAGGTATTCTGTTAGGTGTATGATGAGTTCATAGAAGATTTTATTTTTTGTCAAAAGTTAGCGGAAATTGGATTTTTATTGTTTTTTTCACAAAGTGTCATTTTTCACTAACTCGTGACAAAAAATAAAATCTTCTATGAACTCACCATACCCCTAACGGAATACCTTGGGGTGTCTTCTTTCTAAAATGGGGTCACTTGTGGGGTTCCTATACTGCCCTGGCATTTTAGGGGCCCTAAACCGTAAGGAGTAGTCTAGAAAACAAATGCCTCAAAATGACCTGTGAATAGGACGTTGGGCCCCTTAGCGCACCTAGGCTGCAAAAAAGTGTCACACATGTGGTATCGCCATACTCAGGAGAAGTAGTAATATGTGTTTTGTGGTGTATTTTTACACATACCCATGCTGAGTGGGAGAAATCTCTCTGTAAATGGACAATTGTGTGTAAAAAAAATCAAAAATGTGTCATTTACAGAGATATTTCTCCCACCCAGCATGGTTATATGTAAAAATACACCACAAAACACATTATACTACTTCATCTGAGTACGGCGATACCACATGTGTGACACTTTTTTGCAGCCTAACTGTGCTAAGGGGCCCAAAGTCCAATGAGTACCTTTAGGATTTCACAGGTCATTTTGAGACATTTGGGTTCAAGACTACTCCTCACGGTTTAGGGCCCCTAAAATGCCAGGGCAGTATAGGAACCCCACAAGTGACCCCATTTTAGAAAGAAGACACACCAAGGTATTTTGTTAGGTGTATGATGAGTTCATAGAAGATTTTATTTTTTGTCACAAGTTAGCGGAAATTGATATGTATTGTTTTTTTTTTTCACAAAGTGTCATTTTTCGCTAACTTGTGACAAAAAAAAAATCTTCTATGAACTCACCATACTCCTAACAGAATACCTTGGGGTGTCTTCTTTCTAAAATGGGGTCACTTGTGGGGTTCCTATACTGCCCTGGCATTTTAGGGGCCCTAAACCGTGAGCAGTAGTCTAGAATCCAAATGCCTCAAAATGACCTGTGAATAGGACGTTAGGCCCCTTAGCGCACCTAGGTTGCAAAAAAGTGTCACACATGTGGTATCGCCGTACTCAGAAGAAGTAGTATATTGTGTTTTGGGGTGTATTTTTACACATACCCATGCTGGGTGGGAGAAATCTCTCTGTAAATGGACAATTGTGTGTAAAAAAAAATCAAACAATTGTCATTTACAGAGATATTTCTCCCACCCAGCATGGATATGTGTAAAAATACACCCCAAAACACATTATACTACTTCTCCTGAGTACGGCGGTACCACATGTGTGGCACTTTTTTGCACCCTAAGTGCGCTAAGAGGCCTAAAGTCCAATGAGTACCTTTAGGATTTCACAGGTCATTTTGCGACATTTGGTTTCAAGACTACTCCTCACGGTTTAGGGCCCCTAAAATGCCAGGGCAGTATAGGAACCCAACAAATGACCCTATTTTAGAAATAAGACACCCCAAGGTATTCCGTTAAGAGTATGGTGAGTTCATAGAAGATTTTATTTTTTGTCACAAGTTAGCGGAAAATGACACTTTGTGAAAAAAAACAATTACAATCAATTTCCGCTAACTTGTGACAAAAAAAAAATCTTCTATGAACTCACCATCCTCCTAACGGAATACCTTGGGGTGTATTCTTTCTAAAATGGGGTAATTTGTGGGGTTCCTATACTGTCCTGGCATTTTAGGGGCCCTAAACCGTGAGGAGTAGTCTTGAAACGAAATTTCTCAAAATGACCTGTGAAATCCTAAAGGTACTCATTGAACTTTGGGCCCCTTAGCGCAGTTAGGGTGCAAAAAAGTGCCACACATGTGGTATCGCCGTACTCAGGAGAAGTAGTATAATGTGTTTTGGGGTGTATTTTTCCACATACCCATGCTGAGTGGGAGAAATATCTCTATAAATAGACAATTGTGTGTAAAAAAAATAAAACAATTGTCATTTACGGAGATATTTCTCCCACCCAGCATGGGTATGTGTAAAAATACACCCCAAAACACATTATACTACTTCTCCTGAGTACGGCAATACCACATGTGTGGCACTTTTTTGCAGCCTAACTGCGCTAAGGGGCCAAAAGTCCAATGAGCATCTTTAGGCTTTACAGGGGTGCTTACAATTGGGCACCCCCCAAAATGCCAGGACAGTGAACACACCCCACAAATGACCCCATTTTGGAAAGTAGACACTTCAAGGTATTCAGAGAGGAGCATAGTGAGTCCGTGGCAGATTTCATTTTTTTTTGTCGCAAGTTAGAAGAAATGGAAACTTTTTTTTTCTTTTTTTTGTCAGAAAGTGTCATTTTCCGCTAACTTGTGACAAAAAATAAAATCTTCTATGAACTCACCATGCCTCTCACTGAATACTTTGGGATGTCTTCTTTCCAAAATGGGGTCATTTGGGGGGTATTTGTACTATCCTGGAATTTTAGCCCCTCATGAAACCTGACAGGTGCGCAGAAAAGTCAGAGATGCTTGAAAATGGGAAAATTCACTTTTGGCACCATAGTTTGTAAACGCTATAACTTTTACCCAAGCCAATAAATATACACTGAATGTTTTTTTTTTATCAAAGACATGTAGCAGAATAACTTTCGCGCTCAAATGTATAGGAAATTTTACTTTATTTGAAAAATGTCAGCACAGCAAGTTAAAAAAGTCATTTTTTTGCCAAAATTCATGTCTTTTTTGATGAATATAATAAAAACTAAAACTCGCAGCAGCAATCAAATAGCAGCAAAAGAAAGCTGTATTAGTGACAAGAAAAGGAGGTAAAATTCCTTTAGGTGGTAGGTTGTATGACCGAGCAATAAACCGTGAAAGCTGCAGTGGTCTGAATGGAGAAAAAGGCTCTGGTCCTTAAGGGGCGAAAAGACTGTGGTCCTCAAGTGGTTAAAGTAACACCCACTATGCGAACTGCAGCTACAAATAGCAGCTGCAAAGCGCCCGTTATTTGTAGCCGTAGTTAACCTTGCAGTCAGCAATTTTAAATAGGATGGGTCTGGGGGGAAAGGTTAGCCGGGGGGGAGTTCAAGCTAGTTGACCTTGGGGGTGGTTATGGTTAGTTCTCCACCAGGGGGTTAAGGTTAGGTGTCCACACAAGGGGAGGTCTAAGGTTAGGTGCCCACCAAGGGGATTAATGTAAGGCACTAGGGATGTTCATTTGGATTCTGCTAAATTGAAATTTCCACACTTCTAAACAGATATCTGCATTTCCAATTGGAATTCAGAAATCGGAAAACGGAAATCTAATTTTCCTCAACTCAGTAATTTTATTCCAATCACAGAACGCCAAAACATTGGACCAATCAGAGAATGCTGAATTTTTTTCGCACAAATTGGATTACACGGTAATTTTAGACCAATCACAAGATTCAGTTTTTCTGATTTCCGATTTTACAGTTTCCTAGATCTAGTCATACTTGTCTCTGTGGAAGCTGAAAGCTTTAGAGACCTTTTTCACTACATCAGTTGCTGTCAGTTATAACTGAAAGAACAACTGATGTACAAGTTAATGTCCATGTTACCCCATGGCTCAAGCACTATTACTGGTTAATTGAGTGATGACATGGAACTGTTACAGGGTTATCACCATTTTTAAAAGAGACAATGGAGAATTCCATTGATCACAGTGGGACATTTTTTTTAGTTCAGGTTTGTTTTAAGGGCTCCAAGTCATAACTTTTTGTGAAGCAAACATGGCACTCCCAGGGCACTCACCCAGGGCCGACAAAAAATATGTGGGTCCTGCAGACACATTTACTCCACTGACAGGGTAACGATACCAGGTTCACAACAGGAGTACAGAGTACAAGGTACATTTTCCTGTGGTTCCACCAATCTGGTATATCTGATCATGTGTGCTAAATGCTCCAATGTTATGTACGTGGGAGAAACTGGATAAACTCTGCACAAACGTATGAATGGACACAGGCACACTATTAATGATACCAAATCTGGACTCCCAGTTGCTACACACTTTCGGTCCAACGGACACAGCATGGATGATCTTCGTGTCACTGCCCTGAAGGGTGGCTTCAAAACATCAAATGATCGATTAATAGCAGAAACAAAATTTATAAATCGGTTCAAAGCTGTGCAGAACAGTTTGAATAAGGACAACAACTTCTTATATTGGTATGAGACTGATGATATTTGAACTTTCTCAGCCATTCTAGCTGAACTTGTGAACTAAGAATTTACGATACCTCTGGGTCAATCCTAATCCCAGGTCTGTGAGCAGGGAGTAAACAAGGATCCTTATCTTAGCTAATAACCTCTAAAAACCATTTAGATGGTCTGTTTGAATTAAGGCATCTTAATGACATGTATTTATGCTTGAAAAAAAATATCTGTTTTCCCTTTTGATGTTGCATGTATAAAGCTGTCTGTACCACCAGTTTGCAAAATAACAGGATATAAGCCCGACGAAGGCTGCAAGGCCGAAAGCTTGCTTATTTTTATTCATTTTTAGTTAGCCAATAAATGGTATCATCCTGATTTAAAACTTCTTGCTTTTACTGATGGCTAACACGGTACAATACCCTACTGCTACACTCTAATAGGTTAGCATGGGAAGCATCGTAGTTTTTCACATGCAAAGCGGGCTTATCGCGCTAAAAGTTTGCACACGCGAGACACACGCAAAATGGCTTGCGTGCAAGTTTGCACGTGCAAAGCTTTTAGGCGAGATAACTCAGTTATCACTCTTTTGTGAATCACGCCCTATGTATGTATGCTCCTATGCTACATGGAGGTGGTAAAAATTGGCCTTAGATCTTTCATTTTCCAAAGTTCTTATCTCACGGGTGTACCTAGCATTACCAAACTTAACCCCCTGATTGTGGGCAGAAATGTAACATCATTTCTTTTACTACTCTGGCAATTACAATTAATCAATAGTATAGCTCAGGTAGTAAAGATATTCTATACAGCAGACAAGAAGGGTCTTGTGCACACAAGTGATTGAAAGTCCAATGTATTGTGCTTGAGGGACAATGCAGTTCTTCTTGTTTTACACTTCTTTAGATTTGATCTTCTTACATCATTTTAAAAACATTTATGCAAAGCAAAATATACATTAAAAATAAAAAAGAAGAAAAAAAAAACTTACATGCTCACTTGAATTTCATGGAATATATCATTAAAGTCTCCCTTAGCACACAAGATTTTCTTAACAGCAGCAGCTGTGCCTTGATAAGAGCCTTTGTGCACCGTCCCAAAGGCTCCAGCTCCAAGTATACAACTCTCATCAATCTGTATTTCTTCTTTATGTACAAACTGCACCTGAGGTAATGGTGCTGCTGTATATAAAACAGATCCAAACTCATAATTAAGAAGGCGTTTTCTGAGTTCATGAAAACTGAATTTTTGTTTTAGTCATTTGCATCTCTGTGCAACACATGAAGAATTTTACTCATATTTAGATATAAAGGGGTATAAACTGCAGCAAACAGAATGACATGCGTTGAGTTTTACTGCGTGATGAGTATATATATTTCAAAGTGTAATGCTTTTTTTCTTGGATGTTTTTCTGTCTATTTGAAACTGCCTCTCCTTTCACTTATGGTCTAAAATTTTAGTTTTTAGAAATTTACCTATTTTTATATTACCTGAATTATTTAAAAGGGACCAATAAACACATGCTAGGACTTATATGAACAGGTAAGAAATCAATAACTTTAGAATCCCTATTCATCAAACCCAAAAATCAAGGAGGTCTAGGATTCAACCATCAAGAAACACTTTTCAAAGCAGTAATCCTAGGTCAAATACAAAACTAGTGCTTCAGTTCATATAAGGTGAAATCAAGGGGGGCGATTCACAAAGGTTACTTATTTTTCATCTTAACTGTAAGGAGTGCTAATGCAAGAGACAAACAAATAAGGAGAGATGGTTCATGAGATAAATAGATAAGGAGAACTAAACCATGAGTTAAGTTAGATAAGGAGAGCTAAACTATAATTTAAGTTAGACGAGGAGAGCTAAACCATGAGTTATGTCAAATAAGAAGAACTAAACCATGATTTAAGTTAGATAAGGAGAGCTAAACCATGAGTTAAAGCGGACCCAAACCAAACTTTTTTTTAATTAAAAATATTTTGTTGCACCACTCTCGGATAGACAGAAGCAATGAATGGTGAGAACAGTCCAACAAGACAACAAACCTAAACACTGCTCAAAATCCACTAAGGAATTCATGCAGAGGAACAAGTACAATGTTCTAGAATGGCCATCTCAGTCCCCAGACCTGAATATAATTGAAAATCTGTGGTGTGAGTTAAACAGAGCTGTCCATGCTCGGAAGCCATCAAACCATCTGAATGAACTAGAGATGTTTTGTAAAGAGGAATGGTTCAAAATACCTTCAACCAGAATCCAGAATCTCATCGGAACCTACAGGAAGCATTTAGAGGCTGTAATTTCTGCAAAAGGAGGATCTACTAAATATTGATTTCATTTCTTTTTTGTGGTGCCCAAATTAAGCACCTGCCTAATTTTGTTTAAACAATTATTGCACACTTTCAGTAAATCCAATAAACTTAATTTCACTTCTCAAATATCACTGTGTGTGTCTCGTACAATTCAGTGTTCCTCAATCCTGTCCGCAAGGCCCACTAACAGTGCATGTCTTATAGAAATCCACAGAGGAAGTTAATCAGCTCTGCTGAGAGACTAATTACCTCACCTGTGCATGTTTGTGGTTTTCTGCAAGACATGCACTGTTGGTGGGCCTTGCGGACAGGGTTGGGGAACACTGTCCTACATGATATATTTAACTGACATTTTTTTATCGTAACAACCAACGATTTATACAGGAAAATAATGACGATTAACAAGGTTGCCCAAACTTTTGCATCCCACTGTAATTTAACAGAAAAGCACTGTGAATGAGGCCCAAGGTTTGGCGCAATATAGAGCCACAGGTTTTTGCAAATAAATTTCAGAGAAGTCCTAATATCATACATTAGACCATAACCTTCTGATCCCAGCATTTAATGCTCTGAAATTGTCCGTCAATTTGGGGTGTAATCTATTGATAAAGAAGAAATCCTCAAGTGTTGGTAAACAAAGACCTGAGTCCTTAGATAGAGTCACTAATAATGCAAGCAAATTAGGATACATGCACACCTTATGAATAAATTAGGAAACAAGACATGAAAAGATAAAATTTGAGGTACAAGTGCACTGCTGCAAAGTGTATGTGTATAATCAATGACAGTGTTACCAAAGCACATTGCAAAAGACTTATAGATACAGAGTACAAGTAGAATATTGGTAAAATTACTGATATTCTACTACTTAGTTATGATGGCAAAATAAGGGTAATCTTTACCAATATTTTACTAAGTCCTAATTTAACCCTAATCTTACATAGAACCCTCCCTCTACATATTCCTAACCCTAAAACCCCCCGTGGGCCTAACCTCAATCCCCCCTGGTGATGCCTAACCTTAACCCTAAGGACCTCATAATTACAGGTTCCCATAATTACCGATTGGTAATGACACTTATGAATCCTAAACAGAATTGCTGAATCCCCTTATCTACAGGGGCTGGCCAATACAATACTGCTGAAACCTTCTGGGGGTGCATAGCCAGACCCTCTGATGAAATACAAAATCCCAGGAAATGAACCTTCTTCTTCTCAAATTAAAAATTTTCAGCCTTGGTGTACAACCCATGAGTCTGCCAAGCACATTTCAAACATTATTCCAATCTGAGATGTAGTCCAGGAAGTCTTGAAAAATATCATTCATCAAGTGCTGAAAGGTGGCCACAGCATTGCAAAGACCGAAAGGCATCCACCCTAAAAATGACTGAAGTGGGAACGAAGGGCAGTCTTCCATTCATCCTCTTTTCTGATGCAAATAAGTAGTAAGCTCCTCACAAATCCAGCTTAGAGAACATTCTAGCAGTCCCCAACCGCTGAAAATGATTCAGGATTTGGGAATAAAGGGAGTGGATAAGAATTCTTAATGGTTACCTTGAAAATCGATGCAGAGGCATAAGGAGCCATCTTTCTTCCCTACAAAGAAAATTCCTGCGTTGACAGTTGAGGTTTTAATTAACCTCTTATTTTGGTTCTTATCAATATACTTCTTCAGGGTCTTTAACTCAGGATCAAGATCCAATAATGTAAAAGTCCTTCCATAGGGAATCTTGACTCCAGGGAAGGGTTCAGTCGGACATATGGTGAGGTGGACGCACATTAGCACCTTTCTTACCAAACACGTTCAGAAACTCATGCTATGGAGATGGAACCATTGTTACTTTATCAGTGTTAATACTCAACATAACACCGTCAGCAGGGGAACAGAACTTAGAACAGTATTGTGAGAAAAACTGAACCACTCCATTGGACCAGTCAATGCAAAGATTATGAGCACGTAGCCATGGTGCTCACAATACAACAGACTGATGAAGAGAAGGGATAAGGTCAAAACAAAGATTCTCCGTATGGCCTCCAAGTGTTGTTATTAACAGTGGTGCTGTTATGTCACAGGACCAGTCCCTAAAGGGGAGAAGTCAGCTAAAGTAATAGGAATAGGACTGACTCTAGGTACTATCGGGATACCGGTCCTTTTAGCAAAAGTTAGATCCATAAAGCAGGAACAGGCAAATAATTCACAGTAGCATGAACATTAACAGGTGTTGGGAGTCCCTGTAAAGTAAGCGGGAGGTACACATAAGTTGCTGACAACGTTACTTTCTGATCCTCCTTGGTCCCAGAAAATGATGACTTACCTCAAGATCAAGTGGGGCAACCAACAATGAAATGGCCCCGGATATCCAAAATAGAAAAACAGATTAGCCTCAGATTAGTCTTCTTCTTAGACCACCCAGCTGCATACGTCCTGGTTCACTCTCCATTCCCCTATTGGGGAGGGAGGCATTGGAAGCAGGAGGACAAATCAGGTATGTTTAAGGATGCATTTTCTGTCTCTCTTGAGCCCTCTTCTGGAAGCGTTAATAAATCTTGATCACCAATTGCACAAGATCTTCAGATGTTCTGGTACCCCTACACTACCCAACTCATCCTTAAGGTTTTCTAAAAGACCCTTCCTGAACTGATCTGTAAAAGGAGGTTTATTCCAAAAGATGTAATCGTTCAGCAATAGAAACATATTCCTCCACTGGCCTTCTCCTTTGACAGAGGGATCACAGAGCTGCCCCTGTGGATGCAGTACATCCAGGGTCATGACAAAATTCTGCCTTGACTGTGAAGAAAGTGGCTACTGACTGAATGGCTAAATGATTCTGATCATGTAGCCAAAGAACGCAAGCTTGAGGCTCTGCTTGTAAAAGGGAAATTATCATATCTACTTTTAATCGTTTGCTCGCTCATGAATGTTCTGGGTAACAGAGAAGTATATGTGACAAGCACTCTTGAATGTCCTGAATTTGCAACAATCACATGAGAACCAATCTGGAAGAGGCACCCTAGGTTCAGGCACTGGAGCTAGCATGAGGATCAGAGGAGCAACCAGGACAGGAGCTGGCAGAGAAGTTAATTCAGAGGAGGTTGACAAAACTCAACAGAGTTCCTCGAGCAGCAGGACCTGCTGCTGTTGATTTTGAATTGTGGAGACGAAGGAGGATACCACATTGTACAGGTGTTCAAAGAGTCTCCAACCCGGAAGGGTTCATGTTTGGTTGGTGTATGCCCTACGTAGGTTGTTTTTCTCAGTACCAGATGAATGTTGGCGGGGATGTGGGGAGAAGGGAACCTTGGCACAAATTTTTTGGCATTGCCCAGTTATTCACCTCTTTTAGATGGACATAATGGACATGACACCTAAAGTATTATGCAAACATGTTCCCATGAATCCTTAGACCTATACTCTGGGGAAAACTCTTATGGGTCTTAGATGCCATATACAAAGAATGCTTAACTACATACTGATTAGGAGCTAAGCTCCTAAAAAAAAGATGGAAGCAGAAGGAAGCCCCAGTATTAGGGGATGTGGTGCAGCATAATGCAAGGGTGAGGCTTATGGAGTATTTAAGATCCCAGGTAAATAAAATTTTGCACAGTTCTCTAAAGAGTGGTTCTCTCTACCATGAGGACCAGCAGATTTAGGGTGATAAGTAAACACTTATTGTTTACATTTTGTCAAGCTGAGGAGCTATACTATATTGGCAGCTAGTGATTTGATAACTTTCAGCGATGTTATCTTTCAATTTATTTTTCTCTGTAAAAAACTATGGTAATTTCTGCTTAAGTCTATAAAACTGAAAAACAGGGTCACGTATTGAGAAAGACAACCGGGAATGTCTAGGATTGATGACATTTTACTATCTATCTATCTCAAGAAATTGTTCTTATAATGTCTGCATATTTTATATGATGTGACCCTTTATCAGGGTCCTATTGATGTTGGTACCAGGGCCTGAAGTCTAAGTGAGCACGGGTCTTCACTCATCACCAGTGCACCCCACAAGGGATGATGGGCCACCACCCCTAATGGGTGATACATTGCTGTCTGGTGCTCACCAGGTTGCACAACTAGGACTGGCCCACTGGAGATGAAAAGAACAGGAGGGGTTACCTTGCCATAAGGGAAGAGAATCAATGTGACAGGACTGACATGACAGGACCAGCATGAAAGGACTGGCATGATAGGAGTAACTGGCAGGACATGCATGACAGGACTGACTACCAAGACTGACAGAACTGGTGTTTCAGGGCTGGTGTGACAGGATTGACTGGCATAGCTGGTGTGACAAGACTGACTAGCGAGACTGGCAGATCTGGCATTACAGGACTGGCGTGACAGGACTGACTGGCAGGACTAGCATGCAAGAATTGACTAGCGAAACTGGCAGAACTGGCATGAAAGGACTGACAGGACAGGACTGGCTGGCAGGACAGGACTTGACTGACAAGGCTGACTGACTGCGCAGGAACAGCATGGACACACACGATGGCTGTAAAGATGCAACAGCACTGGGCGCTTGTTTGGTCAGGGTTTAAATACCCTGACCTACGTGCCAGTGCTGAAGCCACCCCCATGACCAACGTACAAAAGGGCTAACAGCGTGCAGGACTAGTAATATGCAGCTGCGCCACCCGTTCCTGAATGCGCCAGGATTGAAGTCTGCCAGGCTGGCGTCCAACAGTGGATGCGAGATCCTTGCTGGAGCAGTAAGCGTGACACTCTTTCAACTAAAACTTCAGTAACAAATAGTAATACAAAAAATATAAACACATGACACTGATGTATAATACAACAAAAAGTTAAGATTTCTAAACAATAGGATTTTGCTTTTGAATAGACTTTCTGCCAACAGTTTGTCATGGTATTTATAAAAAGTTGAAATAAGACAGAAGACATATCTCATCACATTAGATAAGTGAACAGCCTTAAAGAAAATCTAAATTGAAATAATAATAAAAATAATAATAATAATAACAAAAAAAACAGTTTAACTTACCTGGGGCTTCTTGCAGCCCCCTGCAGTCATCCTGTGCCTGCGCCGTTACTCTGCGATCCACTAGCCAGCTGTATCAGCGTTTTATCAGCTGTATGCATGGCCCCAGGCTGTGCACCTCCTTCTGCCGCTTCAATGCATGGTAGGCAGCATTGGGACATAAGCAGTACGTAAAAATCGCTACTGCACAAGCGCAGAAAGCTCCTGTCCACGGGAGCTTGATCAGGATGCGGGAAGAGCTTGCAAGGAACTGGAGGCAAACAACAGCATGTATTGGCACCTGGGGTCAGTCAGGCAACGCGCCCACCAACTTTTACTATTAACAGAATGCCATTATCACAAGGATCAGCAGTGTGGTATCTTCTGTGTGTCACTATCTGCCTCTGACAACAGCATTGCCATTTGCAACCTGTACCATAAGATACTTAATCATGGGAACCTGGGTACTCACCTAGGTAAAACTGCTTTGCAAAGACACATGACCTCCCACCACAAAGCACTATGGGAGCAACACCAGAAGAAAATCAGAACACACAGTGAAAGTCACTCTCCTCATGATCCAGCTTCTTCATTGTCTACCTCTGCGCTCCTTGTCCCTTCTCATTCACCCTGGTACCCAGCAGAATTTTTTTCACAAAAGGGAATATCAAACCTATATCGTCATGTGCAGAGCCAAATCAACGAATCTCTGGCACACAGTGTTTGGGGAAATGTTCATATGAACACTGACACATGGTCTTAAAGCACGGTCAGGGAAAGTATATAACCTACACTGCCTACTGGGTTAACCTGGTGACAACTGGGAAGCATGCAACCCATGGCTCTACAGTGGAGTTGGTGTCGCCGACACAAATTTCATGCAGGCCTGCCTCCTCCACCTCCTACTACTACTCCTCCATCCTCTTCAGTCTCTTCCTTGGCCAAGTCCTCCTCTTTTGCTCTGCAGTCACAGGTCGATCATTGGCTGACCCCACACCAACTGAACATCGGAAAAGTGGTCTGTGACAACAGAAGCAATCTGTTGGCAGCATTGAGATTGGGCAAGTTAACACATGTGCCCTGCATGGCACATGTTCTAAATCTGACTGTTCAAAGCTTTGTGTTGAAGTACCCATGATTTCAGGACGTCCCTAGGCAGTCCAGAAAGGTGTCTAGCCATTTCAGACATTCTTACATAGCCATGGCGCTCCTTGCGGACATTCACCGGCGACACAACATGCCAGTGAGGCATTTAATTTGTAACAGCCAAACTCACTGGAATTCCACGCTAATGATGTTTGATCGTCTGCTCCAACAAAAATATACCATCAATTAGTATCTCTATGATATGGGTGACTAGAACAAATTTGTGTTCTAGTCTTTTATATTTATATGCAGAATGTCTGCCAGGCTTTTATTCTGGCATATTTTGATGAGTTACGTCTTAAGAATTGGAGGCCTAAAATTCTTGAAAAAAAAATGTACCGCTTTTGACTCATAATACCAGACAGAAATGCACCGCCAGGGAGGTTAGGTGTCAACTAGTAAAACAATTATTTGCTCACCTGTTGTTATCACTAAAGCTCGCTGTGTTTTTTTGCGATGTGGTAAACAAGACGTTTTGTCTGTCAGTGTGAACAGGGCCTAATCCTTACACTACCTGATTGACATACACACACACCGGACATTTTAAAGCGCTTTATTCCACAAATTTAGAAATGTAATTTGTTTTCTGCCCTTTAAAGATTAAAACACAACTCTACATATTTTTTTTCCAGGAAATGTTTCCATGCATCCCCCTCTGGCATGCCACTGTCCAGATGTTAGAACCCTTTAAACAACTTTTAAATATGTTTTGTAGCCAGAAATAGTCCCTTTAGGTGTTAGCGTTCACCTGCCCCTTTGAAGTCTATGGCGGTTCGCCGGTTTGCAAACGGAAGCTGAATTGTTCACGGACTGTTCGCGAACTGATTTCTGGAAAGTGTGTCCACCACTAGTCATCTGGTGTTTACTTTTTGCTGTTTTATAGGAAGGCTATTGATAATCTGTATACATTTGTCATAATTATATCAGGTTATGTTAAAGCAGATGGCTTTATGACTTTGCAAGGGAACTTACCTTCCTCAAACTTCTTCCTCTGAATCTGCTGTTTTTTTTGTTCATCCTTATTACGTTCTGGTTTACCATTCCCAAATAAACCAGGTTTACCAGGTATTTCTTTAGCTAAACCAAACCTTCCTGTTGAGAAAGGACAGGGTTATTTTATAGATCCGCACAGAATAGATGCATAGCATTGTAACAGAAATCTACTAGGAAAAATACATTGATATCCATGAATACTATCTCCATACAAAACGTCTTACCAGCTGCACTACCTGTCTATTTTCTGTCTGTTTCCTTTTTAAAAGAACAAATAGGCAGGGATGCTCAAAAAAACGTATTCGGATGAAATCCGAATAGGTTTATTCGGATTTTATCCTGCTAATTAAATCACCTGTGCGTGTGGGCAAGGGGGGGGGGGGGGGGGGAGGGGGTTAATCTTACCCATCAGACATCTTCTTTGATCCGTTCCTCTGCGCCTCCCACGATGCGTTCCAAGCACGTCATGTGACTACAAACACTTCCTCCTTCAACCCGGAAGGAGGAAGTGTTTGTAATCACATGACCATGGCTTGGAAAGCATCGTGGGTGGTGCCGAGGGACAGATCAAAGAAGACGTCTGATGGATAAGATTAACCCCCCTCGCCCACCCGCACAGGTGATGTCATTAGCAGGATAAAACCTGAATAAACCTATTCGGATTTCATCCGAATACGTTTTTTTGAGCATCCCTGCAAATAGGAGACTTCTAGTATATAGCAACATTATGTCATTGATTTTTTTTAAAGGTAATATATACTACATAAAATGCAATATATGTATCTGTGCAAAAGGTTTTAAGCAGATGTGAAAAATGCAGTAAACAAAGAATGCTTTCAGAAATATAAATGATTTTTTATTGTTATCAATTTACAGAATGCAAAATAAACAAATAAAAGTAAAATATAAATCAAATCAATATTTGATGTTACTACATTTTGCCTTTAAACCAGCAAACCAGCATTAACTCTTATAGGCACACTTGCACAGTCAGGGATTTTGTACGATTATAGTCAGGTGTAGGGCAAACCAATTACACCAAACAGGTGCTTATAAACATCAATGTCACATGTAGGTTGAAACACAGTCATTAACTGGAACAAAAACAGCTGTGCAGGAGGCTTAAAACTGGGCGAAGAACAGACAATCTCTGGTACAAAGGTGAGGTTATGGAAGACATGGCAAGAGCACAGCAACAAGTCACAAGGTAGTTATACTGCATTAGCAAGGTCTCTCCCAGACAAAGATTTCAAAGCAGTTCCGTTCATGCTCTTTTAAAGACGTACAAAAAAACTGGCAACGTTGATGATTGTAGACGCAATGGTGGATTAAGGAAACTTGTGCAGCAGATGAAAGACACATCAAGCTTATGGTCCAGCATTGCCATCAGCTTCGAAATGTCAGAAATCAGATGGGCCCAGGTACACTCATCTACTGTTCAGAGAAGTGTGGCCAGAAGTGGTCTTCATTGAAAAGTTGCAGCCAAAAAGCCATACCTTCAACACCAAAACAAGGCCAAGTGACTCAAGTATGTACAAAATCATAGGAACTAGGGTGCAGAAAAATAGCAGCAGGTGCTCTAGAATAATGAGTTAAAATGTGAAATATGTGTGGCTGTTTGTGAAGGCAGTTTTTGGGTTTAAGGTCTGGAGAGTGGGTACAATAATGAGTGTCTGTAGGCAACAGTAAAACATGGTGGAGGTTCCTTGAACGTTTGAGGCTGCATTTCTGCCAATGGAGTTGTACATTTGGTCAAGATTAATGCTGTTCTCAATGCTGACAAATACAGGCAGATATTTATCCTTCATGCAATACCATCAGGGAGGCGTATGATTGGCCCCAAATTTATTCTGCAGCAGGACAATGATCCCAAATATACAGCCAAAGTCATTAAGAACTAGAATCAGAATCAGAATCAGTTTTATTTCGCCAAGTACAGCAGAGCTGTAATCGGAATTATTTGTGGTACACATGGCATAGACAGAGTAAAGACAGACAGATTATAACCAGACACACAAAAACACATACAAAAATAGAATGCAGTAGTCAGTTCGTAACGGCCATTTCACTGCTGTGCAGTACAGTCCGGTGAGAATAAGAAGGTGCTGGTGAAGGGCCAGGCCATTTACGGATAAAGAACCAGGGGCAGGCAGCGGCGGGAACCGGGTGACCAGCCCAGCAGTTAGAAATGCAGGCCGGGCCAGGGAAGGTTGGAGTTCAGTAGCCGAACAGCTTGGGGGAAGAAGGTGTTCTTCCGCCTGGTAGTTTTGGATGGTATAGTCCTGTAGCGGCGGCCTAATGGGAGGAGCCTGAAGTAATGGCTGCCTGGGTGAGAGGGGTCGCGGGAGATCATGGTTGCCCTCTTCCTCATCCTAGAGGAGTGGAGGAGATCAAGAGGTGGAAGAGGAGAACCGATGATCTTCTCCGCATCAGTTATGACTCTCTGCAGCTTGTGTTTGTCGCTTGCCGCTGCGCCCGCATACCAGACAATTACAGAGGAGCAGAGGATGGATTCTATGGTGGCGGTATAGAAGCTGGTCAGCAGCTCCTTGGGCATACCAAATCTCTTCAGTTGGCACAGAAAGAACAGGCGCTGCTGGGATTTCTTCTGAATTTTGGTGGTGTTTAGCCCCCATTTCAGGTTGTTAGTGAGAGTCGTGTCGAGGAACCGGACCGATGACCCCCTAGAGACTTCAGTCCCTCCAATGAGGACAGGTGGGAGGGGTGGAGGGTTTCTCCTGAAGTCTACGACTAGTTCAACAGTCTTTGCTGTGTTGAGGACTAGGTTGTTGTCACTGCACCAGTTGCATATCCTCTCGACTTCGCTGCGGTATTCGTGCTCCCCGTTGCTACCAATAAGGCCGATGATGGTGGTGTCGTCTGCAAATTTGATGACCTTCACAGAGCCGGCGGATGAGATGCAGTTGTTAGTATAGAGGGAGAACAGTAGAGGTGATAGAACACAGCCTTGTGGAGCCCCTGTATTGGTGGTCCGGACGCTGGAGTAGTAGTTGCCAAGCTTCACCTGCTGCGTTCTGTTAGTCAAGAAGTCTTTGATCCATGCTCGGAGAGTAGGATCAATTCCGAGCTGCGTCAGATTGGTGATCAGGATGTCAGGGCAGATCGTGTTGAACGCTGAGCTAAAGTCTAGGAACAGAACCCTAGCATAGGAGGCGGGGCTGTCCAGGTGCTCAGTGATGTGGGCCATGCTGACATTGATGGCATCCTCCACGAATCGGTTTGCCCTATATGCAAATTGGAGCGGGTCTAAAAGGGCGTCCGTGGACCTCTTCAGGTGGGAAAGGACCAGCCGCTCAAGGAGCTTCATGATATTAGAGGTTAGGGCCACCGGACGGAAGTTATTTTGCTCAGTACTGCCTGGTTTTTTTGGGACTGGTACAATTGTAGACCTCTTAAAACAGGAGGGGACTGTACCCCCCGATAAGACTTCTTAAATAAGGAGGTGAGCACAGGGGCTAGCTGGTCGGCACAGGTTCGCAAGCAGATAGATGACACTCCGTCTGGGCCGGAAGATTTCCTGGGGTTCAGCTTGCGGAGGTCCCGGAGTACCTCTGATTCTCGAACGGTACCAGGCGCCAGGGAGACGAGTTCACCCATGGGGGGAGGGGGCGAAACTGCGTGGCTCACGGGCTGGATGGACTGGATGGGATGTTGCTCGAACCTGCAGTAGAACTCATTGAGCTCCTCCGCCAGTCGAGGGCAAGGGGTCACCGTCAGGGGTGCCGATTTGAAGTTCGTGGCTGCTCTCAGGCCCTTCCATACCTCTCGTGTGTTGGTTGACTGGAGGCAGAGCCCCAGCTTTTCGGCATAGGCCCTTTTTGCCAAACGCAGTTCTCTTTTCAGGGCGTGCCTGGCCTCTCTGAATTCCTCTGGGGAGCCGGACTTGTGCGCTTCCTCTTTGCGTTTCCGAAGCCGGCGAAGTCTGTCGTTAAACCAGGGCTTGTTGTTGGGATAGACTCTGAAGGACTTAGACGGAATACACGCTTCTTCGCAGAAGCTAATGTAGGAGGTGACATTCTCGGCCCATTCATCAAGGGTGGGTGCCTCCAGAGTCGACCAGTCGGTGGTTTCAAAGCAAGCTTGGAGCTCCAGTTTGGCATCTGCTGTCCATATTTTTGAGGTTTTGACGATGGGCTTTGAGGTCTCCAGGAGCCTCCTGTAGGTGGGGATCAGGTGTATTGTGTTGTGGTCAGAGTTCCCAAGGGAGGCTCCTTGGATGGCCTTGTAAGTACACTTGTGGACCGTGTAGCAGTGGTCTAGGATTTAACAATTCCTGGTAGGACAGGTGATGTGCTGCTTGTAGCGGGGCAACACGTGTCGAAGGTTCGCCTTGTTGAAGTCGCCCAAGATGATGAACAGGGCCTCCGGGAGGGCTGTTTCCCAGCGCGAGATACAGTCGCTGATTTCTTGCAGGGCAGTCCTGGAGCATGCGTCGGGAGGAATATAGACCCCAACGAGGACAAGGGAAGAGAACTCCCTCGGGGAGTACCGAGGCCTGCAGTTTATGGCAAGGATCTCAACATCTGGGGTGCAGGCCTTGTGGAGAGTGATGGTGTTGGAGCACCAGGAGGTGTTTATGTAAAAGCAGATACCACCCCCTCTCGTTTTCCCAGAGAGGGCTGCGTCACGGTCTGCTCTTAGGAGGCTGTGGCCTGGTACATGCAGAGAGTCGTCGGGGATGCTGTCGCACAGCCAGGTTTCGGTGAAACAGAGAACAGGGGTATACTTGCTGATCTGGGGTTTGCTGCCGAGTAAGAGGAGCAGCTCGTCCAGTTTGTTGGGGAGTGAGCAGACGTTTGCTAGTAGAATGGCAGGGACAGGGGAGCGTAGGCCCTTCCTTTTGAGTCGGACCTGGGCCCCCGCCCTCCTACCTCTGTGGCGGCGTTTGTTTGGGGCTCTTCATTGATGTAGGCTCTTCATTGTAAAAAAGAAGTGGTCCTGAAAGTGATGGTATGGCCCCCACAGAGCCCTGATCTCAACATCATCAAGTGTGTCTGGGATTACATGAAGAGACAGAAGGATCTGAGGCAGGGCCGGGCTGAGGCATAGGCTGGAGAGGCTCCAGCCTCAGGGCGCAGTGTAGGAGGGGGCGCAGAATTCATTCAGCTGTCATTTCTTTCTGCTTCAAACATAATTAGGAATACGAAAAGGGGATACATGGCAGTGACTGCAAGCCATATAACTAGATATTAAGGTGTTGGGGAGGTTGTGGGCCCTGTGGCGCCTCTTAGTCTACTAGCAATCAGTGTGTGATGGCTGGGGTGGCAGGGATGGAGGGGCGCACTTTGGTGTCTCAGCCTTGGGTGCTGGAGGACCTTGTCCCGGCTCTGATCTGAGGAAACCTACATCCACAGAAGATCTGTGGCTAATTCTCCAAGGTGTTTGGATCAACCTACCAGGTGATTTCCTTTAAAAACTGTGGGCAAGTGTATCAGAAGAATTGATGCTGTTTTGAAGGCAACCGGTGGTCACACCAAAACCTTAAAAAGGAACTCAGTGAAAATAATGTAATAGAAAAGTGCTTAGTTTTTACAACTATGTATAAATGATTTAGTCAGTGTTTGCTCATTGTAAAATCTTTCCTCTCTCTGATTTACATTTATCACATGGTGACAATTTTACTGCTGTCAGGTGATGTCACCGGAAGGAGATGCTGCTTGCATTTTTGGCAGTTGGAAACAGTTGTTATTTCCCACAATGCAACAAGGCTCCCACAGTGTAATGTGCTGTGAGGTGCTGACGTCACACTGTGGAAGGGGTTTCACCACAAAATCAGCCATACAGAGCCCCCTGATGACCCGTTTGAGAAAAGGAATAGATTTCTGATTGGAAAGAGGGTATCAGCTACTGATTGGGATGAAGTTCAATTCTTGGTTATGGTTTCTCTTTAAGAATAAGCATTTTAAAAAAGAGTAATGTAATAACCCCAAGTGTGCTTGAATTTTAGTAATATTTCACAAAGCTATAACTTTTGCATAAAAAAAGTGATTGGATTTCAGGGATAAAATTTCAATTTGCTAGACTCCATGAATTATCTGTATTTATTCCACAGCTTTTGTAAACTTTTAGTAGTTTAATGAAAGATGAAACTGTAAATTGAAAATGCTTGTACCTACTGGTATGTAGAAGATTAGTTAGTGTTAGTGTAGTAGTTAGAGTAGTTAGTGTCCCTGTATACTGGAAGATGCTGTGTAACAGGAAACTTGCTTCTACTTATAGCTCACGCCTCCCAGCCTCTTCCCTCATGGAGAAGTATTGCTAAGGCAACGGCCGATGCTTCATATGGAAATTGCCCTGAACTGTGTAGATTATCACTGGCCCAATGCCGCTGTTGCCACAACCTTCACACGATTCACAAAGGATCCTCACCCTCCAGTACAAAAAGTTTGTATTAGCTCTTTTTAAGTCTCATAAAAGCAGTACATGTGTCAAGTCTGCCATGGCAACGCCATGAATCAGAAGATTCTCTTTCAAGTCATCAGACAAATGCACATCAACAGTTCTGCAGCTTCTCCTTCTATATCCACAAGGAGGACCTGATGGGAGACTGTGAGTAAGACAAAAACTTCAACGCTCTATCCACCAGAGGGATCCAAAGATACAAAAATTCACACAATTATTTAGAATAAATATTTCATCAAAAATTGTTATTTAAGGAGTAAAAATTAACCTAAAAATTAACCACAGAATAATCACAGTCACCTCGTGTGAAAATTTTGAAAATAAGCTCTATATCAGTAGCTCATTTTCATGACCCATGCACTAAGCCAATCAAAGACATACCTACCACGTCCGCCAGTGCCACAGCAACATGTCACTCTCTATGAGGGAGGAGCTGAGAAGTTTGCTCTAAGGAGAAGAGAGCTTCCCTTAACTCACTATCTTCCGGTATACAGCGGCTGCACAGGGACACAGGTAAAGTACAAAGGTATCCCATTCATTATAAAAAAAGGGAAGCTGCAGAAGGGTGCCCACTGCTGGTACAATCTCCTAAACAATCAACCGTATGGTGTCGTTTGATGGCAAATTATAGTTTTATCGACCATTATGTTGATCCCAGTTTCAGAACGATTCTTTTAGTCTAATTGGTTTGCTAATCATTTCCCCCGTCTAACAGTAGGAACAAAAGTTTTATATTTGCAGTTCCATCTCACTTTAAAGGGGCACTATAGCGAAAATTATGCTGTTCCATTATCCCCACATATGGACAGCATACATTTCATCATAGAGTTTGTGTTAAAACATATCTAACATCCCTCTACTCTTCTACACAGCTGAGCTGCATAATTAGATCAGATATCCCTGATAAGAAAGTGTTGGACTGCTAACAGACCTACACACACACACACATACGCACGCACGCACGCACGCACACACGCACACACACACACGCACTTTTTGGCCTCCATAGCTTTCTGAGAGGTTTTTAAAAAACGCTCCCATTGACTTACATTAAAATTGGAATAAAATTGCACTAAAATTGTGAATGCAGTAAAATTGTGTGATTTGACCGCGATTTCGCAGCAATTGCACTGCGATTTTACTGCGATAATGTAAGTCAATAGGGGCTTTTTTTAAGAAGCTCTCAGAAAACTCTGGAGGCCAGAAAACGCTCAGAAAAGCGCTTATAGTGTGTCTGAGCCCTAAAGCTGATTTATAACTCACACACTACAGAGCCTCATGCTGTTGCTTTTCATATTTTAACTAGCTAATTAAATAAATAAACAGGCTACTAAATAGTTACTTATTTAGCTAGTTACATGTGAAAACAAAAGTAACTCAGTAGTTTGTGTCAGCCAGCCTCAAATCAGCTGTTGAGCGTCTGCTAGTTATAAATCATCTGTTACAGTGTCTGTTTAGCAGTGCAGTTCGATGCTTACAGCATGGAAATTATGACAACTCAGCCCTGTAGGAGGGCAGAATTAGTGTTATCAGTAGGGCTGCTCAAATCCGGATCTGGGAGATACCCGGATAGTTGCTCTCCGGATATCTCCCAGTAAACCTGTGCTTTCAAGCTTACCTGTCTGACGTCTTCTTCGTCCATCCCTGGCACCTCCAACGAGTTCACAATCTAATTGTGCCATAGTCATAGTGTAATGTCCTACGATATTATTGTTGTGTATTTATATAGCACTGACATCTTCTGCAGCACATTTATAGAGTACAGAGTTTCAAAACGGTTACCTCCATCTACATCCTGATGACTCCTTTTCCCCCAAAATCCCTCATAATTTGCAGCGATGTGCTCAGTGCCCCAACCCGTTAACCCTCACATCAAAAAAATTGGTTGTTTGTGGGGGTTGTTTTTGGTGTCTTTAAATAATTAGCGCCAGGTATCAAATTCCCTAGGTATTGTTATATTGCAATCCTGTTTGTCCAGTTCACACATTAGCTGTTGGAGACAGATCTGCTGGTCCTAGTAGTGCACCAACCATAATCCAATCCTTCACCACCACTACTGGCATCTAGTATCCATTACTGCTCCAAATATAAGGACTCAGTGCAGAATCAGTGTTTTTTTGGTCACTTAACTGTCATTTAACTACTTCAGCCCGACCATAGGGTTTGGAAAACTGTGATCACCTACACTCTCGCGAACGTGCGCACAAGCATTGCAGCCAGTGGTGCTCACCGGCAGGTCGTGATCACGCTTACGCGTGGATTCACGACCATTTTGACGCATTCCGCCTCGGACACGGAAAGCCGTGAATAGATTTTCAACCACGGAAATCTGCTTCGGCTTCGCGTGAATGCGGACAGAAATCCGCATTCACGCTTGTGAAACCCGGCGCTGAAGTCGTGGTTAGCGGAAATGCGTCAAATTATGCGGAAGTGACACATTGCAGGCCAATCAGAGGGCCCCAGCCAGGCCCTAGCAACCAATCACAGGAGGGGAGCTATGCCCTCCCCTCCTGAATATAAAGCGGCGGCCATGATGGAAAAGCTCTGTCCTTGCTAGACTGTGGTGCTGAGAGGATTATCTCCAGGCCATTGTTGAGCAAGTGCATTTATTGTGTTAAAAAACAAAGCGTTTTTTTTGCTAACACTGCTCTTATACTGTACACAGTTAGCTAGTCAGTGAGTGATTGCTGTAGTTAGTTGTAGTCAGTGTAGTGTAGTGGGAGTGTGGGAGTCTAGTGATTATTTAACTGTGTGTAGTGCAGGCAGGTTTAGTGCTGCAGTGTAGTCAGTGTAGTGGGAGTGGGGTAGGGTTGCCAGGTGTCCGGTTTTACACCGGACAGTCCGGTTTTTGTGCGCTGTGTCCGGTGCAAAAAGGCATGCTAAACCGGACAATTAAGTTGTCCGGTTTAGAGCCCCCCCCCCGCAGCGCAGGAGGAGAACAGCGCAGCAGAGAGAGAGCTGGGAGCAGCGGTGGAGAAGGGGGGCAATCTCCCCCCCCTTCCCTCACCTTAGGGTGCTCTCTCTCCCCCGCTGTCTCCTCCAGGATGATGTGCAGGCTGGCGAGTGGCTGCAGGCGGAACTTACCTCTGTGTCGCTCCAGCGCCGGAAGTTCGGGTCCCGCAGCCGCTGAGATTCGAGTTCGACTCAAAAAAGATCCGGATCAAAGATCCGAATCATTCATGAGCCGGACAACACTAATCAGTCTGAATAGTGTTGATCGGCTCATGAATGATTCGGATCTTTGATCCGGATCTTTTTTGAGTCGAATCTCAGCGGCTGCGGGACCCGAACTTCCGGCGCCTGCGACACAGAGGTAAGTTCCGCCCACAGCCACCCGCCAGCCTGAACATCATATTGGAGGAGACAGCGGGGGAGAGAGAGCACCCTAAGGTGAGGGAAGGGGGGGAGATTCCCCCCTTCTCCACCGCTGCTCCCAGCTCTCTCTCTGCTGCACTGTTCTCCTCCTGCGGGGGGGGGGGGGGGGGGGGGGCGGGGGGCACCTGGCTACCTATTCTGGGCACATATAGCCCCTGGCTACCTATTCCGGGCACATATACCCCCTGGCTACCTATTCTGGGCACATATAGCCCCTGGCTACCTATTCTGGGCACATATACCCCCTGGCTACCTATTCCGGGCACATATAGCCCCTGGCTACCTATTCCGGGCACATATAGCCCCTGGCTACCTATTCTGGGCACATATAGCCCCTGGCTACCTATTCTGGGCACATATAGCCCCTGGCTACCTATTCTGGGCACATATAGCTCCTGGCTACCTATTATGGGCACATATACCCCCTGGCTACCTATTCTGGGCACATATACCCCCTGGCTACATATACTGGGACATATATACCCCTGCCTACGTATACTGGGACATTTACACCCCTGCCTACATATACTGGGACATATATACCCCCTGGCTACATATACTGGGCACATATATCCCTGGCTACATATACTGGGAACACTGGCTGTTTGTCATTATGTGCATTTAGTGGTGAAAAGCTGTCTCTTTTGTGCATTTACTGGTGAAAAGCTGTCTCTTATTATGTGCATTTACTGGTGAAAAGCTGTGTCTTATTATGTGCATTTACTGGTGAAAAGCTGTCTCTTGTGCACTTACTGGGGAAAAGCTGTCTCTTATTATGTGCATTTACTGGCGAAAAGGTGTCTCTTATAATGTGCATTTACTGGTGAAAAGCTGTCTCTTATGTGCAGTTACTGGTGAAAAACTGTCTCTTATGTGCACTGGACCAGTACTACTGGTGAGGACAGTTAGTGTCATGGCTATGTACTCTGTAATGTGCTGCAGAAGATGTCAGTGCGATATAAATACTATAATTTTTTTTAAAAAAAAGCCCATTGCTTAGCCCCACTCTACATAAAAGTGCGATTCTGACTCCGCCCCTAACTCCACCCCTAACTCCACCCCCTGTCCGGTTTTCTCCATCAGCCGACCTGGCAACCCTAGAGTGGGGATTATCTGTGTTTAGTGCAGGCAGGCAGGTTAGTGCAGCTGCAGTGTTCACTTGTATATTCCAGTGACAGTTATACACTTGTACTATTTGCAGGCAGCCAGTCACACCACCGGCGCCGCCACTCTCTGCCAGCGCTGTTCATTCATTCTGTCAGTGACCTTGTGCCGTGCCCAGTGCCCACTGCTCGCTCGCTGGCATATAAGCATCTCATTACACAGTGTGACATCCTTGTGTGCCCACTGCATCCTTCAGTGACCTAGTTGTATATCCAGTGCCCACTGCTGTGCCCACTGCATCCTTCAGTGACCTTGTACTGTGCCCACTGCATCCTTCAGTGACCTAGTTGTATATCCAGTGCCCACTGCTGTGCCCACTGCATCCTTCAGTGACCTTGTACTGTGCCCACTGCATCCTTCAATGACCTAGTTGTATATCCAGTGCCCACTGCTGTGCCCACTGCATCCTTCAGTGACCTAGTTGTATATCCAGTGCCCACTGCTGTGCCCACTGCATCCTTCAGTGACCTTGTACTGTGCCCACTGCATCCTTCAGTGACCTAGTTGTATATCCAGTGCCCACTGCTGTGCCCACTGCATCCTTCAGTGACCTTGTACTGTGCCCACTGCATCCTTCAGTGACCTAGTTGTATATCCAGTGCCCACTGCTGTGCCCACTGCATCCTTCAGTGACCTAGTTGTATATCCAGTGCCCACTGCTGTGCCCACTGCATCCTTCAGTGACCTTGTACTGTGCCCACTGCATCCTTCAGTGACCTAGTTGTATATCCAGTGCCCACTGCTGTGCCCACTGCATCCTTCAGTGACCTAGTTGTATATCCAGTGCGCACTGCTGTGCCCACTGCATCCTTCAGTGACCTTGTACTGTGCCCACTGCATCCTTCAGTGACCTAGTTGTATATCCAGTGCCCACTTCTGTGCCCACTGCATCCTTCAGTGACCTAGTTGTATATCCAGTGCCTACTGCTGTGCCCACTGCATCCTTCAGTGACCTTGTACTGTGCCTACTGCATCCTTCAGTGACCTAGTTGTATATCCAGTGCCCACTGCTGTGCCCACTGCATCCTTCAGTGACCTAGTTGTATATCCAGTGCCCACTGCTGTGCCCAATGCATCCTTCAGTGACCTTGTACTGTGCCCACTGCATCCTTCAGTGACCTAGTTGTATATCCAGTGCCCACTGCTGTGCCCACTGCATCCTTCAGTGACCTTGTACTGTGCCCACTGCATCCTTCAGTGACCTAGTTGTATATCCAGTGCCCACTGCTGTGCCCACTGCATCCTTCAGTGACCTAGTTGTATATCCAGTGCCCACTGCTGTGCCCACTGCATCCTTCAGTGACCTTGTACTGTGCCCACTGCATCCAGTGATTCATTACTAGCAACATGTCTGGCAGGGTTTCGCGGGGTGAGAGGAAAGGGAGTTCAATTGCCTCAGCCACTTCTGGGACTGCTCCACGTCCAGGGAGAGGACGCCCAGCTGTACGTGGTCGTGATGCAGCAGAAAGGGGGGCAGCAAAGCCTGGGCCGAGTCAGCGGACGCCATTGTCCAAATATTTTAAAGTTTCTGGTCCCCGTGTGGTGGTTGAGCAAATGGAACCTGACGTACTCATGGACATCATGACTTCCTCCCAGACCTCTACTGTGAGCACCACTCCAAGCAGTAGCAGCAGCAGCCAACATCCCACGCTTGTTGTGACATCCACCCCAGCACCCACTGGTCAGCAGCCCTCCCAGGATGACAGCGTTCTGTCCCTCAGTCCGGCATCTGGGAACCTGCTGATGCAAGAAGCTCAGGACTTACTGGGGACTGATGTGGCAGAGATTGAGATCGGGCCACAATCACAAGCGTTGTTGAGTTCTGGTGATGAAGAAGAGGGGTCTGTGTCTGGGGATGTAGGGACAGAAGAGGAGGCGGGGGAGTCAGAGGAAGAGCTGGATTATGATGATGCTGCTGATGATGACGACGTTGTGGACACTAACTATGTGCAGCCTGCTGAGTCCGTGGAAGAATGGTCAGAGCAGGATGACGAGTCACCTCGGCCTAGGCAAGGATATCGCCATATGTCAGGCAGGGGCAGGGGCATCGGCAGCAGTGGGCATGGAGGAAGTAGACAGGACACTGCTTCAGCCGGCACCACCACCATGCAACCCCCGGCAACTACTACCACACATTGTTCCGCTGCACTCTCTGCTAGTGGGGGCTGCAGTAAATTAAAGTCACCAGTGTGGGATTGCTTTGAGGAATGTACTGATGACAAAAGGTATGCGGTGTGCAGGTTATGCAGCAAAAGATTGAGCCGTGGGAAAAGTCTGAGCAAGATGGGTACCTCATCCCTCCAGGGCCACCTGAGAAGCCGCCACTGCCGCGAGTATGCGGAGTTTAAGAGGAAGCAGGCACTGCTGGCAGGGGTTCCTGAGAGCAGAAGGCCCACCAGCGCAGCAGCATCATCCCTCCCTCAGGGTCGTGAATCCCCCACAGCAGCAGCAGTAGTAGCACGCAAGCGCTCTTCCACCTCAGCTACTCAGGACACAGACATTGAGGCTGGCAGCCAGTGTTCGTCTCTCTCCTCTGTCTCCCCTGCATCCCAGCGTCGTCAGACCCTGCTGAGCGACACCTTTCAGGGTCTGACCAAGCCTCTGCCTCCAAGCCACAGGCGGATCCGCAAACTAAATGGCTTGCTGGCCCGGGCCATGGCATCACAGCTGCTTCCCTACTCCCTGGTGCAGGAGGGGAGCGCCATGCGGACGCTGCTCCAATTTGGCATCCCCGAGTGGCAAGTCCCCAGTCGCCACTATTTCAGCAGGAGCGCGATCCCAGCACTCCACAAGTTTGCGGTGGAAAACATGGCCCGTTCCCTGGACTACTCTGTGGGCAAGCGGGTCCACGTGACCATGGACTCGTGGAGTAGCAGATTTGGGACAGGTCGCTACCTGTCCTTTACGGCCCACTGGGTGACACTGATGGAAGGGAGGGAGGACAAGAGCGCATCTGCCCAGCTAGTGGTGCCACCACGCGGGATCAGGGGGGATGCAGAAGGGTCCTGTCACGACACTCCCTCTGCACCCGGAAAGCAAGCCCGTCTCGGCAGCAGCAGCGCCAAGCCTCGGCACTGCCAAGTTCTTTTAAAATTGGTGACCCTGGGGAAGGAGAGGCTTACGGCCACCAACGTCCTGGCCGCCCTCAGGAAGCAGGAGCGGAGGTGGCTGACCCCCAGAGGCCTGGAAGTGGGGTATGTGGCAGCCGATAATGGGGCCAACCTGGTGGCAGCAGTGCAGCAGGGAAACCTCCAGCACATCCCCTGCTTGGCCCACGTGCTCAATCTTGTGGTGCAGCGCTTCTTGCGCACCTACCAGGGGATGAGCGAGCTGCTGCAGGATGCCCGGGCGGTGGTACGCTTTTTCCGCCTGTCAGCCACTGCCTCTGCACTCTTGTCCACCTTACAGCAGCAGTATGGAAGGCCACAACACCGGCTGATCATCGACATGCCAGTTCGCTGGAATTCGACTCTGGCCATGTTGGAGCGGCTGTGTCAGCACAGGCTGGCTCTTAGGGCCTACATGCTAGACCCAAGTGTCCCCAGCATCCAGCAAGTCCCCATGATTACTGCCACTCAGTGGACACTGATGCAGCAAGTATGCCTGGTGCTGAGTCCCTTCCTGGAGGCAACCAAGATGGTCAGTGAGGAGCGGGCCTCTGTGTGCCAGTGGGTGCCCTTGGTTTGTCTACTGGAGCAGGCAATGGACAATTTAATTGAGCGTGGGGATGAAGCCCTGAGGCAGTTGGAAGAACAAGAGCAGATGGCAGCACAGTCCACCTCAGAGGAGGGCTCACAGCAGGTAGTGGAAGAGTTGGAGGTCCCTAACCTGAATGAGGAGGAGGAGGAGGAGCAGAGTGCAGCAGGTGTTGTACGTGGATGGCGGTTTGAGGAGGACAACGACATGGCACAGGAAGAGGACAGGCATGCGTTATGGGACAATGGCGAGGACGAGGAAGATCTTGCTGGCAGGGCCCACTTGTTTCCCATGGCTGTGCACATGTTGCGCTGCCTTCGCAGGGACCCCCGGGTGATCCAGATGCGTTCAAGGGAGGACATCTGGATTACCTTGATGCTTGATCCCCGTCTGAAGGGGAAGCTGGGAGACTTAATGACGCCATCCACCACCGAGCAACGCACAAGGGAGTTGAAGGAGGCCCTTGTGCGCAGACTACTGGAAGCATTCCCCCAGCCTTCCACCCCCACTGTAACTGCTCTGCCAAGCCAGCAAGAGGTACCTGCCATTGCCACTAGCAGCACAACAACAACCACCAGCACCAGCAGCAGCAGCAGCAACTGGCGCCCCGGAGACCTGAAGAGCCTAAGCAAGAGCATGTATGCAGTGCAGCAGCCCAGAACAGAGGTGCCCGCCACAGCATCCACCACCAACCAGCACAAGCAACGACTGACCACCATGGTGTCTGACTATATGGGGTCATCCAGCGGGCTCAATGACACCGACAGCCCCGTGGACCCCTTGGAGTACTGGGTCAAGAGACTGGACATCTGGAGCGAGCTTTCCCAGTACGCCCTGGAACTCCTATCCTGCCCTCCTTCCAGTGTCCTCTCAGAGAGATGCTTTAGTGCGGTCGGTGGCGTGGTCACAGAGAAGCGCTCTCGGCTCTCCCACGCCTCTGTGGACAAACTCACCTTCCTGAAAATCAACCAGGCTTGGGTGGAAGGTGAGTTCCTGGCCCCTATTGTCGGACACAGGGGGACATGAAGTGGCTGCTGCATGTGCTGTTGTTAACTATGCCTGCCTTTATAAAGACAGTTACTACCTGCCTAGTGCCTACCTTGGTTAATTTTTTGGTGTTATGGTACTACTACCAGTAAGTTGCCATGGTCCTCCTTCTGAGCTGCTGAACTGACCACCCGCTTTGTCCTCCTGACTCAGTCGCTACTACACTCTGCGTTCACACTGCCCGGGTCACTGGGTGCATTTAATTTTTTGGCCAGCACTATGATGCTGTGCTACTACTACTACCACCAGTATGTTGCCATGGTCCTTCTGTGCTGCTGCTGCTGAACTGATCGCCCGCATTGTCCTCCTCCTCCTGACTCAGTCGCTTCCACCAATGTACTCTGTCTGCGTTATCACTGCCCGGGTCACCGGGTGCATTTAATTTTTTGGCCAGCACTATGACGCTGTGCTGCTACTACTACCACCAGTATGTTGCCATGGTCCTTCTGTGCTGCTGCTGCTGAACTGACCGCTCGCATTGTCCTCCTCCTCCTCCTGACTCAGTGGCTTCCACCAATGTACTCTGCCTGCGTTATCACTGCCCGGGTCACCGGGTGCATTTAATTTTTTGGCCAGCACTATGACGCTGTGCTACTACTACTACCACCAGTATGTTGCCATGGTCCTTCTGTGCTGCTGCTGCTGAACTGACCGCCCTCATTGTCCACCTCCTCCTGACTCAGTGGCTTCCACCAATGTACTCTGTCTGCGTTATCACTGCCCGGGTCACCGGGTGCATTTAATTTTTTGGCCAGCACTATGACGCTGTGCTGCTACTACTACCACCAGTATGTTGCCATGGTCCTTCTGTGCTGCTGCTGCTGAACTGAACGCCCGCTTTGTCCTCCTTCTCCTCCTGACTGAGTCGCTACCATGGTACCACCAATGCACTCTGTCTGCGTTATCACTGCCCGGGTAGCCGGGTGCATTTAATTTTTTGGCCAGCACTATGACGCTGTGCTGCTGCTACTACCACCAGTATGTTGCCATGGTCCTTCTGTGCTGCTGCTGCTGCTGCTGCTGCTGCTGAACTGAACGCCCGCTTTGTCCTCCTCCTCCTCCTGACTCAGTCGCTACCACGGTACCACCAATGCACTCTTTCTGCGTTATCACTGCCCGGGTCACCGGGCGCATTTAATGTTTTGGCCAGCACTATGACGCTGTGCTACTACTACTACCACCGGTATGTTGGCATGGTCCTTCTGTGCTGCTGCTGCTGCTGAACTGACCGCCCGCATTGTCCTCCTCCTCCTGACTCAGTCGCTACCACGGTACCACCAATGCACTCTGTCTGCGTTCACACTGCCCGGGTCACCGGGTGCATTTAATTTTTTGGCCAGCACTATGACGCTGTGCTGCTACTAGTACTACTAGAGTTGGGCCGAACGGTTCGCCGGCGAACGTGGTTCGCGCGAACGTAGGTGGTTCGCGTGCGGGTACCGCACGCGAACCTTTTGCGGAAGAAGTTCGGTTCGCCCCATAATGCACTGAGGGTCAACTTTGACCCTCTACATCACAGTCAGCAGGCCCAGTGTAGCCAATTAGGCTACACTAGCCCCTGGAGCCCCACCCCCCCTTATATAAGGCAGGCAGCGGCGGCCATTACGGCCACTCGTGTGCCTGCATTAGTGAGAGTAGGGCGAGCTGCTGCAGTCTCTCATATAGGGAAAGATTAGTTAGGCTTAACTTCTTCCTGGCTGCATACCTGTTCTGTTCAGTGAGCCCTCAGCCCACTGCATACCTGTACTGTGATCCTGCCACTGCATACCTGTTCAGTGATCCTGCCACTGCATACCTGTTCAGTGATCCTGCCACTGCATACCTGTTCTGTTCAGTGAGCCCTCAGCCCACTGCATACCTGTACTGTGATCCTGCCACTCCATACCTGTTCAGTGATCCTGCCACTGCATACCTGTTCTGTTCAGTGAGCCCTCAGCCCACTGCATACCTGTACTGTGATCCTGCCACTCCATACCTGTTCAGTGATCCTGCCACTGCATACCTGTTCAGTGATCCTGCCACTGCATACCTGTTCTGTGAACCCGCCACTGTATACCTGTTCTGTTCAGTGGACCTGCCACTGTATACCTGTTCTGTGAACCCGCCACTGTATACCTGTTCTGTTCAGTGGACCCGCCACTGTATACCTGTTCTGTTCAGTGGACCCGCCACTTTAGGCCTGTCATTTAGCATTCAATGTGATTTCTGCCCTTAAAACGCTGCTTTGCGTCAAATCCAGATTTTTCCCGGGGACTTTTGGCGTGTATCCCACTCCGCCATGCCCCCCTCCAGGTGTTAGACCCCTTGAAACATCTTTTCCATCACTTTTGTGGCCAGCATAATTATTTTTTTTTTCAAAGTTCGCATCCCCATTGAAGTCTCTTGCGGTTCGCGAACTTTAACGCGAACCGAACGTTCCGCGAAAGTTCGCGAACCCGGTTCGCGAACCTAAAATCGGAGGTTCGGCCCAACTCTAAGTACTACCAGTATGTTGCCGTGGTCCTTCTGTGCTGCTGAACTGACCGCCCGCATAGTCCTTCTCCTGACTCAGTCGCTACCACCACTGCACTCTGCGTTCACACTGCCCGTGTCCACTGACTGACAACTCTGCTGCAATGTCATTGCTAATTGCTGCAAAAAAAAAACAAACAAAACAAATTACAAAAACCTCTCTGGGGCCTTTTTGGCGTTAGCCACTCATCCTCCTCCAGCGGTACCTTCGCCGCCAAGTGCCATTGGAACTCGCCTTCACCCCTTTGATTGCTTAACGCGTATATCCCTTTTTAAAACCACGTATTACCAATTAATAGCCCCATTTACAGTGGTGATTTGTCTTTAAAAGCCATTAAAAAAAAAAAAAATGTTGAAGTTATGTTGCCCCTTATCACCTCGAATATCCATGCAATTTGGGGGATTGTAGCATGTATGGGGGCTTTGTTCCGAATGCGGATTTTTTTTGCAACCACGCGGATTGCCGAATTCGTGGATGAGGCACATCCGAGCATCCCTGATTGCAGCCACTACACACTACTACACAAAGAAAGACTGCCGCCAAGAGGAATAACATTTATGTCCTGGGTGTGTCAACTGGTAAAAGCAATGATTTGCTCACCTGACCTTATTACTAAAGCTCTTTGCAGTTGCTTGCGTTGCATTAAACACAGTTTTTCTTCTGTCAGTGTGCACCGGGCATAACCCTTACACTACTTTATCGCTGTGTACGCACACTGGACATTTTAAAGCACTTAATTCCACAAATGTAGGAATGTACTGTGATTTCTGCCCTTTAGAGATTAACCTGCTGGGCAGTCTGGAGGAGCTCAGCTCGTCCAGTACCGCCGGAGCCTGCCGCTCAGGCCCTGCTGGGCCGATTTGGCTCAAGTAAAAAGCAGCACACGCAGCCGGCACTTTGCCAGCCGCGTGTGCTGCCTGATCGCCGCCGCTCTGCGGCGATCCGCCGCGAGCAGCGGCGAAAGAGGGTCCCCCCAGCCGCCTGAGCCCAGCGTAGCCGGAACAAAAAGTTCTGGCCAGCGCTAAGGGCTGGATCGGAGGCGGCTGACGTCAGGACGTCGGCTGACGTCCATGACGTCACTCCGCTCGTCGCTATGGCGACGAGGGAAGCAAAACAAGGAAGGCCGCTCATTGCGGCCTTCCTTGTTTATTCTAGGCGCCGGAGGCGATCGGAAGAACGCCTCCGGAGTGCCCTCTAGTGGGCTTTCATGCAGCCAACTTTCAGATGGCTGCATGAAATAGTTTTTTTTTTATAAAAAAAAAACCCTCCCGCAGCCTCCCTGGCGATCTTATCAGTAGAGATGGGCCAAACGGTTCGCCGGCGAACGGTTCCAGGCGAACTTTGGGGGTTCGCGTTCGCCTGCATCAGGCGAACTTTTGCGGAAGTTCAATTCGCCCCATAAAGCTGTATTGAGCAAAATGTTTCGCCTCCATTTTACTGTCAGAAGACATGTTATTGTGAAACACACTGCTTTCAGTGCTAAAGACCCCATCCACCTTCCCTTCAAGCTAGGTCCTTTTATACCATTTGACTCAGTTGTCTGCCTACACTAATTAGTTATGGGACAGCTGCTACACACTCTGCTAGGGAGATTTTAATTGGCCTCCTACCTCCCTCCCTTCTCCCCTCTACCGGAGGGAGGAGGGTCTCTTCTGCCAGGGAATTATACTATTTTAAAAACCAGTATACATCATACCATAGCCGGGAATCGAACCCAGATCTCACTGTGTGGTGGGCACGTCACCCTAAGCACTGTACCACTACAGTAGTAAGTTAAGCTAGCCTAAAATGTACCATTTCTGCTCAACGCAATAGAACCATTAGGTTGCTTAAAGGAGAACTGTAGTGAGAGGTATATGGAGGCTGCCATATTGATTTCCTTTTAAGCTATACCAGTTGCCTGGCAGCCCTGCTGATCTATTTGGCTGCAGTAATAATAATCCAAACATTTGTATAGCGCTTTTCTCCTGTCAGACTCTAAGCGCTCAAGAGCTGCAGCCACAGGGACGCGCTCAAGAGGCCACCCTGCAGTGTTAGGGAGTCTTGCCTTGAACTCCTTACTGAAAAGGTACTTGACCTAGCCAGGATTCAAACCCTGGTCTCCCATGTCAAAGGCAGAGCCCTTAACCAGTATACTATCCAGCCACTATAGTGTGCATCACACCAGAAACAAGCATGTAGCTAATCTTGTCAGATCTTACAAAAATGTCAAACACCAGATCTGCTGCATGCTTGTTCAGGGTCTAGGGCTAAAAGTATTGGAGGCAGAGGATCTGCAGGATAGCCAGGTAACTGGTATTGCTTAACCACTTGCCGACCGCACGCTTATACCGTGCGTCGGCAAAGTGGCAGCTGCAGGACCAGCGACGCAGTATTGCGTCGCCAGCTGCAGGCTGATTAATCAGGAAGCAGCCGCTCGTGCGAGCGGCTGCTTCCTGTCAATTCACGGCGGGGGGCTCCGTGAATAGCCTGCGGGCCGCCGATGGCGGCTCGCAGGCTAAATGTAAACACAAGCGGAAATAATCCGCTTTGTTTACATTGTACGGCGCTGCTGCGCAGCAGCGCCGTAAGGCAGATCGGCGATCCCCGGCCAATCAGCGGCCGGGGATCGCCGCCATGTGACAGGAGACAGCCTGTCACAGGCTGCACAGGACGGATAGCGTCCTGTGCAGCCCGGATCTCCAGGGGGGGCCAGGTAGGAGAGGGAGGGGGAGGATTTCGCCGCGGAGGGGGGCTTTGAGGTGCCCCCCCCACAACACCCGGCAGGCCGGAGCGATCAGACCCCCCCAGCACATCATCCCCCTAGTGGGGAAAAAAGGGGGGCGATCTGGTCGCTCTGCCTGCACGCTGATCTGTGCTGGGGGCTGCAGAGCCCACCCAGCACAGATCAGCTAAGACAGCGCTTGTCCTTAAGGGGGGGTAAAGGGTGGGTCCTCAAGTGGTTAAAAGGAAATCAATATGGTAGCCTCCATATACCTTTCACAACAGTTCTCCTTTAAGCAACCTAATGGTTCTATTGCATTGAGCATAAATGTTAAATTTTAGGCTAGTTTCACTTACTTCTGTAGTGGTACAGTGCTTAGGGTGACGTGCCCTCCACACAGTGAGATCTTGGTTCGATTCCCAGCTATGGTATGATCTGGTGTTTGACATTTTTGTAAGATCTGACAAGATTAGCTGCATGCTTGTTTCTGGTGTGATTCACACTACTGCAGCCAAATAGATCAGCAGGGCTGCCAGGCAACTGGTATAGCTTAAAAGGAAATCAATATGGCAGCCTCCATATACCTCTCACTACAGTTCTCCTTTAAGCAACCTAATGGTTCTATTGCATTGAGCATAAATGTTAAATTTTAGGCAAGCTTCACTTACTTCTGTAGTGGTACAGTGCTTAGGGTGACGTGCCCTCCACACAGTAAGATCTGGGTTTGATTCCCAGCTATGGTATGATCTGGTGTTTGACATTTTTGTAAGATCTGACAAGATTAGCTGCATGCTTGTTTCTGGTGTGATTCACACTACTGCAGCCAAATAGATCAGCAGGGCTGCCAGGCAACTGGTATAGCTTAAAAGGAAATCAATATGGCAGCCTCCATATACCTCTCACTACAGTTCTCCTTTAAGCAACCTAATGGTTCTATTGCATTAAGCATAAATGTTAAATTTTAGGCTAGCTTCACTTACTTCTGTAGTGGTACAGTGCTTAGGGTGATGTGCCCACCACACAGTGAGATCTGGGTTCGATTCCCAGCTATGGTATGATGTATACTCATGTATGTATCCCCAGCTATGGTATGATATATACTCATGTATGTATTCCCAGCTATGGTATGATGTATACTGGTTTTTAAAATAGTATAATTCCCTGGCAGAAGAGGCCCTCCTCCCTCCGGTAGGAGGGAGGAGGGAGGATAAAATCTCCCTAGCAGAGTGTGTAGCAGCTGTCCCATAACTAATTAGTGTAGGTAGGCAAATGGTATAAAGGACCTTGCTTGGAGGAGGGAGGGTGGGTCCTCCAGCAGTGATGTGTATTTCACTGAATTAGGTGTGGCTCCAGGTATTAGAGCTTTTGAAACATGTTTTCTATCATTTTTCCAGCTGATAGAATGTTTTAAAACTTTGAAAGTTCGCTTCCCCATTGAAGTCTATTGCGGTTCGCGAACTTTTTCGCGAACCGAACCTTTTGCGGAAGTTCGCGAACAGGGTTCGCGAACCTAAAATCGGAGGTTCGGCCCAACTCTACTTATCAGAACGCCAGGCAGGTTAAAACCTGACTCTGCGTCAACTACGTAATTTTTGGTTGGACTTTTGCCATGTAAGCCCCTGTCCTGTTAGGCCCTTTGAAAAAACGTTCTATCACTTTTGTGGCCAGAAACAAAACCTGTTCATTCTATAAGATTTCTACTAACTACTGTACGTGACAGCAACATAGGAGAAAAGTAATTTATGGCTCATTTTACTCTGGAAGAAACATACTTCTTATTTGTATGTGTTTACATGTATTTTACATTTTACATTTTTTCACGATAGTGGTCATTTAAGGAGGGAAATATAGGACGTACGTAGAGGGGCGGAGTGCTGGCGTCAGAAGTAGGTACCATGGTGAGTTAACCCCCATTACCATGGCCCACATTACCTAACATTCAGTTTTGCCTTAGGCAAACTGAATATCAAGCCCCCCTTGTGTCCCAGATCCTATGGGACTGTCCCGATTCGGGGGGGGGGGGGGGTTTGCTCCCGCTATCCCGCGCTAACCCCCTTGTGTTCTGGCTGGCTGAACAGAGAGGGGGAAAAAATGATTGAGGTGCCAACCGCGCCAATGTGAGATGTTGGATCAGCATCACATTTGTCCCTCCCTCCGAATGTGCCCCCCTGTGTTCCCCCTGCTTGCAGAGTAAGTGTGCGCAGAGGAGCGGGCGATCATCTTACCATTGATCCACGCATACCAGCAGCCTGCTCTTCTCTGCTTCCTGTGAGGTCATAGGAAACAGGAAGCAGAGAAGAGCAGGCTGCTGGTACACGTGGATCAATGGTAAGATGACCGCCCGCTCCGCTGCGCACACTTACTCTGCAAGCAGGGGGGACACAGGAAACACATTCAGAGGGAGGGAGAAATGTGATGCCGATTCTGCATCCCACATTGGCGTGGCTGGCGCCTCGATAATGTTTTTGCCTCCTTTCCAGTGAAACCCTCTTCCCCACCCATGGGCACCTTCACCCTCCTTCCCACCCACGCACACGGTATATTGGTCATTTTAAGTATGTGAAGGAATATTAACCACGATAGAAAGGACCAGTGTGGGTTTGATTAGGAAAAAACAATTTTTTAATAAAATCTTTATTGTATGCGTGACTAGGGGTGTGTCAGGGGTGTGGTTAAGGGAGTGGCCTAACTGTCCCACTTTCTGATTTCAAAATGTTGGGAGGTATGTGAATTTGGCTTCTTCATCTTTAATCAGGATCTGTTAAAAAGAACAAACAAGCATCTTTATGACTTTATGAATAAACTTGCCTTCTGTAGAATTCCTCTTCTGAATAGGCTGGAATTGTGGCTCATCATGTTTAAATACTGGTTTATCATCCTCCGCATCCCCATTCTTCCCTGTTAGGAAAAGCTGGAGTTACTGTACAGAGCAGCACAGATGCTTATCCTTATAACAGATAGTTTGTAGGGAAAATGATAAAACACACACAACAACTATGAGATAATGTTTTACTAGAATGTTTTATTGAGCCAGTCTCTCTTCCAAAAGAACAAATAAGTAGGCTATAGTGCAATTCAGATCAATGTCAGGACTCAGCATTATGGTGCTCGGATACCTCTTTTTGATATCTGGATTGTTTCGGATCCAGATAGCAAAACATCTGGATAAATCCAGATATCTGGATTCGAACCGTTTGGAAATCTGAGTCTATCCAGATATCCAAGCCCATTATTTGGATTGAATCCGGAATCCGGATTGAAATCCGGAAGTGGCCTTTAAATTGCCTCCAAAACGTCTTGTATAGTAAATGATACATGAAGCGTCGTTTTTTTTTTTTTAAAGAAAACAGTAATTGTTTATATGGGAAGGTATAATACAAACCAAAAAAACCCCCAAAAAATTAACATCAGGAGGTTCCAGACAGCGGTTGTGCAGCCCACATTGTGTCCAATGCACAACTGGGACATCACAGTTTTCATCCCAGACATCTCAAAAAAATGAAACAGTTTTTTTTTTCCCCGACAAAATACAGCTATTGTGGCGTAATAGCTGGTGGCAGACTGGCAGCAGAAGATTTGTTCTGTGTGGACCCTGGCGGTGGGTAGAGATCTCTGTTGTAGAGCTGGTGGTGGCCTGCTCATTCAGCATCAGCTCCATCACAGGCTTGGCGTCTTTCTCCTCCAATGTGCGCCGATGGCCGCTACACGCTGCTGCACCTCTGCAGTGTGACTCCCCCTAACAGCTGGGCGCCCAGTGCGTCCACGGCCATTGGCTAGCGGCAGAATGGACACTGATGCCGCAGAACTGCCGACGGTGGCGACAATGCTGCTCCCTCTCCTCTTGCCCTTGCTTTTCATGCTGCCCCTCCCCCGGCTGCCAGTGTCAGCAGACATAGTACAACTTTATAATGTGTCCAAATGAAGTGGGGTACTTGTACTTTATTTAAATCAGTAGTAGTAGTAGATAGTAGCAGTAGTAGAACTTCAACTAACGGAGTGACAGCAGAGTAGCACACACTGACACACTAACTGTCTATCTGTCACACTGTAACAGCACTTCAATTAAAGTAAGCTAACTCAATATAAATGAACTATATATAACTGGCGCTCCACGTGCGCCACGTGATTACAAACACTTCCTCCTTCAACCTGGAAGGAGGAAGTGTTTGTACTCATGTGACCGCTGCGTGGAGCGCATCGTGGGAGGCGCCGAGGGACATACCTAGAAGACGTCAGACAGGTAAGCTTGACCCCCCCCTCCCCCCCCCCCCCCCCCCCCGCACAGGCCTCCTGGGAGATATCCAGATAGCAACTATCCGGCTATCTCCCGGGTCGTTTTTGAGCATCCCTGATAACTGGTAGTAGTAGTAGACTAGTTGTAGTAGTACTAGTAGAACTTCAACTGACGGAGTGACAGGAGCACACACTAACTGTCTATCTGTCACACACTGACTGACTCTAACAGCAGCACTGCAGTAACTATCTGTAGTAAATAAAGATAACACAGTAGTAGTACTCTCTCTAACAACTAACTACACAATAAAATACTGGTGTAGTACGGGTGTTTAGGAGCAAAAACGCTAGGTTTAACTCAGTAATACAGCATTTGCTTAGCCAATAGCACTGGAGATGTCTCTCAGTGAGCAGTCACAAGCAAGAACGAGATTCTCATCATGGCGCCCGCCTTATATACAGGAGGGGCTGGCCAGGGTTCCCCTCTGTGATTGGTTGCTAGGGCTTCGGCTGGGAGCCATCTGATTGGCTCAATGACGTCATGGACGTCGTCTCCGTGGTTACGCTATCCGGATCCGGGTATTCGAACTAGGTACCTGGACTGATTTCCAGATACCTAATACGTATCATGGGTCACTTGTATCATGGGTCACTTGGATAGTGCATTCCGGATTTATTCAGCTATCTGGAATCCGTATCCGAGTTCGGATACCAGAAAAAAGTTCGGATATCTGGATAGTTTGGTTATCTGGAATCTGGATGAGTATCACTGTCCGCGGACCGCGGGTAATGCGGTCAGATACCCGCGGATATCCGCGTTCACACGGATATCCGCAAGGTCAGATTCGGATATCTGGGTACCCGGATCTGAATCCATTCGGGTATTGAAAAGCACTACCCGAGCATCCCTGCGACATGTCTGCAGCATTTGATACTGGGGGTCGTGCAATATTAATCCAGCAATTAAAGAAATACTACCGCTACTACTTTAGATTATGCATTTGTATCCTCCCGCCTGGACTACTGCAATGCCCTATTTATCGGATCCCTGGATAAAGTTCTGGGCTCCTTACAACTAGTGTGGAATGCAGCAGCCAGACTCCTAACCAATGCCCCCCGCAGCTCACACATCTCCCCAGTACTGCAAACTCTTCACTGGTTACCAGTAAAATAGAGAAACCATTTGCTGATCTGCCTGCTTGCATCCAAGGCTCTAAACCACATGGGGCCCAATTACATAGCGGATCTATTGGAACTATTTACCCCTCCTTGCACCCTTCGCTCTGCTAATAAAATGAATTTGGTTATTTTAAGAATCCACTTAAAAACATTTGGTGCTTGGGCCTTTTCCCATCGAGCTCCTACAATATGGAACTCACTTTCACAATTAGGGCTTGATTCACTAAACCATGATAACTCATATGACGGCCGTTTTCACGCACATTTTCGCGATCATGCGCAAACGCGTAAAAAGTGTACAAACACAGCTGTGATATGAGTTATCACGGTTTAGTGAATCAAGCCCTTCAAGGCACCTTCTCTGGACAGCTTTAAGAAAAGGCTAAAAACCCACCTCTTTTTCGGAGCCTTTAGATACAACTAGCAAATGTACAGCAGAGATCCAAGCAGCACAAATATTGTTACAAAAACAGTAAACATTAGGAGGATGACCCTGCCCTTGCGAGCTTACAATCTAATGGGTAATGGGGGACACACTAGGTAAGGGGGTGGAGGATGGATGAGGCAGTGACCCTTTACCCCTGATTACATTGTGACAGATAAGTAAATAAGGGCTATAGAAGCTTGTCTGAAAAAGTGTTTTTTAAGAGTGCTTTTGAAGATGTCCAGGTTTGGAGCATGACGTACAGGCTGTGGAAGAGAGCTCCCGATAAGGGATGATGCTCCTGTAAAGTCCTGGATGCGAGCATGCGAGGAGGTGATCAGCTTAGAGGCCAGGAGAATTTCTTGGGAGGAGCAAAGGTTGAGAGAGGGACTATATTATACTATCTAAAGGGGCTGTACTAAGGGGGCATTAGTTATGAAGGGAGAAGGCATGAGAAGATAGCAGTGACAAGGCTATACAAATGTAGGGTTATAAAAAATAGGACTTATATATTTGTTTATCTTTCAGGCAGAATGTACCAATATCACATTATCATCTCCACAAGCATCCAATATCTAGAACCATTTCCAAATTGTACAAAATGAATATTATCTTAATTGCAACCTGCGTTCAGCAAAGATATCAAGAGGAAGAGAGTCCCATATCACATCAACAATGTGGAAACATTTAAAAGCCAAACATTTATCCAAATGTACTAAAAGGTACACGTTCACCATTGCAAGCATTGCCTCCAGCTTCACCGTCAACCTCAAGCACTCTCTCTGTTTGTGCGGATTTACAATCCAAAGATGAAGACAAAGACTGCCCATCCCCAGATGAACTAGATTCTGTTGTGAGTCCTGCATCAGTGTATAGTCCAGTTTCTAGTCCAGGATCAGCTGATTCATCTTTTACAGGAAGTCCATTCAAACTTCCCCCAGTGAAACGCAAAGCAGTACCACCACCTTCTCCTCATCAATTGTATTCCCTTTCCTGAGGTTTCACAGACAGCATTTGCAATACAATCTTTCATTACCAGCACTATGAAAGAATGGAAAAGTTGTGAGACAATGAGATAAATGAGAGACGATGGTCCTAATGTGGTAGCAGCTTGATAGCGCAGTCCGCTTCACCTCCTGCCTTGCCTGGCTCATACGTTTTAATTAATCCTAAAAGATGGTTTACTGAACAAGAGTGAAATTAAGGTAATTATGGCATCCTGCTGGAATACCGTAGGACATTACAAACACACTTCTAAAGCCATGAAAACCTTATGATCCAGTCAAGCCAAGTTAGATCTGAAACTTCATCAGCTGCTACAAGATGAACCAACTAGATGGAACTCTCAGCTTCATATTCTAGCTTGCCTCATGCAAAATCAATCTGTTTTACTGTTTCAGGCTTAAAAGACCACTATGACGAAAAAATTTAAACATTTAAAATGCATGCAAACACATACAAATAAGAAGTACATTTTTCCAGACTAAAATGAGCCATAAATTACTTTTCCCCTGCTGCTGTCTGTCACCTGAATCAAAATTTGTTGGTTTGATGTCTGCATTCAGACTATCCATTATTGATTCTTACTACCACTGGTATTCCACCTTCTTTTCAATGCTGCTCATTTCATTACGGTGGTCCTTTCTTTATATTGGCTGAAGAAAGAAGTTTTATCGGTGAATAGTGGCTAATGAAATAACTGATGGATCATAAACAGCACATGATAACTTACCGGTCCTCCGTCGAATTATTGTCCTTATTTTCCGCAGTTTTTCAGAATCTTTCTCATCTTCCTTGAACAGGAACAGATCTCTGGCCAGTAAGTCAATGCTGGGCTGGTTTTGCAGTATTCTCTCTTCCTCTGCAGAGCTGCTGTCCATCACGTCATCAACCACCACAATGACATTTTCCTTTCCTGTAACCAGAAGAAAACAAATCTATATATATATATAAAATCGGATGTGTGTGTGTATGTATGTATGTGTATGTATGTGCCGCGATCACGCGAAAACGGCTTGACGAAAACGAAACTTGGTACACAGATCCCTTACTACCTGGGATGATAGGTTCTGGGGGTCTCGCGGCCCCCCTGCACACGTGGGTGGAGCTACAAACAGCAAATCAGATTTCACCCATTCAAGTCAATGGAAAAAATGTAAAAGGCTGCCATTCTGCCAGTAATCAAGCCAGAGTCCCCACACTTGGCACAGTTGGTCACTTGGTGACCGAGGTTACAAATCCAGGAAAAGTGGGCGGAGCATAAAACTGCCAATCAAATTTCAGCCATTCATTTAAATGGGAAAATGTAAACTGCAGCCATTCTTAGACTGTTAATTGCAGTGTTCTCAAACTTGGTACACTTGGTCACTGGGTGAATGCGATTACGATTCAAGAAAAATGGGTGGAGCCTACAACAGCCAATCAAAATTCACCTATTGATTTTCAAGGGGAATATTTAAACTGCTGCTATTCTTACACTTTTAATGGCAGAGGCTTCAAACCTGCTACAGTCAGTCATTGGGTGACTGGGGCCAAATTCACTAAAGGGGCAGGGCCACATACAGCCAATCAGATTTCCTTGGTGAATAAACTGCTTCCATTCACATATTTTTTATGCCACGAACCTGAAAGCTCACAAACTTGGTCATTGAGTGACTGTGTGTGTCAAGGTTACAAAAAGTGGGCGGAGCCAAAAAAAACTTTTATTGGGGAAATATAAACTGCAGCCATTTTTACACCGTTAATGGCAGGGTTCTCAAACTTTGCACAGTTGGTCACTGGGTGACTGAGATTAAGATTTTGGAAGGTGGGTGGAGCCTACAACAGCCAATAAAAATTCACCTTTTGATTTTCAAAGGGAATATTTCATCTGCTACCATTCTCTTATACTGTAAAAAGCAGATTCCTCAAACCTGGTAAAGTTGGTCGCTGGGTGACTGGGGTCCAAATTCCAAAAGGGGGCGGAGCCACAAACAGCCAGATTTGTTTATTTTTCAATGGGAATATACAAAGTATTCATACCAAGGACCCCAAAGCCGATAAACTTGATAACTGAGTGACTGTATGTCAAGGTTAGAAAAAGTGGGCGGTGCCAACAACTACATTTTTAACATGGCAGGGTTCCCAAACTTTACACAATTGGCCACTGGGTGACTGGGATAAATATTCAGAAATGTGGGTGGAGCCTACAACAGCCAATCAAAATGTACCTATTGATTTTCAAGGGGAATATTCCCATTGCTACCATTCTCACACTGTTAGTGGCAGAGGCCTCAAACCTGATACAGTCAGTCATTGGGTGACTGGGGTCCAAATTCACTAAAGGGGTGGAGCCACAAACAGCCAGATTTGTTAGATTGTTAGATTGATTTCAGCCATTCTGTTATTGGCAGGGTTCTCAAACGTGACACAGTTGGCCACTGGGTGACTGGGACTAATATTCAGAAAAGTGGGTGGAGCCTACAGCAGCCAATCAAAATTCACCTTTTGATTTTCAAAGGGAATATTTACATTGCTGCCATTCATGCACTCTTAATGGCAGAGGCCTAATATCTGCTACAGTCAGTCACTGGGAGACTGGGGTTTAAATTCTGAAGGGATCAGGCCAAAAACAGCCAATTAGATTTGTTTAATTTCAATGGTAAAATGCAAAAATGTTCAAATTCAGTAAAGGTGCGGAGCCAAAAACAGCCAGATTTCTTTGCTGAATAATCTGCTTCCATTAGCACAATTTTGATGCCACGAACCCAAAAGCTTACAAACTTGGTAATTGAGTAGTGACTGTGTGT
The DNA here is from genome assembly GCF_040937935.1 of Hyperolius riggenbachi. Classification (NCBI taxonomy): domain Eukaryota; kingdom Metazoa; phylum Chordata; class Amphibia; order Anura; family Hyperoliidae; genus Hyperolius; species Hyperolius riggenbachi. The sequence continues at coordinate 78,451,150 of NC_090652.1, read as the reverse complement.
CAAGGTTACAAAAAGTGGGTGGAGTTAAAAACAGATTTTTCTGGGAAATTGTAAACTGCAGCCCTTCTTCACTGTTAATGGCAGGGTTCTTAAACTTAGCATAGCTGGTTACTGGGTGACTGGGATTAATATTCAGAAAGGTGGGTGGAGCCTAAAAATGGCAAACAAAAATCACATGTCACTTTTCAAGGAGAATATTAAAATTGCTGCCATTCTTGCACTTATGGCACAAGCCTCAAACCTGGTACAGTTGGTCATTGGGTCACTGGGGTTCAAATTCAGAAAGGGGACAGAGCCACAAATGGTGAATCAGATTTGTTTCATTTCATGGGAAAATACAAATTATTGATGCCAAGGACCCCAGAGCTCACAAACTTGGTCATTGAGTAGTGACTTTGTGTCCAGGTTACAAAAAGCGGGCGGAGCCAAAAACAAATTTCACTGGGAAAGTGTAAACTGCAGCCCTTCTTACACTGTTTATGGCAGGGTTCACAAACTTTGCCCAGATGGTCACTGAGTGACTGAGATTAATATTCAGGGAAGTGGGTGGAGCCTATAATAGCCAATCAAAATTCACCTGTTGATTTTCAAGTGGAATATTTCAATTGCTGCCATTTTTACACTGTTAATAGCAGATGCCTCAAACCTGCTACAGTTGGTCATTGGGTGACTGGGGTTCAAATGCTGGAGAGGGGCGGAGCCACAAACAGCCTATCGGATTTGTTTAATTTCTATGGGAATATACAAATTATTGATGCCAAGGACCCCTGGATGCCTTTTTGAGTTCCCTCTCTGAGCGATGTCCTACAATACGACTTACAGCACATGTTGATCTACGGAGTGTCTCCTTTTTAGACACAGTAGTTTACAGAGAAGGTCCTAGGTTGAGTACGGATCTATATGTTAAGATCACCGACAGGAATTCAATTTTGCACTACTCTAGTTTTCATCCTACTCAGATTAAAAAATCCATACCAGGAAGTCAACTAAAGAGGGTAGCTAGAATTGTGCCAGAGGTAGTGTTGGGTGAACAGTGTTCGCCACTGTTCGGGGTTCTGCAGAACATCACCCTGTTCGGGTGATGTTCGAGTTCGGCCGAACACCTGGTGGTGTTCGGCCGAACTGTTCGCGTTCGTCCGAACGGCTCAATTCCTGGCCGAACCTGGCCGAACAGGGCCCCTGTTCGGCTGAACAGGGCCCTGTTCGGCCGAATACGGCCCCCCTATGGGGTCGCAGGCATAAGGGGGAGCATGCCCCGATCGCGGGGGGGGGGTCTGAAATTCCCCCCACCCCCTCCGCTAGCGCTCCCCCCTCTGCCCGCTTCCCCATACAAAAGTTTAAGCAAAGTACCTGTAATAGTGGATGGCCTGGCAGTGGCACTGTGGAGTGAGGAGGAGGAGTCTGGAGAGTGACGCGTTGAGGGAGGCCGGGCAGCGAGCATGAGGTCAGAGAAAGGGCGGAAGTACCACAAGGGTACTACCGCTGAACCGCCCGCTGCCCGGCCTCCCTCAACGCGTCACTCTCCGGACTCCTCCTCCTCACTCCACAGTGCCACTGCCAGGCCATCCACTATTACAGGTACTTTGCTTAAACTTTTGTATGGGGAAGCGGACAGAGGGGGGAGCGGTAGCGGAGGGGGTGGGGGGAATTTCCGACCCCCCCCCCCCCCCCGCGATCGGGGCATGCTCCCCCCTTATGCCTGCGACCCCATAGGGCCCCCAAAAGCAGGATGTTCGGGAAGTTCGGGGTTCGGCCCGAACATGCCGAACATCTCAGCCATGTTCGGCGAACTTTCCCGAACCCGAACATCCAGGTGTTCGCCCATCACTAGCCAGAGGGAGCCAACAGAGAAACACAGCTAGAAAGAATGAGAAAAAAATTCCGAAACAGAGGATATCCCGAACATGTATTCAGTACCCCACACAGGAATAGACGACCCAGGGATAATTCATCCAGGATGCCCTTTGTCTCCACTTTCAATACTTGCAGTACCAGGATCACTAATGTGATCAGGAAACACTGGCATCTACTAAGAGAGGCCTTCCCCAGGGTCCCAGAGTTTCGCTACCCCCCTCTAGCATCCTTTAAGAGGGCCCCCACGATTAGGGACAAGTTGGTGCACACAAAGTCTAGATCACACAAACCTAGAGAGGGGAGGAAAGGTACATACCCCTGTCTTAGTTGTCATCTTTGCAACTCCATTATTAAGGGAGATGTCTTTAGACACCCCTCCAAGGGTACAGCATTTACCATTAGAGAGCATTACGATTGTAATTCTACATTTGTGGTCTATTTACTTAAGTGCCCGTGTGGTCAGGCCTATGTGGGCAAAACCACAAAGGCTCTTAAAGTGAGACTTTCTTCCCATAAATCCGCCATCAGAAATAGGGATAACACTCAGGCTGTGGCCAGACATTTTGTAGAGGCGGGCCACAATGTCTCACAATTGAGAGTCCAAATAATCGATGGGGTCCCAATGGGGTGGGGAGGGATCGTGATAAAGAGCTATCCAGACGTGAAGCGTTCTGGATTAAAAAATTGGGTGTTCTGGGTAATGGAGGTTTAAACTTAGACTATGATCTGTCCTTTTGCATCTGAAATTGTTAGGATCCATGTGGCTTGTTTGTCTCTATATTGATTACAAGGGAATTTTTATTAGTTGATGTAGTAGACGGTGTGTGGTGTCTGAGTCATATTTTTAATAACACAGTAAGAGAACATGGGTTTTTCCTAGTTTTTTTCCTTAGTTTTTTCTGATCTAGATTCCTGGCTTGCACTTTGCTGGAGGTGGGGAGAGTATCTGGTCACTATATATGGTTGTCTGAGCTGGTAATGTGAAAGTTATTGGCTGCTTTATTTTGAGGAGGCGGTTCTCTTTATGTTCACTATGCAGTCCTCAGAAACGCATGAATGGTCATTTATACTTATTGGCCAGTTTTGTGTTGCGTCACGTAGTACGCATTGTTTACAGTATATGCGCTACTGATGACTGTGGATAGGCCGCCTCCTTTGTTTTGTCTCGATGTACGCATTGTTTATTGGCTGGTCCGCATGTGCATGCGGATTGGTCATCGCCGCCCAAGCATCGTTTTTTACGCGTTGCCTATTGGTCTGGCCGCAGGTCTATGCGGATTGACCGCCGCGTGTGACGCGTTGTGACGTACGCATAGCCCACTGGCTGATGTGTATGTTGAAGCGGATTGGCCGCCGCTTGGAGACATAGGGGCCTTTCATTGGTTGACATTAGTCACAATTTGATTGGCTGGAGCTGGCGAAAACGGCGTTTTTATCTTGCAGACTGCGCGGCGGGCTGGAGGCTCTCCCCATGTCCAGACATGAAGTCAGGGAAGCTGGAGAATATTTTTGTCTACAATAGGTGAGAATTTTAAGTACTTTTTTTTACCAAATTCATATTTTGTGGGAGTGGCCTGATTTGAAAGGGGTGTGCATTTTGGTGTATTACACAGTTCCCCATCAGGTCCTCCATGCTGTTTAGCTACTGTGATTCGTTGATTCAAACACTGACCACCGATTGGTGCTACTTGTGTATATAAGGAATGGTGGAAGGTGATTGTTTGTATTGCAGTTTTTGACAACTTGATAAAGAGCCCTATGGCTCGAAACAGCGGTCTGTCGTTGTAATATCACTGCTGATTTTAATCCATGTGATCAATAAAGAGATTACTTTTTTCATCGCTGGTGCCTGCTCCATGCGGATTTACTGAATTGACGGCTCCAGTGGTGTGGAACGCCATAAGCTTGGGCACACGTTTCTCTCTACGTTGGATGGGTGCTGATCCAAAACCTTCTTGTGTTTATCTCGGACTTACACCACAATGGATCATAGCACCATGGGAGATAATGAACCAGACGTCGGTCCAGACGTCTTTTCGTTTACTGGTGAACAGGCCACGAGGATACTGGCGCTGACAGATGGCGAAGCGACATTTCTTCAGAAACCAGATGTCAAGCCCTTGAAGCGTGAATTAGAGATGCTTAAGAGGCAAAGGATTGAATTAGACCTGCATGCCCCTACCCTTACAGAATACTGCCGCAGTAGAAAAATACCAAGATCTATGCGAGCACAGGTCGCTCCACAGCTGTTCACTAAAAATATGAATTTTTGCTCCATCTGGGAATGGATCTTTAATAAAGCATCTTTTGACGCCATGTTGCACATGATTAACACAATACATCATGAGTTGCCAGCCCTTGATGTGAAAATCCTCGAGATTACTGGTCGGTTGAGATCCTTGCTCCCAGACGAGGAGCTGAAATCTTTCTCAGAAAATCTGGAGAAGAAGTTGGATGCTTATAAATTGTCGGTTGAGGAGACAAAGAGGTCCAAATTTAATCGTGACGTTTCTGATTACCAAACAGGTTACGTATACTCGTGGCAGAAACTGGTTCCTGCTAACTCCAGACGACCAAGAGTGAAACCGAGAATTCCTAGAGGTGGTAGACCTGGTTCTGGCAACTCCGTTCCTGATTCATCTGATACGGATTTTTTACCGGAATTGAGGGGTTCATCCCCTCAAGGAGGAGGAAACGTAGAGGCGGGGCTAGGTACCAGCGCCAAAGGAACCGTCAAAAAAGGCTTGAACAGTCAAATGACCCTACGCCAGAGGAAGTAAATCCAACACAGAGATTAGTTGTGAACATCTCTGGACAGCCATTATCTATTGCTGAGGAGTAGAGTTGAGCCGAAATTTTAGTAATTTCGCATTACTATAATTACGCATGCGAAATTCGCGATTACGATGCGAAATTGCGGTAGCGTAATTGCCATTAAAATCGTAATTGAAAATACCGTAAGCGTAATTTTCAATGCGAAATTTCGCGTTTCGGTCATGCCGTAATTTCGCATTAAACGCTACCGTAATTTCGCGTTAAACCGTAACGCTCCGTATAATATAAAAAGCCGCCGACTTTAAGGGTTAATAGCAAAGCCCCCTTAAATGCTAAGAGCCTCAAATTTGGAGAATATATTAAGGAGATCAGGAGGAATAAAAGGAAAAAATTTTTTTCAAAAAGACCTTATAGTTTTTGAGAAAATCGATGTTAAAGTTTCAAAGGAAAAATGTAAACATTTAAAAACCCGCCGACTTTAACGGTTAATAGCAAAGCCTGCTTAAAGTTTAGGAACACCAAATTCCCAGGGTATATTAAGGGGATCAGTGGGAATAAGAGGAAAAATTTTTTTTTCAAAAAGACCTTATAGTTTTTGAGAAAATCGATTTGTAAGTTTCAAGGGCGAAAATGTCTTTTAAATTCTGAAAATGTCAGGTTTTTTTGCACAGGTAACAATAGTGTATTATTTTCATAGATTCCCCCAAGTGGGAAGAGTTTTACTTACTTCGTTCTGAGTGTGGGAGAGGCGGGGAAGGCAGCGGGAGCCGGCGGGGACTTAGCGGGGGGCGGGGACTTAGCGTCCCACACGCACCCGACAGAGCTCTGAGCTATATAGCTCAGAGCTCTGTAAGCATCTTTGTATTTGGGCTCCAAGGAGCCCCATTGGTCCTTAGCAGACCAATGGGGTTCCTTCTGATTTAAAGGAACCCCATTGGTCTGCTAAGGACCAGTGGGGCTCCTTGGAGCCCAAATACAAAGATGCTTAGGGAGCTCTGAGCTATATAGCTCAGAGCTCTGTCGGGTGTGTATGGGTGCGGCGGCTGAGCGGTGAGTGGCGTCGGGTGCGGCGTAGTTACAATGTAACAAAGTTGTTACATTGTAATAACTTTGTTATATTGTAACTGATTAGTATATTTCCGAGGATATTGCGTGGGAACTGGCTTTTAAAGGGACAGGTAAGTATTAATGGTTAACTAAGAATATTAAAGGACTTTTTTCGTGGTTATGTTTTTTGTTCAATTAAAATACTTTTTCTAAGTGTCTGTGTGTTTATTTACTTTTAACTCTTAAAGGAAATGGGTAAGGGGTACAAGTACCTCTATACTCATTTCTCCTGGGAGGGGGGGGTGGGCATCTGGGGGACCCCTTTTTAAAGGGGACTCCCAGATTCCACCATGAACCCCCCCCCCCAGGAAATCGCGGCCTCCACCTCCACCGCCCATCGGAGGTGGAGAAGAGCCCCTTGTCCTTGGATTGGACAAGGGCTCGGAGGGGGAGGGGAAAGCTTGGCTGCCCCTCCCCTTCCGAGACCCCCCCAATCCATGGACCATGCGGGCTGGTATAGTCAGGGTGCGGAGCCCCACGCGGCCGGTGCTCCGCATTCTGGCTATCCCAGCCTGCATGGGGGACAAGGGGTTAAAGAGGTCTGGGAGGGGGGACCCCACGTCGTTTTTTTTTTTATATTTCCCACACTCAGAACGAAGTAAGTAAAACTCTTCCCACTTGGGGGAATCTATGAAAATAATACACTATTGTTACCTGTGCAAAAAAAACTGACATTTTCCGAATTTAAAAGACATTTTCGCCTTGAAACTTAAAAATCGATTTTCTCAAAAACTATAAGGTCTTTTTGAAAAAAAATTTTTTCCTCTTATTCCCACTGATCCCCTTAATATACCCTGGGAATTTGGTGTTCCTAAACTTTAAGCAGGCTTTGATATTAACCGTTAAAGTCGGCGGGTTTTTAAATGTTTACATTTTTCCTTTGAAACTTTAACATCGATTTTCTCAAAAACTATAAGGTCTTTTTGAAAAAAAAAAATTTTCCTCTTATTCCTCCTGATCTCCTTAATATATTCTCCAAATTTGAGGCTGTAATGCGAAAATTACGCGAAAAATTACGCTTACGTGAAATTTCACGAAATCCTTCTTCATTATGATTATGTATTTACGGCCATAATCGTAATTACACTAATTACGCGAAATTTCGCGAAATCGTAATTACGTCATTACGCTCATCTCTACTGAGGAGAAAGTATTGAATTATGGCCTAGGGTTCAGTCCAACGAACCAACCAGATTTTTTCCAGCTCGAGCAGGAACTTTTCAGATTTTATAGAAATATCAGGCTTAAAGCTTTTTTCAGTACCTTACCTTGTTTTCCACCTGAGACACAGCAGAACCTTGATGAGAGACTTACATTGTCTTCTAGTGGGTTGCGCTCAAGGAGTTCCTTTATGCCTCCAGCGAATGCATTGGTGGATCTTTTTGTGTCCAAGGTCAATGAGGAAGTGAGGGACATTGAAGTACAGTCCACACATGACAAAGTGTCTTCTAATCTAACAAAAAACGAGTTGAGGACTCTAAAAGCTTTAGAATCTAGGAAGGACATTGTCATCCGCCCCGCGGACAAAGGCGGGGCAGTAGTAATACTCGATACTGAATACTATCGAAATGAGATTTTAGGCCAATTAGCCCAGACAGCAGTATACAGTAAGGTGGATAGGGATCCTGTTGGAAAGATTTCAAGTAGAATTAAAGCATTAATTGAAAAGGCTCTGGATGATGACATAATTGATGACAAGTTGGCGAAATTTTTGATTAAGGAACATCCAGTCACTCCTGGTTTTTATACGCTACCAAAAATTCACAAGAATCTGGAGTCCCCGCCGGGCCGACCGATTGTGTCCGGCGTGGACTCCATTTTCGTTCCGTTAGCACAGTATCTTGATAGGGTGCTGCAGCCGATTGTGATGGGCTTGGAGTCCTATCTCCGAGACACTTCCTGTTTTCTTGACAAATTGAGGGGAGTTGGAGACATCGATGGGGACATACTCTTGGTCACATTGGATGTCAAGAGCCTCTACACCTCCATCCCACACGATGGGGGTGTGGAGGCTATTGATTGGTATCTTATGACTCACCTCAATCTTTCAAACAAACAGAGGATCTTTCTACTTGAATTGTTGAGAATTGTGTTGTATTGTAACTACTTCAGGTTTGAGGATAGTTTTTACATACAGCAGAGGGGAACGGCGATGGGGTCCAACGTGGCCCCGTCCTACGCAAATTTATTTATGGGTTTGTTTGAGGAGTCATTTGTTTACACCGATGTGCTGTTCCGCCAGCATGCTAAATGCTGGTGGAGGTACATCGACGACATTTTTTGTTTGTGGGCGGGGCCACGTTCGACCCTGGATGCCTTTTTGAGTTCCCTCTCTGAGCGATGTCCTACAATACGACTTACAGCACATGTTGATCTACGGAGTGTCTCCTTTTTAGACACAGTAGTTTACAGAGAAGGTCCTAGGTTGAGTACGGATCTATATGTTAAGATCACCGACAGGAATTCAATTTTGCACTACTCTAGTTTTCATCCTACTCAGATTAAAAAATCCATACCAGGAAGTCAACTAAAGAGGGTAGCTAGAATTGTGCCAGAGGGAGCCAACAGAGAAACACAGCTAGAAAGAATGAGAAAAAAATTCCGAAACAGAGGATATCCCGAACATGTATTCAGTACCCCACACAGGAATAGACGACCCAGGGATAATTCATCCAGGATGCCCTTTGTCTCCACTTTCAATACTTGCAGTACCAGGATCACTAATGTGATCAGGAAACACTGGCATCTACTAAGAGAGGCCTTCCCCAGGGTCCCAGAGTTTCGCTACCCCCCTCTAGCATCCTTTAAGAGGGCCCCCACGATTAGGGACAAGTTGGTGCACACAGAGTCTAGATCACACAAACCTAGAGAGGGGAGGAAAGGTACATACCCCTGTCTTAGTTGTCATCTTTGCAACTCCATTATTAAGGGAGATGTCTTTAGACACCCCTCCAAGGGTACAGCATTTACCATTAGAGAGCATTACGATTGTAATTCTACATTTGTGGTCTATTTACTTAAGTGCCCGTGTGGTCAGGCCTATGTGGGCAAAACCACAAAGGCTCTTAAAGTGAGACTTTCTTCCCATAAATCCGCCATCAGAAATAGGGATAACACTCAGGCTGTGGCCAGACATTTTGTAGAGGCGGGCCACAATGTCTCACAATTGAGAGTCCAAATAATCGATGGGGTCCCAATGGGATGGGGAGGGGGGAGGGATCGTGATAAAGAGCTATCCAGACGTGAAGCGTTCTGGATTAAAAAATTGGGTGTTCTGGGTAATGGAGGTTTAAACTTAGACTATAAATCTGTCCTTTTGCATCTGAAATTGTTAGGATCCATGTGGCTTGTTTGTCTCTATATTGATTACAAGGGAATTTTTATTAGTTGATGTAGTAGACGGTGTGTGGTGTCTGAGTCATATTTTTAATAACACAGTAAGAGAACATGGGTTTTTCCTAGTTTTTTTCCTTAGTTTTTTCTGATCTAGATTCCTGGCTTGCACTTTGCTGGAGGTGGGGAGAGTATCTGGTCACTATATATGGTTGTCTGAGCTGGTAATGTGAAAGTTATTGGCTGCTTTATTTTGAGGAGGCGGTTCTCTTTATGTTCACTATGCAGTCCTCAGAAACGCATGAATGGTCATTTATACTTATTGGCCTGTTTTGTGTTGCGTCACGTAGTACGCATTGTTTACAGTATATGCGCTACTGATGACTGTGGATAGGCCGCCTCCTTTGTTTTGTCTCGATGTACGCATTGTTTATTGGCTGGTCCGCATGTGCATGCGGATTGGTCATCGCCGCCCAAGCATCGTTTTTTACGCGTTGCCTATTGGTCTGGCCGCAGGTCTATGCGGATTGACCGCCGCGTGTGACGCGTTGTGACGTACGCATAGCCCATTGGCTGATGCGTATGTTGAAGCGGATTGGCCGCCGCTTGGAGACATAGGGGCCTTTCATTGGTTGACATTAGTCACAATTTGATTGGCTGGAGCTGGCGAAAACGGCGTTTTTATCTTGCAGACTGCGCGGCGGGCTGGAGGCTCTCCCCATGTCCAGACATGAAGTCAGGGAAGCTGGAGAATATTTTTGTCTACAATAGGTGAGAATTTTAAGTACTTTTTTTTTACCAAATTCATATTTTGTGGGAGTGGCCTGATTTGAAAGGGGTGTGCATTTTGGTGTATTACACAATTCCCCATCAGGTCCTCCATGCTGTTTAGCTACTGTGATTCGTTGATTCAAACACTGACCACCGATTGGTGCTACTTGTGTATATAAGGAATGGTGGAAGGTGATTGTTTGTATTGCAGTTTTTGACAACTTGATAAAGAGCCCTATGGCTCGAAACAGCGGTCTGTCGTTGTAATATCACTGCTGATTTTAATCCATGTGATCAATAAAGAGATTACTTTTTTCATCGCTGGTGCCTGCTCCATGCGGATTTACTATGGGAATATACAAATTATTGATGCCAAGGACCCCAAATCTCACAAACTTAGTCATTGAGTGCTCGTGCGTTAGGGTTAGAAAGTGGGCGGAGCCCACACCAGTCAAATACATACCCGGACAACGCCGGGTCATCAGTGGGTGGAGACAAATACAAATTTCACTGGGAAAATGTAAACTGCAGCCATTCTTACATTGTTAATGGCAGGGTTTTTAAACTTTGCACAGTTGGTCACTGAGTGACTGGGATTAATATTCAGAAAAGTGGGTGGAGCCTACAAAATTAGGCTCCACCTATTGCTTTTCAAGGGGAATATTTAATTGCTACCATTCTTGAACTGTTAATGGCACAGGCCTCAAACCTGATACAGTTGGTTATTGGGTGACTGGGGCTCAAATTCAGAAAAGGGTGTGGAGCCACAAACAGCCAATCTGATTTTTTCATTTCAATGCAAATTATTGATACCAAAGACAGCAAAGCTCACAAACTTGGTCATTAAGTAATTGTGTGTTAGGGTTAGAAAAAGTATGCAGAGCCAACACCAGCCAAATACATACCCGGGCAATCAGCTAGTATATATTAAAATTGTAACATTTTATATATAAAATGTAGATGTATCCCAGAGTAAAATGCACTATATATTCCTTTTTTCTTATGTCACTGTCACTAAGAGTAGGTAGTGAAAATCTGACAGGTTTTTGGACTAGTCGATCTACTAATGCGAGGTTCTCAAGTCTTTATTTAGAAAATCACTTGCTGAATGGCAGTTGTTCAGGTCAACTGGCAAAATAGCATGCAAAGCTGACTGAAGTCTTTGTTGCTTTTGTAAGGTTATATCGAGATTATTCCATGAAATGAATTAGTCCAAAATCTAGCAGATATGTCCCATTTTTCTACCTACTACAAGTGACAGCGACATAAGAAAAAAGTAATTAATTGTGCATTTTACTCTGGCAGAAATGTACAGTTGTGTGTGTATTTAAAATTTAATAGTGTCCTAAGCAGGGTTTTTTACTTACTCATTATCCTCCCACTTCTACAGCTGTCATAACCAGATCCTATAGATGTCATGCTACGGACAGTTTCTCAGTATTAGAGAGGATCCAGTAAAATGTGAGAGGTCTCAAAAGTTAAAACAGTATGACAAGTTTGTTCTCACAGCACATTGGGCCTTTCTTGTTTACCAAACTTTTCCACAAAAAGACCCAATGATTTGCCATGCAGTCCCTTTCTCAATACAGGCAGGGGGCAGTAGGGTGCAAACATTTTGATGAGAAGTGCAGAATGGGCATTTTCTTCAGGGAGAGATAGCTGGAAGTTAGTTAGCTAGCTACAGAGAAAAATGTCACCCTATAGGATTCATGACTGGTCATGATGGTGTCTTGTGGAGGAGACTACTGCTGACACATGCTCTCTGGGCCTCTCCACGATATATAGTTAGCGGCTCCAACTAAACAGATCAGCTGTGCATCTGCTGCTGCTGCCCTGGGATGCTGACACCTTCTGGGTTGACTGGACAAAGACAACGGGGGGGGGGGGGGTGGAAGCCTGGGAGAAGGCTTCATCCAGTTGACTAACAAGGCCCTTATGCAACTCCCTTGTTCTCCGATCCAGTTCTATGGATGGCAAGAGCCCCCCCAGCTTCCCTTTAAGTTGTGGATCCAAGATAGTGGTGATCCAGATGTTCCTCCTCTTCCTGCACAGGCAACACACCACACCATACGTGCTGCCATTGGAAACAGGTGTGCCAGAGCTGCCATGTCATTGTCATCTGCTCCCAACACGACACGCCTGTCTTCTGCTGCCTGCTGACTGTCATCAGCCTCCCAGCCATGCACGATCATGGCAGCATTCGCACTTTCCCCTTCTTAAGCTTGGTCAGGCACCTCCAACTCCTCAACCACCTGCAAGTCCTGTGCAGTCTCCTGCAGTCCCTGATATTTCCAGGGCTGCCTCTCCCTGGTCCAGCAGAACAGTGTCTTCCCCTGCAGGCAAGCCCACTCACACACAGAAGCCCGCACCCAGCTGACCATGGTGGTTCCCTGAAGGAAGGGAGCCAACATTAGACAGACCTGGTGCATCTGTCCCCACAGGCATCAGCACTTGCAGGGAACTGCCGCCGGCAATGTGATCCTCCAAGATGTAGCAGTTGATAGCCCTCCTTTGCTGCCACAACTGCTCCAACATGGCCAGGGTGGAATTCCAGCGTGTCAGCATGTCAATGAGGAGCTCGTGGAATGGCAGGCCCTCGCGCTGCTGGACTTTGGTCAGCTCCGCTGTGGCAGAGGCGGAGCAGTGAAAGTGAACCACCACCTGATGTGCCCTTTGCAGCACATTGTCCTTCCCCTGTGTAAACGTGCAGTAATCTCTTCACCACCATGCTCAATATGTGTACCAAGCAGAGCATATGGTTCAAGTGACTTTGGCGCAGGGTGGTAATCAGGTTTGCGCCATTGTTGCACACCACCTTCCCGAATTGGAGGCCTCTGGGGGTCAGGCACATGTGTTCCTGCTCCCGGAGGGCAGACAGGAATTTGCGGCCACAGGCCTCTCAGGCCATAGGGTCACCAATTGGAGCAGCGTCTGGCAGTGGTGGTGCACCGTGCTGCTGCTGAGGCACACTTGGTATCACTGTGTGCCCTTGCTCAAAGATGGGCTGGGGTCAGAGGACGCTACTGCCAGACTTCCCCTCACACCACGGGGCTGGCTCCACAAAATGGGTTGCTGCTGCTGAGAAGACATCAACCCCTTCCACAAAGGTGACCCAGTGGGCAGTGAAGGTGTAACAATAGCTTGTTACATTACTCACCTCTCCCAGCAACATGCGCTGACTCCTGTAAGTATGGTGGAGGGTAACGATCGCAGCTCCAGCTCGCATCCTATTCCCCAAGATGGTGGGGACACGCCAACCTGATGTACTTATGGGTTTGGCATCCTCCCCTATTGCTAGGCGCGCACGCCTCAAGATAAGATTGCGGCCCATATGCAATTGAACTTTTCTCCTGATTTTTTCTTGGGTGATATTTTGACACCTTGCCTATAAAATACATTTTAACCACTTAATGACAAGCTGACTTATAAAAATGTCCTGCTCCAGGACGTTTTTATAAGTCAAACAGTGCTGCTGTTGTGCGCATGCAATTGCGCACATGCACATGTGCGCCCCCGCCTGGGCACGTGCACGCTCCTGCGCGTGAACGTGAAAATAGTGGTGAAAAAAACTCCATAGAAAAAATACACCTTTATTTCCAAATAACATATTGTCACCATACATTATACTAGGGAAATAATTAAAATCTTGTGATAACCAGAACAAATAGGCAGATAAAATGAGTGGGTTTTATGCACAGTAGCAGTGTTTATATTAAAACTATAAGGGATAACATTGGAGAAATGGTGTATTTTTCCTTTTTTTTTTCCTTTTTTTACACTTTAAAATGCATAGAAAATAAAGTAATTACTGAAATCAAATATCAACCCCAAAAAGCCTAATTGGTGGTGAAAAAAACAAGATAAAGATCATTTCATTGTGATTAGTAATAATTAAGCTATTGGCAAATAAAAGGGATGAGCACTGAAAGGTGAAAATCGCTCTTGTCCGTTAGGATAAAAACCCCTTTGGGGTGAAATGGTTAAGAGTAAATGTAGCCATACACTGGTCGATGTGCCATTAGATCGACCAGCTGACAGATCCCTATCTGATCGAATCTGATCAGAGAGGGATCGTATGGCTGCCTTTACTGCAAACAGATTGTGAATCGATTTCAGCCTGAAACCGATTCACCATCTGCTGAGCTGCTCCTGCCGCCTGTCCCCCCCCCCCTATACATTACCTGAGGCTGGCTCCTGGGCGTCTTCTCAGCGCTGCACCGCTCTGTTCCGGATCCATTACGGCGCTTCCTGTGTTACTCCGTGACCAGGAAGTTCAAATAGAGCGCCCTCTATTAGAACTTCCTGGTCACTGCAGTGGCACAGGAAGCGCCGGGATGGATGGAGCCGGAACAGAGCCGTGCAGCACGGAGAAGACGCCCGGGAGCCAGCCTCAGGTAATGTATACCTGATCGGATCGGCCGCCGCTAGCGACGTGCACTTTACCCGCGGGCGATCGAGGGTAATTTCCCGCACGGCGCGATCGACGGACCGATCCGATTCCGGGAGGGAATCGGATCGGCGGCTGCGTTTACCGCGAACGATTGGCAGCAGATTCGATCCCGGGATCGAATCTGCTGTCGAAACGGCCGGGAATCGAGCCAGTGTATGGCCAGCTTAAGACACCTGCAAGCAAGAAAATACTCAAGATAATTCTGCATTCCCCCCTACATTTTGGTTCTTTTCCAATTGCATAGTGCTAAAAGGTTATTTTAAAGAGAAAATGAAAAAAAAAAAAAACCTCAGGAAAAAAAGTAAGTTAACTGCATATGGAACGGGGAAGCTAATAACACCGCAACTTACATAAGAGTGCCTGGAGTTAGAGATGGTTGGAATTGCTGAATTCCGAATTAAAACATTTATAGGGATGGAATTCCAAATTTCTTGGATTCCCAGTTTGCATTTTTTTTTAGTATTTATGCAAAAACCTGTGCATTCAATGAATGTAAGTTTACATTATAGTCAAATTGTATATGTCAAATTCCATGAGTTCACAATTCCCACCTTCAACTTGAAATTGCAAAACTCCAATGCCAAAGTTGAAATTTGGAATTCCACAAAACCCTTGTGCTCATCTCTACTTAAAGTTCTAGGATGGGGAAGACCCAAGAAAGAGCAGGCTATAGCCCAATTGAACCTCACTACCAGCTCCTTAGCCCCATAGAAGATATATATATATATATATATATATATATATATATATATATATATATATATATATATATATATATATTATAATTTCCTAAAGGGACCCTGAGCTCAGCCTAAAACCACAGTTTGGACTTACCTTGGACTTCCTCCAGCCCGGTAGCCGTGAGGTCCGAAGTGCTCTTCTCCAGGTCCCACTGGCAGCTCCGTTAATCAGCAACTTTGGCCTGAAGTCGCCCATTCGTGCCCCTGAGGCGCACACTATGCATCATCACACCAGCTGGCGTGAGAGTCCGGGGCATGTACGGTTCTCAAAAACTGAACCGTGCATGTGCAGGACTCTCATGCCGGCTGGCATGATGATGTGTAGGGTGCGCACCCTGGCAACTTCAGGCCAAAGTTGCCAATTAACGGAGCCACCAGTGGGACCTGGAGAGGAGCCAGGAGGATGCCAGGGAACCTTGTGGGCTACGGGGGGCTGGAGGAAGCCCCAGGTAAGTCCAAATTGCAGTTTTAGGCTGAGCTCAGGGTCACTTTAAGTGCTATATTGCAGTACTGGCAATTTCAATATAATGAGAGTATGAAACTATATAATACATATTCAGTGGTCTTACCAAGGTGCCTACTCAGGGCTCTGAGCTCATAGTAGTATAGGGAATCGGGGACTTCAGCTATATTCATTCGTCCTTGATTCTGTGTGTGGTAGAGAATTGCAAACCGACATTTTAACATCTCAGAGTTGAATAAACGGTGATCTTTGGATCCATAGACGTTGCACACATGTAACCATTTCCCAATATCAGATTTCTGCAAATGATCCATAAGCCACTGATAATTATTTTTTGCTGACTTTGAAAAGACGCTGATAGTGTACAGTGACATAGTGCTTTTTGTGCTAAAAGTATTGTAAGTAGGCTAAAAAACAAGTTGTCTTCCGTCTGTCACAAATTTCCTCAGCTGTTTAAGAAAGAAAAAGTATGTTAGGAAATGATAACACAGAAACTTTATATTGTTACTCAAAGGGGAAAAATGGTCAAAATTATTCCTTTGTTCTAACAAATTTTTACACCATTACAGTCTCAGAGAAAAAATGTTTGTTACAAAAAAAAAAGTATTGGACATGCTTGAAGAGAAACCATAACCAAGAATTGAACTTCATCCCAACCAGTAGCCGATACTCCCTTTTACATGAGAAATCTATTCCTTTTCACAAACGAATCATCAGGGGGCTCTGCATGGCTGATATTGTAGTGAAACCCCTCCCACAATATTCTGTGAGGACCATGGTCCTGTCTGTCTGTGAACCTCGTTGCATTGTGAGAAATAGCTGTTTACAGCTGTTTCCAACTGCCAAAAAAGCAAGCAGCAGCTACTTTCAGTGACATCACCTGCCAGCAGTAAAAATGTCACCATGTGATAAATGTCAGAATGTAAATCAGGGAGAGGAAAGCTTTTACAATGGGCAAACACTGACTGAATCATTTATACATAATTATTGTAAAAATGGAGCCCTTTTTTATTATATTATTTTCACTGGAATTCCTTTTTAAAGGGAACCTTAAATGACCACAGGGGAAAAAACACTTACCTAGGGGTTGCGGTTACCTCCCTGACACTTGCTGACTTTGTTTACTTTTTCTGAAAATTATCAATTAGAATTATTTTATTACCTTGAAATTCTTTATTTTTTATAAATTTATAAATTTTTATTTTTTATAAATACATTTGTATTTCTTACTCTGAAACTGATCAAAACAGATACTACAACTTGAGAAGGCACTGGTGTTTGTACACAGCACAAGTTCCTTATGGTACCGTACAGGTCAGCTCTCGTCGGCAGGTATTAGTCTGGAATTACCACAGTTATCAAAGTAACATATCAGGAAAAAAAACTGTGTAGAATTCAATAAATAACTCTTCAATTTTCAATCAATCAAAAAAAAAAACAACAAAAAAACAAATGTATTTTTCAACTTTCATCTTCATGGCCTGCACTCTCACTAACGTGCGCACGAGCACGGCCATCACTACATAAACATTGCCGCCCAGAGGACTAACATTTTATGTCCTGGGGGTGTCAACTAATGACAACCCTTTGCGGCTGTTTGCGGTGGTGCGTTAAAACAGTGAGCTTGGTCTGTCAGTGTGAAGCAGTACACTACTTACACTACCTGATCCATGTATACACACGCAAGATGTTTTCAAGCACTTTATGCCTCCAATTTAGGAATGCAACGGGATTTCTGCCCTTTAGGGATTACAACCCTGCTGTGCATCAAATCCATAATTTTCCCAGGGACTTTTGGCATGTATGCCACTCCGCCATGCACTCTTCCAGGTGTTAGACCCCTTGAAACATCCTTTCCATCACTTTTGTGGCCAGAAACAGTGTTTGTAGTTTTTAAAGTTCGCCTGCCCATTGAAGTCTGCTAACTTAAAATCTGGGGTTCGAGCCATCTCTCATTCAAATGAGATTCACAGCCCTTTACAGAGAGATGCAGATTTAACATTTACAGGTGACAGGTTTCAAAGACAGCATCCAGTCTCTAAAGGCTCATACACACGTCAGATTTTTCCAAACGACCGGTCGTTTGGACGTCAAATCGGGCGTGTGTACAGTCGGTCGTTCAGCTGATAACGCTGGTTTTGACGGATCTGCTTGGCAACCGGTCGTTTGGAAAAATCTGATGTGTGTATGAGCCTTAAAGTGGACCCAAATTAAAAATACAAGATTTCAGAAATAAAATCTATTTTCTAAATTATAATAATAAATAGCAGCCTTTTTTCAGCTGCATGATGACAAATATAAAATATTTTACATTTATTGGAGAAACCCCTCCCTTCCTTTCAAATTGCCGGGACAGAATCCGGTGTAATGTCTAATTGCGCTGCCCGGAAGCTCCCTTCCACACTGAGTAGCACGCATGCTCACTGTAAAGTTAATTATGCTGCTGATGGTAAAATAATAAATATCTCCGCTTCCACACATCATACACTCACCAAATGTTCAGGGTAGGGAAAAGATCCCCCGAACGACCTCTATGCCAAATTGCAGCCCACGAGCCCCGCTGGTTCAGGAGATAGATTAGAGAAACCTATCTCGGGAACCAGTGGGTCTTGGGGGCTGCAATTTGGCATAGAGGTAGTTCGGGGGGTCCCCTCCCTACCCTAAAAATTTGGGTAGTGTAGGATGTGAAGAAGCAGAGATATTTAGTATTTTACCATCAGCAGCATAATTAAATAGGAACTGTGGCTGCACAGTCTCCTACTGCGCATGCGGGGCAGCGCAAATCCAAAGGCAGCGTAATCAGACACAACACCGGCAAACTGGTGGAGTAGATGGTATCCAGCAAAGGAGGAATTGCTAATGGCTGCCACCTGTATAACCCTAGTTAATTAAAAGAGAAGGGGGAAAAGCATGCACTGAAATGCTCATAGGCTTAAAGGAGTGTTTATTTGGAGTGTTTATTTATCTTTGTATGTGTCAGAGTGGTGCAACTAAAAATTTTGAACTAAAAAAAAGTTTGGTTTGGTTCCGCTTTAACAGACATCAACATCCACGATAGTATTTAACCCACACAACAGACAGCAGATGGTCCAGTAGATTACATGGACAATAGCCTGCTAATGTCTAGAATCCTATTTGAATGGATAGCTGTGTAGAAGTTACGTGTACTCCTATGTGTACTCCTGACATCCTACCAGCACATAAAACTATTTATGACCTTGGCTGCTTCCTCCATTCTAGTGGGATATTCAATTGGTGCTAGTTAAAAATCCTACTGTAGTTTCCAAAGGAAATGGAATGCAAATGTAACCTACACAAACAGACAGTCATGCAGAAAATGGAGGCTCCCACAATATACATGTTAAACAAAATGTCTGCTATATCATATACAACATCACACTGTATACCAGCATATGATCCACCATGTATCTTCAAAAAATGTGTAACTACAGATGTTAAAGCGGAATATAACCCTGCATTTCAACTTTGCTCTAAAACATTATTTACAGCATATTATATGCAAAAAGCATTTTTTTTTTTTACTAGACCAGCATTGGAAGGGTTAAACACAGAGGTTTTAAGTTCCGTGGAGAGAAATGCAGACGCATCCGAAGTTTAGATAGATACATTTAAGTAAACGCAATGTAACAAGGGTGCAATGTGACACACACTCTGACTGCGCAGGAGCTCCCAGACACACAGAGAGAGTAAGTCACATTCCACACTTGTTACATTGTGTTTACTTAAATGTATCTATCTACACTTCGGCTGCGGGAGCAGTTCTCTCCACGGAACTTTAAAGCTCTGTGTGTAACTCTTCCAATGCTGGTCTAGTAAAAAAAAAAATGCTGGTTGCATATAATATGCTGTAAATAATGTTTTAGAGCAAAGTTGAAATGCAGCGTTATATTCCGCTTTAAGATAATTTTTAGTTTGGTAAACATAAATAAGCTGGCAGGGACATTTGAGGGGATAGATCACCCCCTTAGTTCTACAGCTGACTTAATGTTTTAAATTCCATGATGTATTCCCTGGTGTATTACTAAAGGTTAGGTGTCCTAAATTGACAGATAGAACATGATCCGCATGGATATGAGCCTGTAATATGGTTCCTGTTCAGTTTTATACTGTTAGTGAAATGACTGCTGCAAAGTTTTTTTCTTATATGCTGGGAATACACGGTTCGTTTTGAACCGTGTAATCGAGCCGCTGATGGCTTGATTGATCATTTCCAACCTGTCCGATACCCCGCTGGATCGATTCCCCGCTCGATACCGCGGGCAGGACAATAGTAAAAAAACGAAAAACGAGCGGGAATCGATCCGGGCACCTGCGGGGACGAGCGGGGACGCACCGGAATCTAACGAGCGGCTCGATACACCGTTCAAAGCGAACTGTGTATTCCCAGCATTAGAGGGGTTGCTCTTTTAGCTAAGAAGCTTGGAGTTGCTTTGATGAGTTTGGTAATCATACTATCAGAGTGTAAGATGGGCCAATAATCTTTGAAAATTCCCTGCATCAGAGACAAAGAGCTATTAAACCGGGTACGTTAGCCTCACCACATCTTCCAATAATTTCTGTGCTGCTTGCAACAAACCCACTGTTTCCTTGTTCCTGGCTTTGTGATAGGACTTAAAGATCAATCTTCTTGGATATCCTCTTGTCCTGAATCTTTCTGCAAGATCCCTGAATTGGAATGAAAAATCATTGTCATTAGAACAGATGCGACAAATCCTCATAAATTAACCAACTGGTAGGATTAGTGAGGAAACTATCATAGTGCAATAAGCTATTAGTAGAGGTTCATAAGAATGGTACCATTGTCCATAAGTTTTAGGTTCAGATCCAAGAATTGGGCATCTGTATGTGAGACAGAGTATGTAAGAAAAATATTGAAGTCATTGCCTTTCAGACATTCCAAAAATTCTCTGCATAACTTCGCTCCACCAGACCACAAAATTAGGATGTCATCTATATACCTAAACCATCCCAAATGTATGGTAAGTACTTCTCATACATCGATCCAGAAACAATTTATTTTCCCCAAAGCCCCCAAAACAAGTTTGTAACTGCCAATGCCAGTGCGGATTTTGTGCCCATTGCCACGCCCGACATTTGTCTGTAGAACCTGTTGTTCACAACAAAATAGTGATGTTGAAGCACAAAATCTCCGAACAATAATATGAATTAATGTAATGGCTGTAGGTCTACAGATTCCATGTTGAAATAGTACCTCATAGCTCTGAGGGCATTTGGGTAGGAAATGTTGGTATACAATGACCCCATGTCACAAGTGATCAGAAGGGTAACCATGGAGCAGTGCAATCCATCGAGTTTCTGTATCAAGTCCAAACTTACCCCTTATATATTTATTGTGGGATAGACACTTATTATAGTGCATAATCATTGTATTCATTGCCCTTGCACTGGATCATATATGTTTTTTATATACTATACAGTCCCTGAGATTTTACTATATATATATATATATATATATATATATATATATATATATATATATATATATATATATATATTATATATATATAAATATAAATATAAGCTGGGAATATTTCTTATTTTCATCATTTGGATGACACACTTATTGTGGTAATTAGCGTTTGGTTGCATATGGAATCGACCAAATTACTGCACATAATCATTGGTTTTATGTCGGTATTGATGTGACATTATGCTACACTATTATCAACTAAAGGTGTTTTTTCTCCTCAATAGAGTATTTATATGAACCTTAAATAGATCTGGGCAGATCTCTTGTCTTCCTGTTACATACCTTCTGTGTTCCAGCACCATTTCTATTGGTTTCAGGAAGCTGTATTTTTTCACACACTCTAGCACCTACTTCTTTGCATTCCACCTGATGCCACTTCCGGTTTAAGCATGTCTGGCCACATGATCTCACTTGCTGTATATAAAACAAGCTGAATCCAGCCTTCAGACACCATTATTTTGGCTGTTGATCAAGTAATTTAATTGTTGTGAAGCTATCTGGTGAACTTACTCCTCTGGCTTGATGCGCACTTTGCAGCATACCTACTCCAGGACTCTGGGTGCAACCTCACTTGTATATGTATCTCCTCCATATTGTTGCCTGCATCTTTGCACAATCTTTGTAGTGCTATCTGTATGCTATTCCTATCCATTGGACTATTACTTTGAGCACACTTTTTTGGTGAACTTTTGGACGGTTTATTCATTTTTATTGACATCCATATATCTGTATTGTTCTTTTTTGAGACGAACAGCACTTTTGGCACTTTATTGATGGATACCTGCTTAGCCACATTATCTTAAATCAGGATGTATGTTTATATAAGTATATTATGCTCATACAAATTTATGTTGTTTACTGAGTTCCAATGCATCCTTGAAACCCAGACTTCAATCTGAGTAGGGTCCTTTCAGGAACCACTAAGATTATATATAATCAATTGCAAAAAAAGGGCTTGATTCACTAAGCTTAGCACCCCAAGTTAGCTACTGTTATGCACGCTAGTGAATTACCGTATCTTAATTTGTCTCTCTGCACGCTACGCCCACTAGTGGCAGTGTAGCATGCATAATCAGGGTAGTGGGCACTCAGCACACACTATGCTGCTGAATTGCAGTATAGCGAACACTAGTAACTTAATGTTGACTCCACTCCTACTGCCCTGAGCACCTTTGGGTCCAGTCACATTAACCACTTGAGGACCTAGGGCTTTCTACCCCTTAAGGACCGGACACTTTTTTTCCATTCAGACCACTGCAGCTTTCACAGTTTATTGGTCGCTCATACAACCTACCACCTAAATGAATTTTGGCTCCTTTTCTTGTCACTAATAAAGCTTTCTTTTGGTGCTATTTGATTGCTCCTGCGATTTTTACTTTTTATTATATTCATCAAAAAAGACATGAATTTTGGCAAAAAAATGATTTTTTTAACTTTCTGTGCTGACAGTTTTCAAATAAAGTAAAATTTCTGTATACATGCAGCGCGAAAAATGTGGACAAACATGTTTTTGATTAAAAAAAACCCATTCAGTGTATATTTATTGGTTTGGGTAAAAGTTATAGCGTTTACAAACTATGGTGCAAAAAGTGAATTTTCCCATTTTCAAGCATCTATGACTTTTCTGACCACCTGACATGTTTCATGAGGGGCTAGAATTCCAGGATAGTATAAATACCCCCCAAATGACCCCATTTTGAAAGAAGACATCCCAAAGTATTCACTGAGAGGCATAGTGAGTTCATAGAAGATATAAATTTTTGTCACAAGTGAGCGGAAAATGACACTTTGTGACAAAAAAAAAAAAAAAGTTTCCATTTATTGTAACTTGCGACAAAAAAAAATGAAATCTGCCACGGACTCACCATGCCCCTCTCTGAATACCTTGAAGTGTCTACTTTCCAAAATGGGGTCATTTGTGGGGTGTGTTTACTGTTCTCGCATTTTGGGGGGTGCTAATTTGTAAGCACCCATGTAAAGCCTAAAGGTGCTCATTGGACTTTGGGCCCCTTAGCGCAGTTAGGCTGCAAAAAAGTGCCACACATGTGGTATTGCCGTACTCAGGAGAAGTAGTATAATGTGTTTTAGGGTGTATTTTTACACACAAAATTTCTCAAAATGACCTGTGAAATCCTAAAGGTACTCATTGGACTTTGGTCCCCTTAGCGCACTTAGGGTGCAAAAAAGTGCCACACGTGGTCCCGCCGTACTCAGGAGAAGTAGTATAATGTGTTTTGAGGTGTATTTTTACACATACCCATGCTGGGTGGGAGAAATCTCTCTGTAAATGGACAATTGTGTGTAAAAAAAAATCAAGAAATTGTCATTTACAGAGATATTTCTCCCACCCAGCATGGGTATATGTAAAAATACACCCCAAAACACATTATACTACTTCTCCTGAGTACAGCGGTACCACGTGTGGCACTTTTTTGCACCCTAAGTGCGCTAAGGGGCCCAAAGTCCAATGAGTACCTTTAGGATTTCAAAGGTCATTTTGCGACATTTGGTTTCAAGACTACTCCTCACGGTTCAGGGCCCCTAAAATGCCAGGGCAGTATAGAAACCCCACATGACCCCATTTTAAAAAGAAGACACCCAAAGGTATTCCGTTAGGAGTATGGTGAGTTCATAGAAGATTTTATTTTTTGTCACAAGTTAGCGGAAAATGATACTTTGTGAAAAAAAACCCAATAAAAATCACTTTCCGCTAACTTGTGACAAACAATAAAATCTTCTATGAACTCACCATACTCCTAACGGAATACCTTGGGGTGTCTTCTTTCTAAAATGGGGTCATTTGTGGGGTTCCTATACTGCCCTGGCATTTTAGGGGCCCTAAACCGTGAGGAGTAGTCTTGAAACCAAATGTCTCAAAATGACCTGTGAAATCCTAAAGGTACTCATTGGACTTTGGGCCCCTTAGCGCAGTTAGGGTGCAAAAAAGTGCAACACGTGTGGTATCGCCATACTCAGGGGCGCCTCTGGCCATTTTGTCACTCCAGGCAAGGAGACCTGTGGTGCCCCCCCTCCCCCCCGCCCTCTCCATGAAAATATTCGCAATATGGCAGCTTTTCACCAGAGAAAATAATTGTATTACAGTAGTGGTTCAGTGCAATACTACGAGCCGCCGATCTACCGCCACTATATCACTGTGTTGCAATTGTAAAAATGTACTGCTTAATTGTACTTTTGGTACATTTTTGCCATGGATTGATTAAAATTCTGATCGATGTGGTGGTTGATAATCGCCATATTCGATCATTTTGAAAGAATCTGTCTGTAAAAATGAATGCATGTATTGACAGCTATAGGCTAGGGTTACTAATAACAAGATTGGGTGATTCAATTGTAAGGGTAAGATTGGGGGGGGGGGGGAGTAGAGAGTAACAAGGAACATTTATAATTACTTTTTTCCTGGCGGACTCAGTGCTGACTCGCTCAGTAGGCAGTAGCAGTATTAGGGAGTCTTGCCCAAGGTCTCCTACTGAATAGGTGCCGACTTACTGAGTAGGAAAAAGCAGAGATTTGAACCCAGGTTGTCTGTGCCAGAGGCAGAGCCCTTAACAATTACACTATCCAGAGAGAGGAGGAAAAGCACTTTTATTGTGCTTTCCTTTAAGACAAGAAGACAGCCAGCACTAGAGGAAGGGGGGAGTCAAAGGTGAATGAGGGAGAGAGGAGGAGTGGAGAGAGACTGAGAATAGCCTGAGATGGAGCAGACAGCTTATCTGTATTGAAGCCACATCACACAGAGGCGACTTGCCTGTAATGTGACGCCTGTCCTGCCAGTCTCTTACACAAGGCTGCAGCAGCCCTCCTGGAGTCTAAGGACTGTCTAAATCTTTTCAACCGGTGTAATACATACCTCCCAATATGAGGAGGAAAGAGGGACAGAGTGACAGGGCTCCCAAAGAGGGACTGTCCTGCCAAAAGAGGGACATTTGGGAGCTACGACCTTATCTAGCTGACCACATGCAGTCTTTACAATGGTGAGAAGGCAGACAGTTTTTTTCTAAGGACACTGTAGGAGGCAAGCCTCTCTTCTGCATCATGCTGTGTACATTTACCAGCTTGCCATCAAATTGTACATTTATTTCCCTCAGCCAGCCTAGTGCTTCACATTGTTGGCTCTCCATAAACCACAGACTTATACACTGTACCAGCAGCAAGGGGAAAAAAATCTCACTCCTTCCTCCTGGCTAGTCCCGTTCTGGAATGCACACAAAGACACCATCCTCCTCTTAAGTCATAAGGAGGGGCGGGCAGGACAGGAGTCACACAGACACACTCTAGATCCTGAGATAACACTATCATTAGGGAATGCCATACAAAGTGTTGTAGACAAAAGGTTTGTAGATTCCTTATTTGAGGCTGAGCAGTAGAGGCTTTCATTATAACTTTTTATCTCCGTTCCCTTAGTTTTCAGCCTCTAAGGACAGGAAAAATAAACTTTTTTTTCCCTCAAAGCCGCCCTGCAATAAATCTGCCTCTCTAGGCAATTAGCTGGTCAGCTGGTCTCTAGAAGCGCCTCTGGCCATACTCAGGAGAAGTAGTATAATGTGTTTTGCGGTGTATTTTTACACATACTCATGCTGAGTGGGAGAAATATCTCTGTAAATGGACAATTGTGTGTAAAAGAAAATAAAAAAATTGTCATTTACAGAGATATTTATCCCACCTAGCATTTTGGAAAGTAGACACTTCAAGGTATTCAGAGAGGAGCATAGTGAGTCCGTGGCAGATTTCATTTTTTTTTGTCGCAAGTTAGCAGAAATGGAAACTTTTTCTCTGTCACAAAGTGTCATTTTCTGCTAACTTGTGACAAAAAATGTAATCTTCTATGAACTCACCATGCCTCTCAGTGAATAGTTTGGGATGTCTTCTTTCCAAAATGGGGTCATTTGGGGGGTATTTATACTATCCTGGAATTTTAGCACCTCATGAAACATGACAGGTGGTCAGAAAGGATCCATCTGAAAATGGCGCCTGAGATATAATGGCGCACGGTGTTGCCGCTAATCCGTTTGCCGCTTATCACTATTTAACGTTAAAGCCTTATTGTTATTTAGCGTTAAAGCCTTATTGTTATTTAACGTTAACACGAAGAACCCTCTCTGTACCTATCCCTAACCCCTAACCCCCCCCCTGGTGGTGCCTAACCCTAACCACCCCCTGGTGGTGCCTAACCCTAACCACCCCCCTGGTGGTGCCTAACCCTAACCATCCCCTGGTGGTGGCTAACCCTAAGACCCCCCTGGTGGTGCCTAACCCTAAGACCCCCCTGGTGGTGCCTAACCCTAACCTTGAAGGTGTTACATTAAATCCATTCACCGTTTTGCAGTTAAATAATGTCTGCAGTTTGGCTTATGTAGGGCGCTATTGATAAATAACGTTAGTGTGTGCCGTTTTTCTTCTTTTTTTTAATGCGGCGCCATTTTTATGCATAGGCACTGTGCGCCATTATTCACTGATCCGGGTCAGAAAAGTCAGAGATGCTTCAAAATGGGAAAATTCACTTTTGGCACCATAGTTTGTAAACACTATAACTTTTACCCAATCCAATAAATATACACTGAATGTTTTTTTTTTTAACAAAGACATGTAGCAAAATAAATTTGGACAAAAATGTATAAGAAATTTTACTTTATTTGAAAAATGTCAGCACAGAAAGTAAAATAAAAATCATTTTTTTGACAAAAATTCATGTCTTTTTTGATGAATATAATAAAAACTAAAACTCGCAGCAGCAATCAAATAGCACCAAAAGAAAGCTGTATTAGTGACAAGAAAAGGAGGTAAAATTAATTTAGGTGGTAGGTTGTATGACCGAGCAATAAACCGTGAAAGCTGCAGTGGTCTGAATGGAAAAAAAGGCTCTGGTCCTTAAGGGGCGAATAGACTGTGGTCCTTAAGTGGTTAAATTAAATTATTTTTATTGCAGACAGTGGTGCTATATTGTCTGCTTTATTTCTTGGAGGTTTGTCCTTCCATAAATTAAAAAAAGGCCTCTTTGATGTGGTAAGGTAATAATAAAATCAAATCTCTGGCATATTTTCACAAAACAGTAAGGGCTAAAGATCGCCAGTCGACACATTCATTCAATCAACAGGAGTGCAGTACAAACAAATGCTATCAGCTTCAAAATAAAGTATAGACCACCACTACTAATGATATTCAAACTGTGCAAAGCCTTTAAATTAATCGTAGCAGAAGTAACAATAAAACCAATTAAAAGGACCTCAAGCTATAGAGCGCTCCCATATTGGCTCACCCACTCACAGACTTTCAGATCACCAGTACTGGTTTGCACCTAACAGATGATCACAAGTTCTCATTAACCACTTCAGCCTACAGGGTTGAGATTTTTTTTACATCTGAGCAACTTCCACCTCCCATTCATTTGCCAATAACTTTATGTAATAGATAGCGGAGATGCCGCCGCAGCGGTGAGCGGCATGGCGGCTGTCTCCGCGTCTCAGCCGGCGGCCTTCGCCACGCAGTTACACGGTGGAGTTTTGCCTGGTCCGTCAGTTGCACATAGACTGAGGGCTACGCACGCGCGTGCCAGGCGACAGGACCTTTATGCGAATAGAAGGGGAGTTAGCTGATCGGCCGGTCAGCTGACTCCAGCAGTGCTCCTGATTGGTTGAGTGACTGGGGCTGCGCTGTGAGGCACTCTCAGTATATATAGGACCTGCCTGTCAGAAGCTCCTCGTCTGCTGTTGCAAATGCTTCGTGTCAGCACTCAGACCTTAGTCAGATCCCAAAGTGTGCTAGAACCAGCCAGAGCTGGGGATCCACACTTAGTCAGATTCTGTTGATAGCTAAAGTACTAATTGAATTGTATTATTTGTTATGACCTTCTGCTAGCCTTGACTACTCTTCTGCTTACTGATTCTGTGCTTCGGCACTGATCCTGTTGCCGACTCAGCCTGAACACTACTCTGATTTAAGCCTTCTTTCTTTGTACCGTATCTGTCCGTTTGTTGCCGAATCTGCTTGTCTGACTCTCCTGCCCTCACCAGTGAGCCTAGTCCCTGGTGAGGGATTCTCAGTACAGTCTAATCACCTGCTCCTCAGGTGACTATTAGCTGCAGTACAGTCTTAATCACCTGCTCCTCAGGTGACCAGTAGCTGCAGTACAGTCTTAATCACCTGCTCCTCAGGTGACTAGTAACTACGGTACTGTCCTCATCACCTGCTCCTCAGGTGATTAGGAGTTGCAGCACAGTCTTGATCTCCTGCCTCTCAGGTGATCACCTGCTGCAGTACAGTCTAAATCACCCACTCCACGGGTGATGAGTATACATTGCCATACTGTGCTCCACCCGCTCCTCGAGTGAACTGATTACTAGTTCATCTGCATCTCCAGCTTGCTGGAGTGCTGATCCCTGTGTTCTATAGAGATATCTCCCTCTACCAGCTTCTCTGGGGGAGTTGGTATCTCTATCTGTATTACTGTTGCACCAAACACCTATCTTTACATCTGGTTGTGCTGTGTCTCGCTACACTCGCATTATTGGTGATTCTGCAGATCACCACATAATCAGGTATAGTATCTGTATTATTGGTGATACTGCAGATCACCAATAATCAGAAAATCTGTTCTTGCTGACACCAATCGTTACACTTTATCAATACTCATCACAATGAATTGATCTATATCTTGTTTTTTCTGCCACCAATTAGGCTTTCTGTGGGTGATACATTTTGCTGAGAATTAATTTATTCTAAATTCATTTTAACAGGAATATTAAGAAAGAAATGGAAAAAAATCATTATTGATCAGCTTATGGCCATTATAGTTTGAAATTAATACATGCTACCATAATTAAAACCTATGTACTTTATTTACCAATTTCTCCTGCTTATTACACCATTTAAATTATGTCCCTATCACAATGTATGGCGCCGATATTTAATCTGGAATTAAAGGTGCTGTTCTCGTTCACGCTCCTCCACAGCTTTATCCACCACTCTACGCACGGCACTCTCCAGGAAGTAAGCATAGGGGATCAAGTCGCTGATGGTGCCCTCAGCGCGACTCACCACTTTGGTCACCTCCTCAAAGGGCTGCATCATCCTGAATGCATTTCGCATCAGTGTCCAGTTGTTGGGCCACAACATCCCCATCTTCCCAGATTGTGTCCTTCTTTTGCAATTATACAGGTACTGGGTGACGGCTTTTTCCTGGTCTAGCAGGCGAGAGAACATGAGCAGGGTGGAATTCCAGCGAGTCGGGCTATCGCAAATGAGGCATCTCACCGGCAAGTTGTTTCTGCGCTTAATGTCCATAAAGCGTGCAATGGCCGTGTAAGACCGCCTGAAATGCCCACACAACTTCCTGGCCTGCTTCAGGACGTCCTCTAAGCCTGGGTACTTGGACACAAATCTTTGCACAACCATATTCAGCACATGTGCCATGCAGGGTACATGTGTCAGCTTTCCCAAATTCAACGCGGAAAAGAGATTGCTGCCGTTGTCACACACCACGTTGCCGATCTCCAGCAAGTGCGGGGTCAGCCATTGCTCCACCTGTTCATTAAGAGCAGCCAGGAGAGCTGCTCCAGTGTGACTCTCTGCTTTGAGGCAAGACATGTCTAAGACTGTGTGACACCGTCGTACCTGGCATGCAGCATAGGCCCTGGGGTGCGGGGCTGTGTAGCTGGAGAGGAGATCACGGCACCAGCCAAGGAGGTGGAGGAGGATGACGACAGCGAAGAGGATGTAGGAGGCAGAGAGGAGGTGGCAGGAGGCCTGCCTGCAAGCGGTGGAGGTGTCACAAGTTGGTCTGCTGCACAGCCACGTACTCCCTGCTTGCTGCCATTGGTGACCAAATTGACCCAATGGGCTGTGTACGTAATGTAGCGGCCCTGCCCGTGCTTGGCAGACCAGGCATCCGTGGTCAGGTGGACCCTTGACCAAACATTCTTCGCAATAGATGACACCACTTGCCTCTCAACTGCACGGTACAGTTTGGGTATGGCCTTTTGTGAAAAATAATTGCGGCCTGGTATCTTCCACTGCGGTGTCCCAATAGCCACAAATTTACGGAAAGCCTCCGATTTCACCAGCTTGTATGGTAATAGCTGGCGAGCTATTAGTTCCGCCACGCCAGCTGTCAGATGCCTGGCAAGAGGGTGACTGGCAGACATTTGCTTCTTATGCTCAAATACTTCCTTCATGGACAGCTGGCTACTGCTGTGGGCAGAGGAGAAGGAACCGCTCAAGGGCAGAGACGGTGTGGAGGAGGGTGGCTGTGAAGGTGCAAGGGAGAAAGCGGCTGAGAAAGATGATGCACCTGAAGGAGTAAGAGGAGAAGGAGGGTGGCTTGTCTTTTGGGTGCTGCTCTTCCTCAGGTGTTCTTGCCATAGCTGTTTGTGCCTTTTCTCCAGGTACCTTCGTAAGGCACTTGTCCCTATGTGATAGTTGGCCTTTCCACGGCTCAATTTTTGCTGGCAGAGAAAACAGATGGCTTTGCTCTGATCAGAGACACACATGTTAAAAAATTTCCAAACCGCTGAGCCCCCCTGGGGTGATGGCGCTACGGTGGCATCAGCAGCTGACGTTGAAGGGCATGTTCGCTGGCTGTCCATAGCTGGCGATACATGGCACCGGACACTGCCCCCAGCTGTTTCTGAGGATGACCTCCCTCTGCTTCTTTCATGGACTTGTCTCCTCCTACTCCTCTCTGACTCCCCCTCTTAACTGTCTCCCTGGTCATCTCCTTTATTGGGAACATACGTGGCATCCGTATAATCGTCATCATAATCCTCCTGCCCAGCTTCGCTTTCCTCAGACACCTCCACAACTGCACCAACATCAGGTGGTTCATCATCCCCCTCTTCACACGTTACGTCCATACTATCGCCACCTAACTCAGACGTATGAGGTGGTGTACCTGTGCCTTCATCTTGTTGTTGCAGTAGTGGCTGTGAATCAGTGATTTCACCACCACCAAATAACTCCTGTGAAGTGTCAAATGCAGCAGATGTGGTGCTTGTACTAGCGCTGGTGGCTGCGGGAGATGAGGTGTTCTGTGTTAAATAGTCAAGCACATCCTGACAATCTTGGGAAGTGATGGCACGTGCCTTCTTCTAAGCCCTGTACTTTGGGCCAGGTCCACACAAAATCACAGCAACACCACCTTGCACAGACCTGCCAGTGCCAGGTGGCCTTCCTCT
Source organism: Hyperolius riggenbachi (assembly GCF_040937935.1). Lineage (NCBI taxonomy): Eukaryota > Metazoa > Chordata > Amphibia > Anura > Hyperoliidae > Hyperolius > Hyperolius riggenbachi. The sequence goes on along the minus strand of NC_090652.1, from coordinate 78,419,958 downwards.
GGGTCTGCCTCTACCTCTTCCTCTACCTGGTTTGTCCATTTTGTCCATCTCGAGGGGATGCTAGGTATATGCAGTGAGGTGAGTTCACTCAACACAAAGGTAGTTGTATGCAGTGAGGTGGGTTCACTCAACAGTAAAGGTAGTTATATGCAGTGAGGTGGGTTCACTCAACAATAAATGTAGTTAGATGAAGTGAGGTGGGTTCACTGAACAGTACAAGTAGTTAGATGCAGTGAGCTGAGTTCACTCAACACAAAGCTAGGTATATGCAGTGAGCTGAGTTCACTCAATACAACAGGTAGCTATATGCAGTGAGCTGGGTTCACTGAACAGTAAAGGGAGTTATATGCAGTGAGGTGGGTTCACTGAACAGTAAAGGTAGTTATATGCAGTGAGGTGGGTTCACTCAACAATACAGGTAGTTAGATGCAGTGAGGTGGGTTCACTGAACAATAAAGGTGGTTAGATGCAGTGAGGTGGGTTCACTCAACACAAAAGGTAGTTATATGCAGTGAGTTGGGTTCACTGAACAGTAAAGGTAGGTATATGCAGTGAGCTGGGTTCACTCAACACAACAGGTTGTTAGATGCAGTGAGGTGGGTTCACGCAACACAAAGCTAGGTATATGCAGTGAGGTGGGTTCACTCAACAATACATGTACTTAGATGCAGTGAGCTGCTTTCACTGAACAATAAAGGTAGTTATATGCAGTGAGGTGGGTTCACTGAACAGTAAAGGTAGTTATATGCAGTAAGGTGGGTTCACTCAACAATAAAGGTAGTTAGATGCAGTGAGGTGGGTTCACTGAACAGTAAAGGTAGTTATTTGCAGTGAGGTGGGTTCACTGAACAATAAAGGTAGTTATATGCAGTGAGGTGGTTTCACTGAACAATAAAGGTGGTTAGATGCAGTGAGGTAGGTTCACTCAACAATAAAGGTAGTTATATGCAATGAGGTGGGTTCACTGAACAGTAAAGGTAGTTATATGCAGGTAGCTGGGTTCACTCAACACAACAGGTAGTTAGATGCAGTGAGGTGGGTTCACTCAACACAAAGCTAGGTATATGCAGTGAGGTGGGTTCACTCAACAATAAAGTTAGTTAGATGCAGTGAGCTGGGTTCACTGAACAATAAAGGTAGTTATATGCAGTGAGGTGGGTTCACTCAACAGTAAAGGTAGTTATATGCAGTGAGGTGGGTTCACTGAACAGTACAGGTAGTTAGATGCAGTGAGGTGGGTGCACTGAACAATAAAGGTAGTTAGATGCAGTGAGCTGGGTTCACTCAACACAAAGCTAGGTATATGCAGTGAGGTGGGTTCACTCAACACAACAGGTAGTTAGATGCAGTGAGCTGGGTTCACTCAACACAACATATAGTTAGATGCAGTGAGCTGGGTTCACTCAACACAAAGCTAGGTATATGCAGCGATGAGGTGGGTTAAGTAAACACAACAGGTACTGGGTATATGCAGTACTGGGTAGTACAATGTGCAGCTCCCTGTCACACACACAGGTAGTCACTAAATGTGCTGGGCTGCTGGCAGTGGCACACACTGTATGAATTAGCAAGGCTGTGTATGCAACAAAAGTGTCAGTTTGACACACACGCACAAAAAAAACCAAAGAACAGGATTAGCTCTGAAAAGAGCTGTTGAGGGGTGCTACAAAAGCAATAATAATCAGCCAGTAACAAGCTAAGCAGCCAAGAGCCTAACTAATCTTTCCCTAGGAGAACAATCTGCAGCAGCTTGCCCTAGTCTGTCTAATAGCAGGCAGACGAGTGAGCATAATGGCCGGCGAGCCTGCCTTATATAAGGAGGGGGTGGGGCTCCAGGGCTTAGTGTAGCCTGATTGGCTGCAATGTGCCTGCTGACTGTGATGCAGAGGGTCAAAGTTGACCCTCATAGTGCATTATGGGGCGAATCGAACTTCCGCAAAAGTTTGCCTGGTCCAGGCGAACGCGAACCACCAAAGTTCGCCTGGAACCGTTCGCCGGCGAACCGTTCGCTACATCTCTACATACTATAGGATATCTGTCTGTGTGGGTGACACACTGCATACAGGCCACAGTCATTTGCTGGGCTGTGTAGTTCTAATATCCTATTATATCTATTATAAGCCAGCACACTGTCTATCACAAGTTGTGCTTAGCTTGCAACTGTATTTGTGATTGAACATACTATAGGATATCTGTCTGTGCGGGTGACACACTGCATACAGGCCACAGTTATTTGCTGGGCCTTGTAGTACTATAGTATTCTCTTCTATTACAAATCTAGCACACTGTGTATCATAAGCAGTGCTTAGCTTGCAACTCTATTTGTGACTGAACGTACTATAGGATATCTCTCTATGTGTGTTAAAGTACAAAGCACAGTGATACACACACAGAGCTGCTGTGTATTTGACACTGACTGTGTGCCTCTTTGTGATTATTCACACTGTCTACCACTATTGAATATTGTTGATAGTACTGCATACCCCCAATATGGAAAAAATGACAGGCAGAGACAGAGGCAGAGAACCCGCATGTCTTTTCGAGGTCGTGCTGGCATGATTTTGTGCGGCCCTCCACCAATGCATAGTGTTCAGAGGGCACGTCCCCTCAACCCCCCCCCCCCCCCCAAACAAAAACCCAACTGAGGACGTAGTTGACCGATTAACACAGAACACCTCATCTTCCTCAGCTTCCGGATGGAACTGTGACATATCTTTCTCCACCTGCTCTGATCCCACAACTACTTACCACTCAGCCGGCAGCCACCACCACTACTATTAGCACCATAACCGCTCCACTTGAGATGTGGAAGGAGTTATTCACACATGTTTGTGGTTAACTTCCTGATGCACGAGCATTATTGGTACAAGATGAAGGCGCTAAGGATGTTACAGAGGAGGAGGGGGAAGAGGAGTCAGAGGGGAGAGGTGGCTTTGAGGAGGAGGTGGAAGAACAACTGCAACAGGCATCGCAGGAGACTTGTGCTGCTCACCTTTCGGGTACCCGTGGTATTGTTCGTGGCTGGGGGGAGGAGAACTTCCCTGACATCAGTGAGGAAGAGAAAGAGGAGGTGACTAGGTCGGCATTCAATCTTGTGCAGATGGGTCTTTCATGCTGTCAAGCCTGTTGAGGGACCCCCATATAGAAAGAATCAAGGAGAAGGACCTGTACTGGGTGGCAATGCTACTACTAGACCCTCGGAATAAACACAAAGTGGCAGAAATGTTACTAAATTACCAGAAGGCAGAAAGGATGCAACACTTGCACAACAAGCTGGCAAGTAGGCTTTACCCTGCACTTAAGGGTGATGTCACAGCACAACGGGAGAGAGGGGCCAGTAATTTTCCTCCTCTTCCTCCTCCTCCCATGTCCACGCAGGCAAGGACAGGATGCTCTAGCTATCTGATGGTGATGTCGGACATGCAGACTTTCTTTAGTCTAACCCTTCAGCCCTTCGGGATCCTCCCTCCAACAACACCTCAAACAGCAGGTAGCCGAATACCTGGCCTTAAGTGTGGATATAGACACTCTGAGCAGCGATGAACCCCTGGACAACTGGGTGCGCATGCTTGACCTGTGGCCAGAGCTGTCACAATTTGCCATCAAACTTCTGGCTTACCCCGCCTCAAGCATCCTGTCAGAAAGGACCTTCAGCACAGCAGGAGGCATTGTCACTGACAAGAGAAGTTGCCTAGATCAAAAAAGTGTTCAGCATCTCACCTTTATTAAAATGAATGAGGCATGGATCCCAGACTATGTCTATGTCATGACTATGTCAGTCCCCACACAGCATCTCTGCCTGCAGGCCACTGCAGCATGCCCGAAGACTAAGTTAGTCCCCACACAGTATCTCTACCTGCACGCCCCTGCTGCCAGCCCGAAGACTAAGTCAGTCTCCACACAGCATCTCAGCCTGCAGGCCGCGTGACTGCCTTCTCCGCCACCAACAACAGGGTCCAACAGGGTGGGTTCCTGAACTTTAAAAAAAAAGAATAATAATTTTTCTGGTGCGTGTACATGCCTAATTTTTCTGCCTGCACTGCGGCTGCAACAACAAAACAAAAGGCATGTACTTGTGTCAATTCCCCTTCATGATCGTTACCTTGCCGCGGTGAAGGAGCTTGAGTATCACAATGAAGCAATGACCTGTATGAGTGTGTTGGGGGCACACCCATGATAATAAGGTTGTTGCTTCATGGTGGACAGACCAAAATCACCTGCACTGTCGCCAATGTGCGCACGTGCACGGCCATCAGCACACAAACATTGCCGCTGAGAAGACTGACATTTATGTCCTGCCATCCCAGCTCCCCCAGCATAGCAAGTGACATTTATGTCCTGAGATTTTCAACTAATGACAATTCTTTGTGGCTGTTTGCGATGCATTAAACAGTGAGTTTGGTCTGTCAGTGTGAAGCAGTACACTACTTACACTGCCTGATCCATGTATACACGCGCAATATGTTTTAAATCACTTTATGCCTCCAATTTAGGAGTGCAATGTGATTTCTGCCCTTTAGGGATTATAACCCTACTCTGCCTGCATCAAATAAGTAATTTTCCGAGGGACGGCATGGATCCCCCTCTGGTATGCCCCACTCCAGGTGTTAGACCCCTTGAAACAACTTTTCCATCACTTTTGTAGCAAGAAATAGTCCCTGTATGTTTTAAAATTCGCCTGCCCATTGAAGTCTATGGCAGTTCGCCCAGTTCGCGCGAACTCAAACTTTTGCCGAAGTCGAAATCTGATGTTCAGCCATCTTTACTCTAGGCTGCTGAAACATACATTAGTATTATTATTTTTTTTTGTCTCCTTAGTGTCACCATTGAATAAAAAATGTCAGCAATGTTTGTTACTATTGGTAAAAATCTATAAATGAAAAAGTAAAGCACACAACTTAGGGCACACGTCTCTGGGGCTGTCCTATGTTTCCAACACATTTGACATTTAAAATGAAAGCAAGGTGAACATATACTGATGAGATAAATTATTTTATTTATCCTCCTTCTTAAAATGACTTTTTTAAGCATCACGGGGTTTTCTTTTATATTTAAACATTTAAAAAATAGATTGAGGCTGGTTTCACAGTGGGACGTTACAGGCGCACGTTAGAGCAGCCTGTAACGCACCCCAACGCACAGCAATGAAAAATCAATGGGCTGTTCACAGTGCCCACGTTGCGTTACATTGTAACACAGCACGTCTATATAACGTATTGCATGCAGTGCTTTACACGCGGCTAAGCCGCTTTGGATGGTTTGAACATGCTCATTAGGTTTTTTATGTTTTTATGGGCGGAGAGGAGGCGGGGAGAGGTCGCTACGTAGCCAGGCACATGGCTACTTATTATTCACTGTTTACATCCTGGAGCGGCAGCGGATTGGCTGGCGGGACCTTGTGATGCGGAGAGCTCAGCAGTGCCTCCGACAGAGCAGGCGCGCCAAGAGCTGCTTGTAACATGGCTCTTGGTAGCGTCCTGCTCCAACACCACCAGGCGTTGCGTTAGGGGCACGTTATGCGACCATAACGTCCGCCTAAAACGCAACGTCCCACTGTGAAACCAGCCTGAATGTTTTGCTGTTTCTAATCAGTGGCAGCCTATTACATGTCCCAGAGTTAGAAAAGGGTCAATAGTTCATGTATTTTATCTCTCCCTGCCCCCAGAAGTTGTTTTCTGGCAGGAAACCTTGTATGGCTGTAGTTTACTATATTCCAACAAGATACCAACAAGACAGAAGCTGTCACTTCCATGCCTATAAATTAACTCTTTCAGGCTAGGTTCACATATAGCATAGCGTGAAAATCTGGCTTTATCCGCAGGTGCGTTTGCACTAGGGTTATGTGTTTTTACTGCGTATTTTGTGTGTTTGCGTTTTGTGTTTTTGTGCATTATTCTTCCATTTTGCGTGTGTTTGTATGCGTTTGCAGTTCACTAAAAGAATATAAATATTTTCTATGCGTTTTTAAATTTAAATACATGCAAATCATTAGGAAGAAAACAGGAAGAGGAAACACGTCAGAGATCCTTACTTTTGAATTAAAAGCGCAGCATAAAATGCATAAAAAACGCAATGCATATGCGTTTCCATAAACTTTCATTAAATGCGTTTTGGCAGCCAGGCTGCATATTATGCAACTGTAACGATTGTGGAATTATCTCCGTGATCAGCGCACAAGACGTGTGCTGACACTGCGGAAATCCTCCACAAGCATGTAATTTGAGGGAACCCAGCAAAAGGTGCAATGCACCTGTAGAGGGAAATTCCTGTCGACAGGTGGAGCTGTGGAGTGCAGAGGAACAGCTCCTCTGCTCTGCCACAGATGCCAGACAGGAATTGTACGAAGGGAAGAAACGCAGGGCAAGATAGCCCTGAAAGAGAGAGATCAAAGCGACAGAGGGTATGTGTGTCCACCAAACTAGTCGCCACCTTGCGATGATGAACACACAACCATGAAGATAAAGTGAGAAGGCAATCGCCAGAGATGGTGATTGCTAACAGCGACACAAGACCGAATAAGCACAGATGAGGAATGTATGTATGTCCACCAAGCTAGCCGCCAACCTGCGACGGTGGACACACAACAGAAGAAACCAAGTGAGAACCCAATCGCAAGAGAAGCGATTGCGGAAGAGAATGAGCACAGAGACAGAATGTATGTATGTGCCCCAATCTAGTCGCCAACCCGCGACGGTGCACATACAACAGCAGATATGAAATAGGAACGCAATCGCGAGAGAGGCGATTGCCAGAGGTGACACAAGGCTACAGCAAGGCAGAGCACGAGAGTAGCAAAGGCACAGCAAATAATACAATAAAGAGATAAGGAAAATAACAAATGCTAACTAAACGCGAACACCGCACTCATTCGCAACAGTGCACGCGTTTATGTGCGGTCTCCGCGTGTTAAGCACAACAGAGACAAGCACGCCTAACTAACCATCGACAGACAAACATGAAACAGAGGACGCGAGCGCTTGCTTAACGGTTACCTCACCGAGCCTCCAGCAAGCGTTCGTAGCAGACAAGACAGATACAGGAATAAGTGAGAGATAGGATCCACAGCACTAGTGCAAGAGGCTAGTGCGATCCAGGAAGACAGAACAGAAGGATCCACAGCACTAGCGCAAGGCGAGTATGATCCAGGCAAGACAGATCAGATGAGATAGCTGGTAGCAACCGCTGCTCCAGCTATACTCCAAGAACAAAGATCAGAACGACTTCCTGTTGACCACCGCTGGGACAGGACAATCGCAACAGACAAACAACACAGATATGCAATCCTAACTGCACTAGGGAATCTTTCTAGTGCAGTTCCAGGAATTACTATATAGGCTAATCTTCAAACAATGAGCAAGGCTGACACTCCAGGAGTAGTTTCACAGGACTAACCCATATGACCAGCCCAGGTCTGTGATATCACATGGTATATATAGAGCAAGCCTACAAAGGATGTGGCTAGGCAATCTGCATGACAAACGTATGCAAATTCCTCAGCAGCAAGCTGCAAAACTGACAAAAGGTCTCTCTTCCAGAGACCTGCAGAATGCAGACCTGAACAGTGGTCAAAAGCCGAGCGGATCCTCACAGCAACGCTGCAAGCGCCTGCAGAATGCTTACTGTAAATCGCAGGTGGAAGGCTGATTCTTCTGCATCCTATAGACTAACATAAAACGCAGCATTTTACGCTCCGCAAGCAGTTCTGCCATGTGTGCACCCGCCTTCAGGCAGCAAAATAAAACAAGTAAAACAGCTGAGTTAATAATATGATACAAAAACTGGCAAGAGACAAGCAAAAATGCACCCGGCCACCGGGAGCCCGATCTGGTGTAATACCTTCTTAATAGGGTAAAAGTACAGAATGCTAGTGAAATTATACTCACAAAGGTGGGTTGCTCCAAAGAGGCAACCACTCGTGTGTGCAGGTGGAGAAATACCGTCTCCACTCGGCCTTTATTCGTAGATTCTAGGTTGCAACTCCAAAAATGAAAAAAATATTTTCGGCTCTCCTGGTGAGAGAGAGAGAAAAAAATCCTACTAGGTAGGGTATGATAGGTGAATTTGGAATGTTAGGAGGCGCCCAATTAGAATCGTATATAGGTCATCAAATTGAGACAATGGGCCTGATTCACAAAGCGGTGATAACTCAGTTATCACGCCTAAAAGACTTTAGGCGTGATAACCTTTGCACCACCTAGTTATCACCGATTTGTGCTGCTCTTCGCGCAAATTTTCCGCGCGCAAAGTCCCATAGGGCTTAATGGATGCTGCGCACGAAGCGGGGGCGCTGCGCTCGAAGCGGGGGAGCTGCACGCGCGGTTGCGCGCGCAAGACTTTGCGCACAGAAAATTTGCGCAAGTTTCTTCTTATCATGCCTAAACTGAGACACATGTATGGACACATGTAATGAAATGTAATAAAAATAAATATAAAAAATAAATATAAAAAATGGCAGATCTAACTAGCATTTCTATAGTACACCAATTAACATATGGCTGCCTGACTCTAAGAGTAAAAATTCTAAAAAGTAGCATAGAGAGAATCTTTCTGTGTATACATTTATTTCCTCAATGTTATAAATCTGACTAGAATCTAACAAATCTAAAAAGGGGGGGGGGGGGGGTGTGACGTGAGGAGGGGGGAGCGGTGTGGGGAGGAGAGTGACATATGGGATTTGCCCCCAGTTACGCCAACCTGACCATGGGCCTGTTTGAGAAACTACACCTAGAATTGGATAATCCCTTTAAAACGAATATTGTATACTATAGGGGATACATAGACGATCTGATCTTGATATGGGAAGGAGAGATCGATACCTTACTAGAATTCACCAAGTATATGAATAACAAAGACTGGGGTATCTATTTCACACATAACATCAATGACTCACAAATTGAATATCTGGACGTAGTACTATACATAGAAAAAAACACCATTAAGTCAAAGAACCACTTCAAAACCGTCGATTCCTACTCGTATATTGACTACAGGAGCAATCATCATAAGCCGTGGAAAACCAATATTCCATTTGGTCAATTTTTGCGCATCAGGAAAAATTGGACTGACCTTACTACGTTCGACAGCCAAGCAAGTGTACTGACTAATAAGTTCAGAGAAAAACACTTCCCTAAAAACTTGGTGAAAGAAGCTAAACGCAGGGTAAGAAACACAGAAAGGAGTAGCCTCCTGACAAGAGGGAAAACCACCCAGACAGAGGACAACTACAAAACGGCCTTCATCACTAGGTTCTCAAACGATCACAGGGCCGTTCGGGAATCTCTTGAGAAATATTGGCCTCTGTTACTGAAAGATCCTTACCTGAAAGAACATCTGAAAAACAAACCCAAGTCTACAGAAGAGCAAGAACACTGAAGAGCCAACTGGCACCAAGTAAAATCAGAAAATTGAAAACCAGTGGGAGAACGAATATACAGGACTCGAGACAACATGGTTTACATAGATGTAAACAGAAGAACTGCCTCTGCTGTACAAAATCAGTGAATGGGCTGAACCAATTCAAATCCACAAACACAGGAGAAGTCTTTCCGATTAAAAACACAATGAGCTGTACCTCCAGGAACGTAATCTATATGGTCACGTGCCCCTGCAACCTGCAGTATGTAGGGAGAACTACACAAACCTTGAGTAGTAGATGGGGTCAACATCGACGCAAAATATTGAAGGGTTACAATAAGCATGGCCTATCCCAGCACTTTAAGGAGTTCCACAAGCAGGACTCTACCAAAGCTCAATTATGCCGTATTGAACAGATCTCAGAAGAAGCCCTTGATCCGTTCAGCCTAATTAGAGCCAGGGAGATGTATTGGGTTTTTAAGTTGAGGACCTTACAACCGGAGGGCCTGAACATCTGCCTGGAACACAATTTATAATTTCTACGTTCCAAGTCCTACTGACCATGGAGCCTAATAGGAGACTAGTCATACATATTTCCCCCACCCTCAGTACTCCCCTATTTTATTCCCAGTACATAGAGCCTGCAATACGGCTCACTTTTCCCCTTCTCCTTTGCACCCCAATGTTTAGATATCTGAGACCTTATTATACTTAGGCTCCCGACCTCTTGGCACACGATCATCATGTAGATAGCCTATATAGGGCCTTGGACCCGCTCCTGCCCCCCCATCTGGACAGCCAGACTTTTCCACCGTCACCGGAGAGTCAGGAGCCGGAAAGGGGTTGTTTTAATGAATCAAATGCGATTGATGTAGCAGGTTGCATACCACTAGTCCTAAGGACTTTAGACAATTGGTTTAAGTACACTGAGTATACAATAGGCTGTACATATAGTGCATAATGTTTAATGTGGATATCGTATTTGTATCTGTTTTCTGCAGTAAGTAATTACCTATCTATTGACTGTCTTTATGTATAAGAATATATCACCCTTAAAGAGTTTCTTATATGTAGTATTGTAGCGTCACAATTGCTCCTGGCGCCCCACCTCCCCCTAATGGGCTCATTCTAAGCCCACTCCCCTTAATTCCCCTACTACTGAACTCCTACCCTTTAAGTACAGGTCCTCCGAAAATGGCCACTGCTCCATCCCTACTGTAGAACATCTTGCCTTTCCCCCGCCAATGGCCGTGTCCCTCCTAATATGTTCTACTCAACCTCCTCGGGCCTCCAACAAGATGGCCACTAGAACCAGCACAGGCCTCTGACAAGATGGCCTCAGTCTGGTTCTACCCCAATATGGCCACCGCCCCACCCATTTTACACATCTAGTCCTGACCTTTACCCTTTTCCCATACAATATATGGGCAGCAGCGTCATATCCGCCCCTACCACCCGTTTTGCGCAGCCTCCTCCACTTAGGTCCCAAATACCCTTCCACAATCTTCCCGGCAGAGGCCGCTGCGTCAGGCTCAGTCCTTTGCACGTATCACCTCCCATTGCCCACCACAAGATGGCCGTGACCTTCCTAATATGGCCACCTACTCTCTCTTAGTGGCCTTCGGCAAGATGGCCACCGCCAGCCCCTTACTCCACCCCAACATGGCTGCCATCTACAGTCCCAGACTTCTACCCACTGCCCTTACACAACATGGCCGCGGCGACACTTCCGCCACGACCATTCGTCCTACGTTGCCCTCTTCCCATTGGCTCCTCCACTCCCCTCCAGGCAGCCGCCGCTGCTCGTCATGACGCACGGAGCATCAACACCTCATTTAAACACCAGACCGGACAACGCACGTAGTGATACACAGGCGCCTCTGGACTTTTACAGCCTCAGAGCCGGTAAGATCTCTACCACCGCCTTGCTACACTTAGCGTGTGCCTCCCTTTTCACACCCACTGAGGTCTCCCCTCTCTCCTCTCCCCCCCCCCCCCCCCGTCTTCTGTATACCAGCTTTTTTTAATCCCATATGTCACTCTCCTCCACACACCGCTCCCCCCTCCTCCCCACCCCCCCTATTTTCAGATTTTTTTAGATTCTAGTCAGATTTATAACATTGAGGAAATAAATGTATACACAGAAAGATTCTCTCTATGCTACTTTTTAGAATTTTTACTCTTAGAGTCAGGCAGCCATATGCTAATTGGTGTACTATAGAAATGCTAGTTAGATCTGCCATTTTTTATATTTATTTTTTATATTTATTTTTATTACATTTCATTACATGTGTCTACAATATATGGTGAAAACTGGAAGTATACACGTATAGACGATATTGGACCGTTTTGTAGTATCTGTCGTTAAATTCTACGTATGTTTTTCTATGCTACATTTTAATTTATATGCCTAGTTTTATGCTTATGTTTTGCTCACAGTTGAAAATGTTCTGAGCGCCACTCTGTGTTTTATTTTATGTCAAGGCACTTATTTGACCTGAGGAAGCGGCTTACGCCGAGAAACGCGTTGTCACGGTGCTGTTCGCAATTAATGAATGAAATTATATTTTATCGTATTTTTAAGAAAATCTTATTTTATTTCTTTAAGAGAATTCACTTTGACACATTGTCTCAATTTGATAACCTATATACGATATTAATTGGGCACCTCCTAACATTCCAAATTCACCTGAGTTAATAATCTGTTTAGTACTGTACATACACATGTTTAGCTCACCATATCACATGCTGTCTCGGGTAAACTAAGAACATTTTTTTTTTCTTATGGGAAAAATGTAACATCCTTGGAATGTAGTTGTCTAAAAGTGCAGGACCCCAGTGCAATGACCAACAGCAGCACATTAGTCAACCCGTTTGTTAGTAGAGATATGTAGGGAAGACTGTAAACTGTGGCAAAACAACAATTCACTAGGATCCCCCAGCAAAAACATAGATTGACCTGCAAATGTTACTTTGCTGATCCCACATGCACTTACACGGAGATTTTCCAACATGTTGGATTACAATTCAATCAATAGACTATTGTCAAAATGAATTAATCAGATATTTGTTTCATTCTACTGTTGTAGCTGCCCTCCAATGACCCCATGTAAACCACTAGAATCAGGGTCGGACTGGGACACTGGGGGCCCACCAAAGAAATTTCAACCTGGGGCTCACACATCCCATGATTGCGGTGAAAAAAGGGCGTGACCATGCACCAGAAGGTGGGCGGGGCCATGATGTATTATGGACAGGGCCAAATGTACATGATCTTAGCAGCATTGTAATTCAGAGACACTGCTGCCCAGCAAAACTTTGCATAGAGTCCCCTCCTTCAATATAAAGTAATGTCCTACTTTGCAGAGGTTGTGACCGCAGAGGTTGCAGAGGTTGAAACCGCATCAGGGCCCTTGGGCCAAAGGGGCCCCGAAGGGCCCTCCCTAAACTATAGTATTACCTCTCTATTGGACCTTTGCTCATAATAATCACTTCTATAGATACTTTGATTAGTGGTAATCATTAACAAGCTATTTCCCATCCCCTTCTTGCACCTCTGACACTGTAGTTGCCATTGGCAGGTTTTGGTGCGTCGTATCAATTGTTATGTATAGAGTGCTTGGGGGGCCCCATTGTAAAATTTGCATCGAGGCCTACAGCTCCTTAGCTACACCACTGCTCTCAGCATGAGTGATTACAGCACTGAGAAGAAAATTTTTGTGCTGCAGGCAGCAATTGGAGCTCTGTCAGACAAGGAGGGAAGGGGGCGGCACCAGAGACCTGGAGGGGGGGGGGGGCCCACTGAGGGAAAAAACTGTACTACTGTGGCCCAGTCCGACCCTGACTAGAATATTTCCCCTTTTACTTTACTGGTATTCTGATCTAATGCCTATTCAATGTCAAACATTTTAATCCTTGAAGCCAAATTGCCTGTGATGTGAACACAAGCAGCACTGCCTGTAGTCGGTAAGCATATTTCTTGTATATAAAAGTCCATTCACTGGCAGTCATAACGCAGTCCATCCTACCTTTAGCCCAGGCTTCAGTGAAATATCAGTGCAGACGTGGTGCTTCCCTGATAACATGGACTTTTGCGTTCAAAATCATAGAACTTCTGTAACCTGAAACCAATGTGTTTATTGAACATTTCTTGAGAACACAAATATGAGGTGTGACAGGTATGCTGGAGGTTTTTCCTTTTAGTTTCTGTTATAGTTACATTTAAAATTGTGTTTCAACTCTGCTCTTCATCAATTACGAAAGTTTATAGTTCACTTCATTCAAATTATTTTATTCAAATAAAGATAAAAAAGGGGTTTATGGTTTTTGGGAAGGTTCCCAAAATTAATATAGAAAATAGGTATCTGTAACGAACGGTGAAGCACAGAGAGAATCTGATTACCGGTGATCTGCAGTATCACTGGGAATACAGATGTATACCAGATTATAAGTGATCTGCAGTATCACCGATAATCCGATATACCAGCTAACCTCTGTTCACCTGAGTAGAGTGTAGTGCTTTGGTGTAACAGTAACACTTAGAGGACTGAGCCTTAGTGCAGTGAGGAGTACTGCACAGCTTCCTTCCGAAGACCTGAACTCTCCAAGGCGGGAGCAGTTCGGCTGAGAGAGTAGGAAGGTTGGTCTGAAAGTGACACTCAGGGGGAAGTGTCACTAACAGGACGGGGAACCGCCTCCAATAGTAAGGTCGGTTCTCGAAGGTCGGACAAGCCAGGTCGTAACACACGGACAGATAAAGTACAGATTCAGAAGGCAGAGGCGGAGTCTAGGTACAGGCAGGGTTTGGCAACAGGGTATCAGAAATATCGAGGTACAAGATCAGGAGGCAGAAGCAGAGTCTAAGGACGAGCCGGGGTTCGGCAACAGAGTGTCAGAATGGCAAGGTACAAGGGTTCAGGAAAATAGTCAGGCAGGCAAAAGGTCATAACAAATAATCACAATCAAACTAGTACTTTAAGCTATCAAGAGAATCTAGCTAAGTGTAGGATTACAGCTCCAGCTGGTCCCGGCACACCTAAGGATCTGACTACAGGTCTGAGTGCTCCCACGTATGTGTTCGCAACTCCAGACGCCCAGCAACTGAACAGCCGGCAGTATATGTACACAGTCATCTCCCCAGCACCTCCCCAATAGCTGGACCAATGAGGAGAGGAGTCAGAGTCAGACTCACTTCTGTCTGTCATAAAATCCCTGCCTGAGTGCACGCGCGCGTCACTCTAAATCTAGAGGGACTATGTGTCCCAGCCACACCAGCACCGCTCTGCGGAATGGGGCCATGCGCGCTGACCTCCGCGCTCCGCCATGCCCTTCTCGGAGACAGTCGCCTCACACTGAGAGGAGGCGGCTGCCTCTCCGTACCCAGCCATGCCTTGCGCGGACAGAGCCGCCTCCGCCTGACTCATGGCGGCGGCTCTTCTGCGCTTCTTCACAGTATCTTACTTTTTATTATGGCTCAAAACAGAACTAGGGAAAGAAAATCTTTAATATTCAAAAAATAGGTTGTGGACGATGTTTTTCACTGGTCCTTGCCTACTTCTTCAGGTCAATAATAAAAAAAAAGAAACTTGTGAGAAATCGCGGAGAAGCCGCCGCCAGGCATGCTCAGATGTACCAAAATTTGGTTCGGGTACATTCGAATTGGGGTCCGCATGACATTCGAATTCGAATTCGCCTTCGACCACGAAATTCGGTTCGAATTCATATTCGGTTCGGGGTTACGGCTCAAAATTCGGTAAAAATTTGTGTTCGCGAATTCGGTTTTTTTTTGTGTGTCTTTTTAAAGGGAATTCACATTGAAATAGGTGTACTTAAAAAAAAAACTAAAAATGTGACGTGTGGCACTGGCAGCAGGCAATGCATTGTGTGGACCCTGACAGCAGGAAAATAAATACAGCTGCAGGAGGATAAATACAGCAGCAGCAGGAGGAGGAGTGACGTGTTGCACTGGAAGCAGGCAATGTATTGTGTTGACCCAGGCGGTGGGACCACTGACAGCAGGAGGATAAATACAACAGCAGCAGCAGCAGGAGGAGGAGGGGGAGTGACGTGTGTGTGGCACTGGCGGTGGGACCACTGACAGCAGGAGGATAAATACAGCAGCAGGAGGATAAATACAGCAGCAGCAGGAGGAGGAGGTGGAGTGACGTGTGGCACTGACAGCAGGCAATGCATAGTGTGGACCCTGGCGGTGGGACCACTGACAGCAGCAGGATAAATAGAACAGCAGCAGTAGGAGGAGGAGTGGCGTGTGGCACTGGCAGAAGGCAATGCATAGTGTGGACTCTGGCAGTGGGACCACTGACAGCAGCAGGACAAATACAACAGCAGCAGGAGGAGGAGGTGGAGAAACGTGTGGCACTGACAGCAGGCAATGCATAGTGTGGACCCTGGCGGTGGGACTACTGACAGCAGCAGGATGAAAATGAGCTTGGTGTAATACGTTGCCGCTTTATAAATACAATAAATACATAAATAAATTCATAGGTAAATCAATGCAGCACGCCAGCAGCAGCAGGAGGAGTGCGGTAGAAATACAATAAATACATAAATAAATTCATAGGTAAATCAATGCAGCAGGCCAGCAGCAGCAGGAGGAGTCCGGTAGAAATACAATAAATACATAATTCAATTCATAGGTAAATCAATGCAGCAGGCCAGCAGCAGCAGGAGGAGTCCGGTAGAAATACAATAAATACATAAATAAATTCATAGGTAAACGCACGCAGGTAACTAAGAAACACCTAGCGTACTACGCTACAAGTAAGTCGTGCGGTAGACAGTCGGTGACAATTAAAAACGGTCACACACGGTCAAAAGCAATCAATCAATAGGCTCGGGCAGGCGACAGACAGTCACAGGTCACTAACAACAACGGATGCTGGTGGTGGCCTGTATGTGTTGTAACTCTTATTTATCACACACACTACGGATGTGTAAATAAACGCGGAAGAGCCGCCGCCAGGAGCCAGCGGCAGGCGGCTCTTTCCGCAAGCAGTGTTGCTGCACACAGAGAGGCAGCCGCCTCCTCTCAGCACGAGGCGGCTGTCTCCGTGCAGGGACCCAATGAGCGCGGAGAAACCGCCGCGTTGGACGCGGTGGTTAGTGCGCATGCCCCCGCTGCGGAGACACCGCAGAGCGGGGCTGCTGTGGCTGGGACTCGTAGTCCCTCTGGATTAAGAATGACGCGCGCGTGCGCATTGAGGCAGAACATATATGTCAGCCAGAGATGAGTCAGCTGACCAGGTTGGTCAGCTGACTCTGGCTCCCCTCCTGATTGGTCCAGCACTTAGGGAGGTGCTGGAGAGGCCTCCGTGTATATATACAGCTGGCTGTTCACTTGCTCTTTGTCTGGCATTGCGATCACATATGTGGGAGCACCTAGATCCGTAGTCAGATCCGCAAGTGTGCCGGGACCAGCTGGAGCTGTAATCCTACACTTAGCTAGATTGTTGATAGCTAAAGTACTAGTTTGATTGTGATTATCTGTTATGACCTATTGCCTGCCTTACCATTCTCCTGAACTCTGATCTTGTACCTCGATATTCTGATACTCTGTTGCCGAACCCCGGCTCGTTCCTAGACTCTGTTTCTGCCTCCTGATTTTGTACCTCGATCTATCTGATAACCCGTTGCCGAACCCTGCCTGTACTTTGACTCCGCCTTTGCCTCCTGATCTTGTACTTTATCTGTCCGTGTGTGTACGACCTGGCTTGTCCGACCTCGAGAACCGACCTTACTATTGGAGGCGGTTCCCCGTCCTGTCAGTGACACTTCCTCCAGAGTGTCACTTTCAGATAATGGTACACAAAAGATGTTGGTTGCCCGGCACCCAGTGGCGGGGGAAAGAATGGTCTACTGCACCTATATAACAATCCCGTCCCTTTAAAATCCTTGCTGCAACCTGGATCCTTGCATATGGAAGCGTGCAAGCAGGCTATTAGTTCCACACGTTATAGACAGTACACAAAGAGCAGTCCGTGCACCGCTTCCTAAAACACTTTTATTCATCCAGCGTAAAGAATCAGCAGATGGATAGGCACACATACATAAACAGCTTCATGTTTTTGTAAACACTTGTATAGGTACATCTGACCTGTGCCATGGACGGGTTGCGGGAGGGTGACCAGGGGAAGATAGGACTGCGCGACAGCCGTTTCGCGCCGATACGGCGCTTGCTCACGTGCAGTTGTCCTTGGGCAAATGGCGGCGTGTACGGGCTTCCGTGATGTTATTTGGAAGCCCCGCCCACCACGCACGCCATTGGCCCCTGCGTGCTGGGACGTGATTGTGCAGAGGAGTGGGTGGGAGGAGACCGGCCTGTGACGTCTCCTGTATCTGTGGTTGTCATGCCAATAAGGCACGCGTGTGCAACTGTAACAGATCGCCATAACTTGGCGAATAGGGATAACGTGCATAATAATAACAAACACCATGTGATCGTGCTCATTAACCATTTCGTGACTTATACACGCTGGATGAATAAAAGTGTTTTAGGAAGCGGTGCACGGACTGCTCTTTGTGTACTGTCTATAACTTTCAGATAATCCTTCCTACTGTCAGCCTGACTCCTCCCGTCTTGGAGAGTCCAGGTCTGCGGAAGGAATCCGTGCAGTACTCCTGACTGCACTGAGGCTTTGGCCTCAAAGTGTTACTGTTACACCAAAACACTACACTCTACTCAGGTGAACAGAGGTTAGTTAGTATACTGGATTATCGGTGATACTGCAGGTCACTTATAATCTGGTATACATCCGTATTCCCTGTGATACTGCAGATCACCGGTAATCGGATCCTCTCTGTGCTTCACCGATCGTTACAGAACGCCAGACCACAAAACAGATGGAATCACGCGCTGATCCTCTGACTGTGCTTGCCACTTCGGTGGATAACATCAATCAAGCACTGGGCCAGCACAAAGCCTTAATTGATGCCTTATCAGGCTCTGTGAAAACCATCCAGACGTCAGTTGATTCAGTGCGATCCCCTCCTAGTGATGATATACGTATGCCTGTACCTGATAAATTTTCCGGCCACAAGTCTGACTTCCGGAATTTCAGGAGTAGAGTGTTGTCGTATTTCGAGTTGAGACCCCGATCCTCGGGGACTGAAACCCAACGGGTCATCTTTATTAAAACTTTGCTGACTGGTGACTCCCAGTCCTGGGCATACAACCTGCCCCCTACCGATACAGCTCTGACCTCGATAGAGGAATTCTTTAAGGCCATGGCCGTAATTTATGACGACCCTGACCTTGCTGCGTCCTCGGAGCGGAAGCTCAAACTTTTGCGGCAAGGCAGAGGTTCGGTCGAGGATTATGCGGCAGAGTTCCGTAGGTGGTCAGTCACCGCTAGATTTGACAACTTTGCCCTGATGGATTACTTCTTGTCTGGGTTGTCGGAGGAGGTCTCCGACCTAATGTTAACCGTACCCGAGCCCAAGACAGTTGACGAGGCCATATCATCGGCCATTCGAGTTGATCGCAGGCTACGCCATCAGAGGCAGGCTAGGGGCAGTCACCGTGTCAGGGTGACTTCGTACGCGGCACCATCCGCTGCATCCTCAGTAACAGCATCTCCGCCTGTCTCACCCTCTCCGGCCTTGCCTCCACCCGAGCCAATGCAAATTGGTCAATCAAAACTGACACAGGTGGAGCGAAGGCGGAGGATGACGGAACAACTGTGCCTATACTGTGCAGAGGCAGGGCATAGGGTGCGAAACTGCCCTAACAAGTCGGGAAACGAGTTTGCCTAGGAGTAGTGGGGGGTGACACCCTAGGCACACAATTTTCACCCCTCAAAGAGAAAAAATTGCTTCTCCCCTGTACGATTACATGGGAGAATAAGTCAGTAGCCACTGAAGCGTTTATTGATTCTGGCTCAGCGGCTAACTTTATGAACCTTGAATTTGCTCAGGAGTTAGGTATTCCCCTCACTCCAGTAAGTCCCCCCATTCAGGTCACGGCAGCGGACGATTCTCCTTTGCAACGAGATCGCCCACTGTCACAGACCCCGGAGGTGAAAGTCACCATAGGGGTATTACATGGGGAACAGTTACGTTTTTTTGTGTTACAGATGTCCACCTCCACTATTATCCTAGGCATGCCGTGGTTGCAAACTCATTCACCTCAAATAGACTGGGCCACGGGTCAGTTAACTTCCTGGTTACCTCATTGTTCTCGATGGTGTTTGGGAAAGGTAACATTGGGGCAAACTAGAATGCAGGTGGGAGGTGTGCCAGACCAGTACTCAGAATATTCCGATGTATTTTGTCCCAAGGCAGCTGACAAACTGCCCCCACATCGCCCTTTCGACTGTCCCATCGATCTCCGTTCAGGTTGTGTACCCCCCCCCCCGGGGCCATTTGTACAATTTGTCGGGGCCTGAGAAATTGGCCATGCAGGATTATATCCGTGAGAATTTGGCCAAAGGCTTCATTCGCCCATTCCGGTCTCCTGCTGGAGCCGGGTTCTTTTTTGTTAAAAAAAAAGATGGAGGCCTGCGACCCTGCATTGATTATCGCGGCCTTAACAAAATTACAGTGAAAAATCGCTATCCGCTGCCTCTGATAGACGATTTGTTCACTCAAATCACTGATGCCAAGATCTTTTCCAAACTGGATTTGCGGGGCGCGTACAACCTCATACGCATAAGAAAGGGCGATGAGTGGAAAACGGCCTTTAATACTCCAGATGGGCATTATGAGTACCTGGTAATGCCCTTCGGGCTTTGTAATGCCCCGGCCGTTTTCCAGGAACTCATCAATGAGGTCTTCAGGGAGGTGTTGGGGAGATTCGTTCTAGTCTACCTTGACGACATCCTTATCTTCTCCAACAACCTCTCCGAACATAGAACCCATGTGAGGTTTGTGTTAAATCAGCTAAGGCAGAACTCTTTGTATGCCAAACTTGAAAAATGTATTTTTGAGGTAACTTCTGTCGCCTTTCTGGGGTACATAATTTCCACCACGGGCCTGGCTATGGATCCCGCCAAGGTCTCCGCAGTTCTAGAGTGGCCTCAGCCGGTTGGGTTAAAGTCCCTCCAACGTTTCCTCGGTTTTGCCAACTATTATAGGAGATTTATTAAGGGGTACTCCATGGTCATCTCTCCCCTTACCACTCTTACTAAAAAAGGGGCAGATACCACTCACTGGTCTCCTGAGGCTGTACGGGCGTTTGCCACCCTGAAGAGCCTATTCTGTTCAGCACCCATCCTCAGACATGTGGATACGTCCTTCCCGTTTATTGTTGAGGTGGATGCTTCGGAGGTTGGGGTGGGGGCTGTGCTGTCTCAGCGGTCTGGTTTGCAGGGTAGAATGCATCCATGTGCTTACTTTTCTCGGAGGTTCTCCCCTGCAGAAAGGAACTATGATATTGGCAACAGGGAGCTCTTGGCTATTAAATTGGCTTTCGAGGAATGGCGACATTGGTTAGAGGGAGCTGAGCATACCATCACGGTTTACACCGATCACAAGAACCTAGAGTACATTGAGGGGGCTAAGAGGTTGACCCCTCGTCAGGCTCGTTGGTCATTATTTTTCTCCAGGTTCTCTTTCATTATTACGTACACCCCGGGTAGCAAAAATGTCAAGGCGGATGCTTTATCCCAGTGCTTCGAGTCAGAGACAGCACAGCCCTCCATTCCAGAGACTATTATTCCCCAGAGGTTGGTACTAGCCGCAACTGAGACTTGGGAGGACTGGAAGGGGACTTTAATTCCCTTTCAACAAGACATCCCGGAAGGGAAGCCCGCAGGGGTGCTGTTCATTCCGCTACCGTTCCGTCTCCAGGTTCTAGAGATGTTCCATGCGCATAAAAATGCTGGGCATCCTGGGGCATCTAGAACACAGGATCTGGTAGCCAGATGCGCCTGGTGGCCGTCCTTGGCAGCAGATTGCAAGGAATACGTGAGGGAATGTGCGATTTGTGCCAAGAGTAAACCCTCCCGGCTGGCACCTGTGGGTACCTTGCAGCCTTTACCCACCCCGAGTGAGCCATGGACTCATTTGTCCATGGATTTTGTGGGTGAACTTCCTAAGTCAGAAGGTATGTCGGTCATTTGGGTGGTAGTCGACCGCTTCAGCAAAATGGCCCATTTCGTGCCCTTGAAAGGACTCCCCTCGGCCCAGGAGTTGGCTGACCTGTTTATTACACATGTGTTCCGGCTGCACGGCATTCCGGAAAACATAGTATCGGATCGGGGAGTCCAGTTCGTTTCTAGATTCTGGAGGGCATTCTGCCAACAAATGGGCATGAAGCTGTCATTTTCATCGGGCTATCACCCACAGACCAATGGGCAGACGGAGAGAATCAACCAGTCATTGGAGCAATTTTTGAGGTGCTATGTTGCGGAGACACAGAGCGACTGGGTCAAATTTCTGCCCTTCGCGGAGTTCGCACAAAACAATTTGAAAAGCTTCTCCACCGGATTCTCTCCGTTCCAGGTTGTGTCTGGAAGATTGCCCAAGTTCTCACCGTTGCCAGTGGCCTCCACCCCGTTTCCAGCTCTGGAGGCCTGGCAGAGGTCTTTTAAAGACATTTGGCGCACGGTGAGAGATAGTTTATAAAAGGCGTTTTTTACTCAGAAGGGTCAAGCTGACAAAAAAACGTTCAGTAGAGTGGAGCTTCCAGCCAGGAGACTTGGTTTGGGTGTCCACACGTCATTTGGCCCTGAAACAGCCCTGAAATTGGGCCCCAGGTTTGTCAGTCCATTTCCGGTAGCAAAAAAGATTAATAATGTTACTTATACCGTTGACCTTCCCACCAGCATGCGGGGGGTAAGGTCCTTCCACGTGTCCCTTCTTAAACCAGCAGTCCAGGTGGGTCCCACTCCTCCTCCTCCCGTGTTGGTAGATGCCCAACCCGAGTATGAAGTGGAAAAGATATTAGATTCACGCATGGTACAAAACTCGGTACAATATCTCGTACATTGTAAAGGGTATGGCATTGAGGAGAGGCAATGGGTACCTGGGAACCGTATGCATGCGGATGAGTTAGTGAGGGAGTTTCATGCTTTACATCCAGAAAGGCCCAGAAGGAGCTGTCCGGAGTCCACTCCTCAGGGGGGGGGTACTGTAAATAAACGCGGAAGAGCCGCCGCCAGGAGCCAGCGGCAGGCGGCTCTTTCCGCAAGCAGTGTTGCTGCACACAGAGAGGCAGCCGCCTCCTCTCAGCACGAGGCGGCTGTCTCCATGCAGGGACCCAATGAGCGCGGAGAAACCGCCGCGTTGGACGCAGCGGTTAGTGCGCATACCCCCGCTGCGGAGACACCGCAGAGCGGGGCTGCTGTGGCTGGGACTCGTAGTCCCTCTGGATTAAGAATGACGCGCGCGCGCGCATTGAGGTAGAACATATATGTCAGCCAGAGATGAGTCAGCTGACCAGGTTGGTCAGCTGACTCTGGCTCCCCTCCTGATTGGTCCAGCACTTAGGGAGGTGCTGGAGAGGCCTCCGTGTATATATACTGCTGGCTGTTCACTTGCTCTTTGTCTGGCGTTGCGATCACATATGTGGGAGCACCCAGATCCGTAGTCAGACCTGCAAGTGTGCCGGGACCAGCTGGAGCTGTAATCCTACACTTAGCTAGATTGTTGATAGCTAAAGTACTAGTTTGATTGTGATTATCTGTTATGACCTATTGCCTGCCTGACCATTCTCCTGAACTCTGATCTTGTACCTCGATATTCTGATACTCTGTTGCCGAACCCCGGCTCGTTCCTAGACTCTGTTTCTGCCTCCTGATTTTGTACCTCGATCTATCTGATAACCCGTTGCCGAACCCTGCCTGTACTTTGACTCCGCCTTTGCCTCCTGATCTTGTACTTTATCTGTCCATGTGTGTACGACCTGGCTTGTCCGACCTCGAGAACCGACCTTACTATTGGAGGCGGTTCCCCGTCCTGTCAGTGACACTTCCTCCAGAGTGTCACTTTCAGATAATCCTTCCTACTGTCAGCCTGACTCCTCCCGTCTTGGAGAGTCCAGGTCTGCGGAAGGAATCCGTGCAGTACTCCTGACTGCGCTGAGGCTTTGGCCTCAAAGTGTTACTGTCACAGGAGCCCTAGTGGCTGACCGCACTTAGCCTTCTAAACGGTGCCAGCGCACAGATCGTGCGAACTCTGGTCGCAGTCAATGCGCAGGAACCGTTAAGAATTAGCCGCAGACAACTCAGAAGGGAGCCTGTGAGACACGGGTGATTACAACTTCACCAACTGGTTCAGAGTAAACTGCCACCACCGCGGTTATCATGGGACCGTGGAGCCCACTAACTGACTAATCCTGCGAATAAAACGGTTAAACACACGATATTCTGTCTAGCCAACAACAAACAAACAGTAGCGTATCTTCAGAGACCCGGGATCAGTTCTGTGTGTGCTGATAAGCAGGGTAGCGGACAGTGAATGACTTGGAGAAAGTCGTTTATTCACGCAATATAAATAATTAATATATACAGACAATTATTAAAATCACAATTATTAAGACAGTAATAGCCAGTATAAAAAATAAAAGAAGGGAGAAAAATACTTAGTTCCTGGAAAGATGTCCTTTTTGTGGGAAAAATCAGAGTTCTGGGTTTCAATCAAAGTTCAGAGTTCAGACCAGGTGGATGCCAGCATATCCTCAAGCTGGCACCGATGAGTTCAAGATGTTTTCAGGGTGGAGGACTCAAGCCCGCCAGCTGGCTCTGTGCTTTTGATGAAGCTGGTTTGGGGGTGTGGCAATGCCGGCCCCCTCTGAACTACCAGCAAATGACAGTTCATTCCCTCTGAGAGATTTTAGAGCTAAACTTATGAATTGCTGTAACTCCTGAACCATACACGTTACATTTAGGGGGGTAACAGCTTCATACTTGGAGGAAAATACAGATTAATATCATATCCGACATGGCTAGTGCAGCAGATCAGGGTCCTGGGTAGATTCATACCTGGGTTGTAGGGGCCCCGGGCCCCTCTCGACTGGTATCAAGAGATCCAGCATGACCCTACGGATCCAATGATACCGCTCTCATAACCACCCTATTTATTGTATTCTGTAAATGGGCAAAAGATTATATAGTACATTCATTTCTTCCTGCTAAGGCTGGAGTCAGCCTGACTGGAGTCCAGCTGTGTCTGCTTCTTGGGATCTCCCTCTATTTAGGAACCTTATGGTTCCTGTAATTAGCATCTGAATGTGAAATCAGCTGGGACAAGCTTTCTGAACTCAAGGGTTTGCCCCTGCTCGTTAGCATATCAAAAGAGCCATCCTGCAGTTAAGGTGATGCTATTTCTCTGCTGAGAACGGACTGCAGACCTCCTACACAATAAATCCAGATTCTATCGATTTGAAGCGCAATCGATGCAGAGAATCGAGTGCGATCGCTTTTCTTCACGGGCGGTTACAGGACGCGCCTGCGTCCCCGCAACCGTCCGTGACAGTTACTGTTACACCAAAACACTACACTCTACTCAGGTGAACAGAGGTTAGTTAGTATATTGGAGTATCAGTGATACTGCAGGTCACTTATAATCTGGTATGCATCCGTATTCCCTGTGATACTGCAGATCACCGGTAATCGGATCCTCTCTGTGCTTCACCGATCGTTACAGGATGATAATAAAATCACACAGTAAAAGTGAAAATAAAATATAAGTGAACGGGTACTAGTAGACTAGTAGTATAGTAGTAGACACTAGTAGTTTGCACTCACGCAGGTAACTAAGAAACACCTAGTGTACTACGCTACAAGTAAGTCGTGCGTCAGACAGTCGGTGACAATTACAAACGGTCACACACGGTCAGACGCAATCAATCAATACGCTCGGGCAGGCGACAGACAGACACAGGTCACTCACAACAGATGCTGGTGGTGGCCTGTATGTGTTGTAACTCTTATTTATTACACACACAACGGATGATAATAAAATCACACAGTAAAAGTGAAAAAAAAATATATGTGAACGGGTACTAGTAGACTAGTAGTATAGTAGTAGACACTAGTAGTATGCACGCACGCAGGTAACTAAGAAACACCTAGCGTACTACGCTACAAGTAAGTCGTGCGTCAGACAGTCGGTGACAATTACAAACGGTCACACACGGTCAGATGCAATCAATCAATACGCTCGGGCAGGCGACAGACAGACACAGGTCACTCACAACGGATGCTGGTGGTGGCCTGTATGTGTTGTAACTCTTATTTATTACACACACTACGGATGATAATAAAATCACACAGTAAAAGTGAAAAAAAAAATATATGTGAACGGGTACTAGTAGACTAGTAGTATGGTAGTAGACACTAGTAGTATGCACGCACGCAGGTAACTAAGAAACACCTAGCGTACTACGCTACAAGTAAGTCGTGCGGCAGACAGTTGGTGACAATTACAACAATCGGTCACACACGGTCAGACGCAATCAATAAATAGGCTCGGGCAGGTGAGGTGACAGACAGTCACAGGTCAGGTCACTCACAATGGATGCTGGTGGTGGCCTGTCACAGTCAGTAACTAACTCAGTACTGAAACTAATAAAGTAACAGACTACAGCAGTAATAATTACTTAACCACTTGCCGACCGCACACTCATACCGTGCGTCGGCAAAGTGGCAGCTGCAGGACCAGCGACACAGTACTGCGTCGCCAGCTGCAGCCTAATTAATCAGGAAGCAGCCGCTCGTACGAGCGGCTGCTTCCTGTCAAATCACGGCGGGGGGCTCCGTGAATAACCTGCGGGCCGCCGATGGCGGCTTGCAGGCTAGATGTAAACACAAGCGGAAATAATCCGCTTTGTTTACATTTGTACGGCGCTGCTGCGCAGCAGCGCCGTTAAGGCAGATCGGCGATCCCCGGCCAATCAGCGGCCGGGGATCGCCGCCATGTGACAGGGGACGTCCTGTCACTGGCTGCACAGGACGGATAGCCGTCCTGTGCAGCCCCGATCACCGGGGGAGGCAGCAGGTAGGAGAGGGAGGGGGGAATTTCGCCGCGGAGGGGGGCTTTGAGGTGCCCCCCCCCGCCACCCACAGCAGGCAGGAGAGATCAGACCCCCCCAGCACATCATCCCCATAGGGGGGAAAAAAGGGGGGCAATCTGATCTCCCTGCCTGCACCCTGATCTGTGCTGGGGGCTGCAGAGCCCACCCAGCACAGATCAATCAAACCAGCGCTGGTCCTTAAGGGGGGGTAAAGGGTGGGTCCTCAAGTGGTTAAACTAGTACTACTAGTACACAACTAACTAGAATCCCTAACCTACCTAAGCTAGTAGTAGGCTAAGGCTACCTAGGCTAGCAGGCCTAGCCTGCTCACAGACTAACACTAGCCTAGCACAGTATACATATACACGAGCTGACTAAAAACAATCAAAATACTAGCTAACTATATAAGACAACAATAAATGTGTTTAGGTGGTGTTTAGGAAGCAAAACGCTAGGTTTAGCAGGGAAAAGCATTTTCTCAGACACAGCACAGCACTGGAGAATCTCTCACTACCAGCAGCAGTCACACAAGTGCGTGGCTCCGCAACATGGCCGCCGCCTTATATAGAGGAGGGGAGGGCCAGGTTTCCCCTCCTCTGATTGGTTGCTAGGGTTGCCAGGTCCTCGGCAGGAGGACTTCTGATTGGCCCAATCACGTCACCCCCGAATCCCGAAGTCGAAATCGAACCCACAGCTCCATCTGGCCGAATTCGAGCACGTACATTTGGCAGGCTTCGTATTCGGGTTCGGCTCGGATTGCAGCATTCGGGTTCGGGTTCGCATGCGGCAAACCCAAAAAACACCCGAATTTTTCAGGGGAACTTCGCATTCGGGGTCCTGCTGAGCAACCCTGGCCGGCAGCGTGTGGTCGGTGTGGCTGGGCCTAGTAGTGCACACAGTTTGAGAAATAAGCGCGCGCGCGCTGAGAGGCAGAACCTTTATGGCAAATGAGGAAGGATCAGCTGACCAGGCTGGTCAGCTGATCTCAGTGCGAGCGGTGATTGGTTGATCAGCGGTGGGTGGCGCTGCTGAGCCACTCGCTATATATTCTTGCTGCTTGCCAGTCTCAGGTTGTCACCATTGCGAATACTTACGTGGAAGCCCTCAGACCTTAGTCAGATCCAACAGTGTGTTTGAACCAGGAGGACCTGGGAATTCACACTGAGCCAGGAAACTTGTATTATCATTCTGTTATACTTCAGACTAGTTCCAGGGTGTAGAGACCACGGACCTCACACCCAAGACTAGGGAACTTGTATTATCATTCTGTTATACTTCAGACTAGTTCCAGGGTGTCGAGACCACGGACCTCACACCCAAGACTAGGGACATTGTTTACCATCAGATTATACTCCAGACTAGTTCCAGGGTGTAGAGACCACGAATCTCACACCCAAGACTAGACATTGTTTGATATCTGTTATGACCTACTGCTTTTCTGACTATCCCTCTGCTTTCTGATTCAGTACCTTCGCATATCTGATTATCTGTTGCCAAACCCTGCCTGCCTTTGGATACCGAATCAGCTTTCTGTCTTTGTACTTTGTCTGTCCGTGTGTTGCCGACCTGGCTTTCCCGACCTCGAGAGCTATCTCTCCCCTTAAGAGATAGTCTCCAGATCTGTCAGTGACATCCACCTTCAGGTGTCACTCACTCTCTGGTCCTTCCTACCTTCAGTCTGACTCCACCCCTTGGAGAGTCTCAGGCTGCTGGGAGGTTTCTGTACTCTCTAAGAGCAGTATTGCCCATACTGCCTAATATCACCTGCTCTGCAGGTGCATTACTCAAAGTCTTACTGTTACACCAAACACACACTATAAGGTGTCCAGAGGTTAGTACTATATCTGTATTATTGGTGATTCTGCAGGTCATCCATAATCAGGTATATATCTGCATTCTTGGTGATACTGCAGATCACCAATAATCAGATTCTCTCTGCGTGCTGACACCGATCGTTACAGAATGGCAGACCAAACCCAAATGGACGCACTTAACAGCCATCTTGAGGCACTCACCACATCGGTGGAGAATTACACCCGAGTGCTAGACAGTCATCAGACCCAGATTAACGCCTTAGCTGGGTCTGCACAAGTCTGTCAGACGGTTGTAGGTACAGTGCAATCTCCTCCAGGTACAGATTTACGTATACCTGTGCCCGAAAGGTTTTCTGGTCACAGATCTGACTTCCAGAATTTCAGAAATATAGTGGTATCTTACTTTGAGTTGAGACCTAATTCATCGGGAACCGAGGCACAGAGAATAACGTTTATTAAGACTCTGTTGTCAGGGGATTCCCAGATCTGGGCATATAGTCTCCAGACCGGGCATCAGGCTCTAACCTCAGTTGAGGAATTTTTTAAAACTATGGCTATTATTTATGATGATCCAGAAATTGCCTCTACCGCAGAGCGGAAGCTTAAGTTGTTGCGGCAGGGCAAGGGTCCGGTTGAAGATTATGCAGATGAATTCAGGAAATGGGCAGTGTCAGCTAGGTGGGGGACATTTGCACTTCTGGACTGTTTTTTGTCAGGGTTGTCAGATGCGGTCTCTGATCTGATGCTGGGTCATCCTGAGCCCAAATCTATTGATAAGGCCATTTCGTTAGCAGTCAGGATTGATCGACGTCTCCGCTATCAGAGGCAGACCCGTAGTAGGAACAATGTGAGATATGTTTCCTATGCTCCTCCTCCACCTGCGTCACCTCCACCAGAACCCATGCAGTTTGGTCGTTCGAAGTTATCCCGGGTGGAGCAGAATCGCAGAAAAGCTGAACAGCCCTGCTTATACTGTGCAGAGGAGGGTCACAGAGTGCAGAGTTGTCCCAGAAAGTCGTGAAACGCTGCCGCCTAGGTGTAGTTGGGGGTAATACCCTAGGCGTGCAGTCCTTACCTCCAGATGATAAGGGTTTGCTTCTCCCTTGTTCTATATCATGGGAGAATCAGACAGTCACCAATGAGGCTTTTGTAGACTCAGGTTCAGCAGCTAACTTTATGGATTATGAATTTGCAAAGAAATTGGGAGTCCCCATTTCTCCTTTAAAACAACAGATTCTGGTCACAGCCGCGGATGACTCTCCTCTGCAAAGTAAACACCCGCTATCTCAGACCCCAGAGTTAAGGATCACGGTGGGAGTGTTACATACTGAGAGTCTACAGTTCCTGGATTTGCGGATAGTAACTTCCACAATCATTCTTGGTATGCCATGGTTACAACTTCACTCCCCTCAGATCGATTGGGCTTCTGGTCAGCTAACGAGCTGGTCTGCCCATTGCCATCATCATTGTTTGGCGAAGGTAACCGTGGGTAACACCAAGATTCAGATGGAAGGGTTGCCAAGTCAGTATTCCGAATTTGCTGATGTGTTTTGTCCTAAGTCAGCGGATAGACTTCCTCCCCACCGTCCCTTTGACTGTCCCATCGACCTCAGGTCTGGTTGTATGCCCCCTAGAGGTAATCTCTATAATCTGTCCGGGCCAGAGAAATTGGCTATGCAGGAGTACATCCGAGAAAATCTAGCTAAGGGGTTTATTCGTCCCTCTCGGTCACCAGCAGGGGCAGGATTCTTTTTTGTGAAAAAGAAAGATGGAGGCCTCCATCCTTGCATTGATTATCGGGGCTTAAACAAAATTACAGTGAAGAATTGTTATCCTTTGCCACTTATTGACGATTTGTTTACCCAAGTCACTAATGCAAAGATTTTCTCGAAGCTAGATTTGAGGGATGCATACAATCTTGTGCGTATCAGGGATGGTGATGAATGGAAGACGGCCTTTAACACGCCTGACGATATTCTAATTTTTTCATCCAACCTCTCAGAGCATAGGAAACATGTCAGATTTGTCTTACAAAAATTGAGACAAAATCAGCTGTATGCTAAATTGGAGAAATGTATTTTCGAAGTGACTTCTGTCGCCTTTTTGGGATACGTCATCTCAACCTCTGGCCTCACCATGGACCCTGGGAAAGTGTCTGCTGTCTTGGAGTGGCCTCAGCCCATGGGACTGAAGGCGCTTCAGCGATTCCTGGGGTTCGCCAACTACTACAGCCTCACCAAGAAAGGGGCAGATACTCACCACTGGTCCACTGAGGCCCATGCTGCTTTTTCCATTATGAAGAAACTGTTTTGTTCTGCACCAATATTGAGACATGTTGACGTCTCTTTTCCCTTTATCGTGGAGGTCGATGCCTCAGAGGTAGGGGTAGGGGCTGTGTTGTCTCAGCGTTCTGGGTTGCAGGGGAAACTCCACCCATGTGCCTATTTTTCCCGTAGATTTTCTCCCACTGAGAAAAACTATGACATCGGCAACCGAGAACTTCTAGCCATCAAGTTGGCCTTTGAGGAATGGCGACATTGGCTAGAAGGGGCAGAACACACCATTACAGTTTACACAGACCACAACAATTTAGAGTACATTGAGGGTGCTAAGCGACTTAGCCCCCGACAGGCTCGAGGGTCATTGTTTTTTTCGAGATTAAGATTTATAATTACGTACACCCCTGGAAGTAAGAACATCAAGGCTGATGCCTTATCCAGGTGTTTTGAGCCTGAGACAGCACAGCCCTCAGCCCCTGAAACCATTCTCCCTCAGAAAGTGGTGCTGGCAGCCATGGAGACCTGGAAAGGCTGGACAATCATTTTAAGTCCATTCCAACAGGATGTACCAGAGGGGAAGCCTGAGGGGGTTCTATTTGTTCCATTACCTTTTCGCTTGCAACTACTGCAACTGTTTCATTCCCATAATAATGCTGGGCATCCTGAGGCCACCAGAACTCAAGATCTACTGGCTAGATGTGCTTGGTGGCTGTCATTGGCAACAGACTGTAAGGGGTTTGTAAGAGAATGTGCAGTGTGTGCTAGAAGCAAACCCTCTCGTCAGGCACCTTTTGGGACATTACAGCCGTTACCAGTTCCAAGTGAACCCTGGACTCATTTGTCCATGGATTTTGTGGGAGAACTCCCCAGGTCTGAGGGCATGTCGGTCATTTGGGTGGTATTTGATCGATTCAGTAAGATGGCCCATTTTGTTCCTCTGAAAGGACTCCCCTCGGCTCAGGAGTTGGCTAACCTCTTCATCCAGCACATTTTCCGTCTGCATGGCATTCCGGAAAATGTAGTGTCAGATCGGGGAGTCCAATTCGTGTCCAAGTTTTGGAGGGCATTCTGCCATCAGTTAGGCATGGATCTTTCTTTTTCATCAGGCTACCACCCACAGACCAATGGTCAGACCGAGAGAGTCAATCAGTCCCTAGAACAGTTTCTTAGATGTTACGCTTCAGATGCACAAACTGATTGGGTGAAATTTTTGCCGTTTGCAGAATTTGCGCACAACAATCTGAAAAGTTCCTCTTCAGGTTTTTCCCCATTTCAAGTGGTATCATGGAGGTCACCCAAGTTTGCCCCTTTACCAGTGGCTTCGACTCCATTTCCAGCCCTGGAGGATTGGCAGGGGTTTTTGAAGCAAATTTGAGGAATGGTGAAAAGAAATTTGGGGAAAGCTTTTCAGAACCAAAAGAAACAGGCGGATAAGAGACGATCTATAGAATGGAGATTTTCGCCAGGGGACTTGGTCTGGGTGTCTACGTGACATTTGGCTCTAAAGCAATTATCACCCAAACTGGGCCCCAAATTCATAGGCCCTTTTCCGGTGACCAGAAAGATCAATAATGTCACTTATGCTGTTGATCTCCCTACCAGCATGCGTGGTGTGAGATCATTTCATGTGTCCTTGCTCAAACTGGCAGTGCACATGGATTCCGCTCCCCCCCCTCCCCTGTGATAATCGATGACCAACCTGAGTTTGAGATAGAGAAGATTATAGACTCCCGGCTTGTGCAGAACTCTGTGCAGTACCTGGTTCACTGGAAGGGATATGGTATAGAGGAGAGAACTTGGGTGCCAGATTGTTGCATGCATGCAGAAGATTTGAAGAAAGAGTTCCATGAGTTGCATCCAGGGAAGCCTGGTGGCAAGTGTCCGGAGTCCACTCCTCGGGGGGGGGGGATACTGTGGGAAACCGCGGAGAAGCCGCCGCGCAGACTGGCGGCAGAGCGGCGAATTCCGCGTCCAGCGCGGCGGTTTGCACGCGGCAGTGTGTGGTCGGTGTGGCTGGGCCTAGTAGTGCACACAGTTTGAGAAATACGCGCGCGCGCGCTGAGAGGCAGAACCTTTATGGCAAATGAGGAAGGATCAGCTGACCAGGCTGGTCAGCTGATCTCAGTGCGAGTGGTGATTGGTAAATCAGTGGTGGGTGGCGCTGCTGAGCCACTCGCTATATATTCTTGCTGCTTGCCAGTCTCAGGTTGTCACCGGTCAATCCCATGTCATCTTCCTCCACCTTCTCCTTCTCCCGTTATCAGCCGTGTAAGTTTGGCGAGTCAGGGTGCACTGCGCATGCGTGCGTGCACCCTGCCATGCTCCCGTGGCTGGAAGCGCTCTGCATCTGCGCTGTACTACTGCTAGGAGCAGAAAGAGAAAGAGTTGTGGAATCACCACCAGAAGGAGCCTTGTCACCTGTATAGCGGCTGCAACAAACTGTATATGCTATGCCAAAATCTTTCTGCCTATGCTATAGCGCCTTCAACAAACCATGTTTTTTTTAAACCAGATAAAAATGTTCTGGCCTCTGCTGCAGCGGCTGCAACAAAAACCTTTTTTTGAAAAATAGATAAACTAAAGCTCTTTTCATTTGTTTGTGGTGCGGTAAATGCGGCGTTTCTTCTGTCAGTGTGAATGGGGCCCAACCCTTACACTACCTGATTGACAAGTACACACGTCAGGTGTTTTAAAGCACTGTTTTCCACAAATTTAGGAATGTAATTTGATTTCTGCCCTTTAGAGATTAAACACGACTCTGCATTATCTATGTAATTTTACGTGGAACTTTTGCCATGGATCCTCCTCCAGCATGCCACTGTCCAGGTGTTAGGCCCATTTAAACAACTTTTCCATCCTCATTGTGGCCAGAAACAGCCCCTATAGGTTTTAGAATTCACCTTGCCATTGAAGTCTATTGCGGTTCACCTATTTGTGAACGTTTATGTGAAATTCACGTTTGTGAACCAAAAATTTGATGTTCACAACATCACTATCCATCTCCACTTTACAGGAAAAGCACAGAGAGATAAAGCTCTTAACACTACCTTTTTTTTCAGAACCAGATACCTCCGTCCTTCTTTCTTCCACCATTGTCCCTCTTTCAGGACTGATGTACAGATCTTCCCCAGTGGTCATTGTGTATTGTGCTGTGTTGTATTGTGAATCCAGTTACCTAAGTGAATCTTAGGTAACTGGATGATTACATCTCACTGGTTCAGATGTTCCATCACATTTTTCTGTTTACAAATTAAGCCTTCTTTGGGGGTTATTTTTGGTCTTTGATCTAAGGAGGTTTGTATTGATCATAGCGAGTCAACCCCTCTTCCCTGCCTGTCTTGGTGTGTTCCTTATTGCTGCACTTTTTTGTTTGTATTGATTGCATGCTTTGCATTTCTTTACACATATTTAGTCTCCTTTTTCATTCTCTTGTGACAGAATCTTGTCTTTCTAGTTTGCTCAGTGCTATGCCTTTATGTTTATTTCTTAATTTGCACTTGTCAAACCAGATCTAGATGATTACTGGAATAGAGATGTTGTGAACATAGAATTTTCTGTTCGTGAACAGGTGAATATGGCGATCCGCCATAGGCTTCAATGGGCAGGGGAATTTTAAAACCTACAAAGACTTGTTTTTGGCCACAAAAGTGATGAAAAGTTGTTTCAAAGTGTCTAAAACCTGGACTGTGGCATGCCGGAGGGGAATCCGTGCCAAAAGTCTTACCAAAAATTATGGAGCTGACGCAAAGTCGGGTATTAATCCCTAAAGGGCAGAAATAACATTATGCACAGCTCTGGGTGCCAGTGGGCTGTGGAGTGTCACAAACAGAGAAATGCAATAGTACTATCAGAATACAGTGAAATAATAATGCAGTGGAGTGGTTCTGTGTCTGAAAATAAATTAGGTAACAACAGTAGTGTTCACACAGTTCTGGGTGTTAGTGGGCTGTGGAGTGTGACACACACAAAAAAAAACAAAAAAACAGGAGACCGATGCACTAGCCCTCAATAGGACTGTTTGGCGTGCTTTCACAGCAAGTGATGAACAAGAACACAGGCCTAGCTAATGCTTTCCCTACCTATCTGCAGCAAGTCTGACCCTGCTCTCACTAACAGTCAGCAGCCAGCAGAAAATTGTTCCAATATGGCCACAGCAACTGCTTTTTGATAAGGAGGGGTGGGGTTCCAGGAAGGGTGCTAGCTGATTGGCTGTCATGTGTCTGCTGACTGTGAGGTAAAAGCTCAAAGTTTAGCTCAATGATGATGTACAGGGCGAATCGAACATGCCAAATGTTCGCTATTTGCAATGCTAACAGCTGATTTTCACAGAATACTGATCGCCAGCAAACAATTCGGGCCATCTCTATAATGGAATGGGATTGGAGGAGTTATCCAGGGTGTTGTCATTCAATCAGGTTTCAGTCAAGAGAAACGGGAGTTTCCACCAAGTGAGGGTTTACTTGCTTGGTGATAAAAGAATGAAGAAATCACATGCATTCAGATAAAAAAAATAAGTAGTCATGTGCCTCCAGATAAAGTAATTAAGTAGTCAGTTGCCTCAAGAATTAAATATCCAGATGCCTCAAAATAAAACTTATAGCCAAGAGTTCCTTATATATAGGTAGTAAAGTGTTCCCAGTGAAGGTATTAAGGTACCCCGGTATAGGTAAAATGGTGTCCCCATATCGGTAGTAAGGTGCCCCAGAATAGATAGTAAGGTGTCCCCTGTATAGGTGGTAAGGTGCCCCCAGTATAGGTAGAAAAATACTCCCAGTGTAGGTAGAAAGGTTCCCCAGTATAGGTATGAAAGTGTCCCCAGTATAGGTAGAAAGGTGCCCCAGTATAGGTAGAAAGTTGCCCACAGTATTGGAAGATGGTTTCCCCTAGTATAGGTAGCAAGGCACCCCCAGTAATGTTAGCAAGGTGCCCCTAGTATAGGCAGAAAAGTGCCACCAGTATAGGTGGAAAAATACCCCCAGTATATGTAGAAAGGTGCCCTCAGTATAGGTAGAAAGGTGCCTTCAGTATAGTCACCAGTATAGGTAGCAAGTTTCCCGCCAGTATAGTTAGCAAGGTGCCCCCAGTATAGGTAACAAGGTTCCCCCAGTATAGGTAACAAGGTTCCCCCAGCATAGGCAACAAGGTGTCAAGACAAGACAAGGCAAGACAAGGCAAATAACATTTATATCACGCTTTTCTCCTGCCAGACTCAAAGTGTCAGAGCTGCAGCAGCCACTAGGATGCGCTCTATAGGCAGTAGCAGTGTTAGGGAGACTTGCCTAAGGTCTCCTACTGAATAGGTGCTGGCTTACTGAACAGGCAGAGCCGAGATTCGTCCCCAGTACAGGTAACAAGGTGCTACGAATATAGGTAACAAGATGCCCCCATTATAGGTAATAACAAGGTGCCCCCAGTATAGGTAACAAGGGATTCCCAATATATCTAACAAGAAGCCCACCAGTGGTGCTTGGATACCCCTTTTTATTATCCGGGTTGATCTGGATCCGGATAGTAAACTATCTGGATGAATTTGGATATCCGAATTTGAACCGTTCCAGAATCCGAATAGATCCGGATATCTGACCCCATTACCCGAGTAAATCCGGGTATCTGGATTGAAAACCGGAAGTGGCCTTTAAATTGCTTCCAAAATGCCTATTATATAGTAAATGATGCATGAAGCATCATGCTTTTTTTTAAAAGAAAAACAGTAATTGTTTATGTGGGGAGTTATAATACAAAAAAAAATGGCTGTAAATTAACATCAGGACTAGGTTCCAGACAGCGGTCATGCAGCCCACATTGTGTCCAAAGTCCAACGCATAACTGGGACATCACAGTTTTCAGCCTAGACATCTCAAAAAAATAAAAATTGTTTTTTTTCCCCCAACAAAATACAGCTATAATTGTAGTGGCGTAATAGCTGGTGGCAGACTGGCAGCAGAAGATATACTGTACCTCTGTGTGGACCCTGGCGGTGGGAAACACAGAGAGCAGCAGAAGGTTGTGGTGGTAAAGGGTGGTAAGGCAGGCATAGTGATTCCCAGCCACTTCATGTCCCCCTCTTGCCAACAACAGGGGCCAGGAACTTACCAACCACACAAGTCTGGTTGATTTTGAGAAACATCAATCTGTCCACAGACTGAGTAGACAGACGAGAGCGCTTCTCGGTCACCACGCCACCGGCTGCACTGAAGCACCTCTCTGACAGCACGCTGGAAGGCGGGCAGGACAGCACTTTCAGGGCGTACTGTGCCAACTCACTCCAGATATCCAGGCGCTTGACCCAGTACTCCAAGGGGTCCACAGGGGTGTCGGTGTCAAGCCCGCTGTAGGAACCCATGTATTCTGCCACCATCCGGGTCAGGTGCTGGTTCTGGCTTTGAGATCCACATGCTGCTGAAAACACCTACTCTGTCGGCAGCTGTACTGGTGTGGCATAGAGCGCCTTTGTCAGACACAGCAGGTTAGTTTAGCGCCTACTGCTGCTGGATGTAGGCACCTGCTGCTATGCTGGCTGGAATGTGACAGCAGGGGGGTGGAAGTCTGGGGGGAAGGCTTCCTCGAAGTGCCAAACCAGGGACCTCTGCAAGTCCCTCATTTAGCGCACAGGGTCTCCTCCTGCAGGCAGGAACTGATGTAGCTTCCCCTTCAGCTGTGGGTCCAGCATCATGGTGATCCACATGTCCTCCTGAGCACGCATCTGCTTGACCCTTGGGTCCCTCTGCAGGCACTGCAGCAGGTGCACTGCCATGGGGAAGAGGGACGCCATCTCTGCTGACACATCATCTTCACCCCCAATACCGACAGTGCTTTCCTCCTCCTCATCTGACCCCTGAGCCTCCTCCTGCTCTCTCCACCCCCGCACCAGTGCAGCTGCACTTGGCTGTGCCCCCTCATCTTCAAGGTCAGGGACCTCCAACTCCTCCGACTCCAAGTCCTCCCCCTCCTCCTCCTGCTGCACAGAGGTGGACTGTGCAGATGGCTGCTACTCCTGCTGGATCAAGGCTGTCTCTCCCACTTCCAGCAGAGCAAAGAGGGCATTGTCCAGCATGCACACCATGGTCACCCACTCACACAGCGACGCACGGTCCCGGCCGACCATGTTGGTGGCCTCCAGGAAGGGAGCCAGCACCAAGCACACCTGCTGTATTTTTCCCCAATCAGCACTGGGGATGATGTCCAGGAGGTGGGTGGTGCTGGTCCCGGACAAGATGGCTACGGTGGCATTGGCCAGGTACTGGTTGATAGCCTGCCTCTATTCAATCAGACACTCCAACAGGGCCAGGGTGGAATTCCAGCGTGTTGGTACGTCTATAATCAGACAGTGCCGTGGCAGGTTGAGCTTGCCCTGCTCGTTTTGTAGGGACGCTGAGGCACCACCCGAGCGGCGGAAATGGCCCACCGTTTTTCTGCCCTCTCTCAAAAGAGTTTCCATCCTCTGATAGGTGCTCAGAAATTTCTGCACTACCAGGTTCAGGACGTGGGCCAGACAGGGGATGTGGATGAGGTTTCCCCGGTGGATGGCGGCAACAAGGTTGGCCCCACTGTTAGAGACCACCTCTCCGACTCTCAGGCCTCTGGGGGTCAGCCAATTCTTCTCCTGCTCCCTGAGGTATCGAAGCACGTTGGCTGCCGTCAGATTATTCTTCCCCAGGCTGACCATCTCCAGCAGCGCTTGGCAGTGGCGGGCCTTCACGCTGCTCCTAAGTCGGGGGTGTTTGCCGGCGGGTTTGCCAGAGGATGGAACCGGATCAGAGGAACCTGCTGCACTTCCCCTGACCCTGCTGCGGAGTGGCAACACCCACTGGATTGCTGCTGTGCCTGATGCTGCTGTCCCCTCCTCACCCCCTTCCACCAAACACGCATGGCCATCCCAACACTGCACCGCTTCACGATGGCCAACGTTTAGCATGGGCTAGATCATGCGGTGGGTGAGCTGGTCCATGTGACCATGGACTCCTGGAGCCCGCCGCAAAACACCCCCGCCTCAGCAGCAGTGTGAAGGCCCGCCACTGCCAAGCGCTTCTGGAGATGGTCAGCCTGGGGAAGTACAATCTCATGGCAGCCAATGTGCTTCACTACCTGAGGGAGCAGGAGAGGAGTTGGCTGACCCCCAGAGGCCTGAGAGTCGGAGAGGTGGTGTCCAACAATGGGGCCAACCTGGTTGCCACCATCCATCGGGGGAAACCTCATCCACATCCCCTGTCTGGCACACGTACTGAACCTGGTGGTGCAGAAATTTCTGAGCACCTACCAGGGGATGGGCACTCTTTTGAG
Source organism: Hyperolius riggenbachi (assembly GCF_040937935.1). Lineage (NCBI taxonomy): Eukaryota > Metazoa > Chordata > Amphibia > Anura > Hyperoliidae > Hyperolius > Hyperolius riggenbachi. The sequence continues at coordinate 78,381,259 of NC_090652.1, read as the reverse complement.
AGAGAGGCCAGAAAAACGGTGGGCCATTTCCACCACTCGGGTGGTGCCTCAGCGTCCCTACAAAGTGAGCAGGACAAGCTCAATCTGCCACGGCACCGTCTGATTATAGACGTTCCAACACGCTGGAATTCAACCCTGGCCATGTTGGAGTGTCTGGTTGAACAGAGGCAGGCTGTCAACCAGTACCTGGCCAATGCCACCGTGGCCGCCACCTTGTCCGGGACCGGCACCACCCACCTCCTGGACATCATCCTCAGTGCTGATTGGGGAAAAATGCAGCAGGTGTGCTTGGTGCTGGCTCCCTTCCTGGATGCCACCAACATGGTCAGCCGGGACCGTGTGTCGCTGTGTGAGTGGGTGACCATGGTGTGCATGCTGGACAAGGCCCTCTATGCTTTGCTGGAAGTGGGAGAGACAGTCTTGATCCAGCAGGAGTAGCAGCCACCTGCACAGTCCACCTCTGTGCGGCAGCAGGAGGAGGAGGGGGAGTACTTGCAGTTGGAGGTGTTGGAGGTCCCTTACCTTGAGGATGAGGAGGCACAGCCAAGTGCAGCTGCAGTGGTGCGGGGGTGTAGAGAGCAGGAGGAGGCTCAAGGGTCAGATGATGAGGAGGACAGCACTGTCGGCTCTGGGGGTGATGATGATGTGTCAGCAGAGATGGTGTCCCTCTTCCCCATGGCAGCGCACATGCTGCAGTGCCTGCGCAAGGACCCAAGGGTCAAGCAGATGCGTGATCGGGAGGACATGTGGATCACCATGATGCTAGACCCATGGCTGAAAGGGAAGCTACATCAGTTCCTGCCTGCAGGAGGAGACCCTGTGCACCGAATGAGGGACTTGCAGCGGTCCCTGGTTCGGCACTTGGAGGAAGTCCACCCCCCTGCTATCACAGTCCAGCCAGCACAGCAGCAGGTGCCTGCGTCCAGCAGCAGTAGGCACCCAACAAACCTGCAGTCTCTGACAAAGGCGCTCTACGCCATGGCGGTACAGCTGCCAACAGAGGAGGTGCCTGCAGCAGCATCTGACTCTAAAAGCCAGAACCAGCACCAAACCCGGATGGTGGCTGACTACATGGGATCCTACAGCAGGCTTGACACCGACACCCCTGTGGACCCCTTGGAGTACTGAGTCAAGTGCCTGGATATCTGGAGCAAACTGGCACAGTACGCCCTGAAAGTGCTGTCCTGCCCGCCTTCCAGCGTGCGTTCAGAGACGTGCTTTAGTGCGGCCGGTGGCGTGGTGACCGAGAAGCGCTCTCGTCTGTCCCCCCAGTCTGTGGACAGATTGATGTTTCTCAAAATTATCCAGGCTTGTGTGGTTGGAGTTCCTGGCCCCTGTTAGTGGCAAGAGGGGGACATGAAGTGGCTGGGAATCACTATCACTGCCTTACCACCCTTTACCACCACAACCTCCTGGCTCCGTCTTGACTAATAAGCCTAGTTCACATTTTTTTTACAGCCGTGGTACCAACACTAGGTGCCATGGTGGACTACCTATGCTGCCTGCCACACGTTACACTCTTTCTTCTCCTCCTATCTCTTGCTGCCTGTGCGGCTCCCACCATGAGGGTGCCACAGGCCACTGCTGCTGCTACCACCTAACCTATATGTAATACAAAACACAATTGCTGTGCAATTTTTTTTGAGGTGTCTGGGATGAAAACTGTGCTGTCCGAGTTGTGGGGAGGCCCCAACTGCAGCAGTACGACCGCTTCCTGGAACCTCTCGTTTGTAATGTTCTAACTGTGCCGTGGTACTCCTCCTGCTGCTCCTGTCTGTGGTACCCACCACCACCAGGGTCCACACAGACCTATATCTTCTGCTGCCAGTCTGCCACCAGCTACTACACCACTACAATAGCTGCATCTACCTACTTCTCCTGCTGCTCCTGTCTGTGGTACCCACCACCACCAGGGTCCACACAGAACTATATCTTCTGCTGCCAGTCTGCCATTGCCACCCGCTACTACACCACTACAATTAGTGATGCTCATCTGAGCTAGGATATCCGAGTTACTCGGATATCCTAGCTCTTTTTTCACTATTCGAGCTCGAATACCGAGCTCGAATAGTATTAGCTATCCGGGCTGTGCTATCCGAGTGCACTCGGATAGCAAGCTGCTTTCCGGAGATATCCTAGCTATCCGAGCTCGGATAGCTAGGATATCTCGAGTCCTCACAAGCGAATCAGAGGGCTCCCAGCCCTCTGACTGCAGCCAATCACAGAGGGGGAGCCTGGCCAAACCTCCCTCTATAAATAGCGGACGCCATCTTGCCTCACTCGTCCTGCTTGCGACTTACTGACTGATAGTACTGAGAGACTGCTCCAGTGCTTTTTGTCTGTGTGCAAGTGCATTGCTATTGTTCTAAACCTAGCGTTTTTACACTCCAACACTTGATATTCAACTGTATTGCTTTGTATTGTAGATAGATTGTATTTTAGGCAGTTTAGTTTGGGTGATTACGAGGGGGACTACGGAGGGAGAGAGACTGTCACTGGTGCTGCTGCAGGCCTGCAGCCAGCAGCTAGGCCCTGTGCCTAGGCAAGGCAGCCTGCCCTGCTCTGTGCTCTAGTCTCTAGTTGCCTTACCTGTGCTCTCACCTGTCCTACTCTACTCCTGTACTACTACTACTTCTGTGTTAGATAGATTTGTACTATTTTGTAGTTAGCAAGGCCCAGCTTTACTGCTATACCTGTCCTGCTGTATCTGCTCTCTGTAATCTAGTCACACATGTTCTATTATTTAGCTAGATTCTTCAATTGTTTAGTTAGTAGTACTGTAATTTACTGTACTCTAGTCTGTGTATAGGCACCGTCCGTCACCGCGTTACCTAGGGTCTTTGTGTGCGCAGTGCACGTCTGCGCTGTCCGCACCCTCTCGTTAGTGCTACACCCGTCCTATTGTTTATATATTACTTCTATTGTGTATTCGCTGACTTGTACTGTAGTCTGTGTATAGGGACACCGTCAGTCAGCGTCAGCTAGGGTCTTTGTGTGCGCAGTGCGCACTCTCTCGTTAGCGCTACACCAATCTCTGCTGTAGAGTACACCTGTCCGTCACCTCACACACCCACCACCACCAGTCCCACCCTATTAAAGTACCCCACTTGTCCCACCCGCCTTTACATACATACGTTTTTTTTTTCATTTGTATAATATTGAAAATATACAATGTCTGGCACTGGCAGCCGCGGTTTGGGCAGGGGCAGCAAGGGCAGCAAGGGCATCGCCAAGAGAGGAGGTCGTGGGCGTGGCAGCCGCGCCACCACCACCATGCCCAGTTCTGCGTCTGCACCAGTGGCTATTCCGCCATTAGCCACTGGCCGTGGACGCCTTGGCCGCCCAACAGCTGGGAGTCACGCTGCAGAGACACAGCAGCAGCAGCGTGTGGCCCAGGTAGTTCCTCCCACCGCCAGGTCATAGCCGTCCTATTGAGGAGAAGGACGCAGACGCTGTGGTGGAACTGATGGTGGATGAGCAGGCCACCATTAGCTCTGGAACCAAGTCCTCCACCCCCGCCACCACTCCTGTTCGCAAGAGCAGCAGCAGCCGACCAGCACTGCCTGTGGAGCAGGAGGAGGAGTGCAGTTCTCCAGCCCCAGCGGGCGACATCAGCACCCTGTCACTCAGCACCTTGTTATCCCCAAGCGCAGTGGGGTTATGGAATGCTGTTGCGGAAGAATTGGCGGAGTAAGGAATGCTCATGGGCACTTTGGGGGATGATGCTTTGGACAGTCAGACAGTGGTGACTGTCCATCTGCCCATGCATGCAGAAGGGGAGTTTGGGGGATCCCAGCAGGACATGTTTGCGGAGGGGGAGGATGATGATGACACTGTAAAGGACAAAGACTGGTTGCCAGGTCCTGGGAGTGGGGATGTCATCAGCTCTGAGGAGGAGGAGGATGCGACTGCGGGCCTTGCTAGAAGGATCAGCATCGCAGGCATGGGCAGGATCACAAGTGGGCATGGTATGCAGGCCACACAGCGTGCTGATCAGGAGACGAGTTCTGCCAGTGCCACCACCAGCCGCACCAAGAACCTCCCCCCTCCAACCACCACAGGGAGACCAGCGGCAGCAGCACCTTCCAGCCGAAGGGGCAACTTCACCTCCCCAATATGGAATTTTTTCACCCTTCCATATTTGGAGTGCAAGTATGCCACCTGCAACCAGTGCCGCAAGCAGCTCAGCAGAGGGAAGGAGCCCTCTGCGTTTGGCACCACCTCTCTGGTCAACCATCTTGCAGGGAAACACTTTCACGAGCATGAGGAGTTCGTGAAGTTTAAGGAAGCTGGCAGTGGCAGACCCGCCACCACTGCGAAGCCGTTGGTAGCAGGAGTGCGTCAGCAACGCACTGCGCCTCCTCCCTCTGCAACTCCTGCCGCCGACACTGAGGCCTGTTCTGGCAGCCAGTCCTCAGTGGCCTCCTCTTCTCCCTCCACTGCTTCCCGTGCCAGCAAAAGGCCTCGCCAGACCCTGCTCAGCGACACCTTCCAGGGGGTGGTCAGGGTTCTGCCCCCCAGCAGCCGTCGCATGCGTCAGCTGAACGGCTTGCTGGCACGGGCCATGTGCTCCCAACTCCTGCCTTATTCCTCTGTGCAGGAGGGGAGCGACATGTGTGCTCTCCTGATGTGTGCAGCCCCCGATTGGCCAATCCTCAGCCGACATTATTTTGCACGCACGGCCATCCCTGCACTTCACCGCTCTGTGATGGCCAATGTCGGGAGAGGGCTGGAGCACGCGGTGGGTCAACGGGTCCACGTCACCATGGACTCGTGGAGCAGCCGGTTTGGGAAAGGCCGCTATCTGTCCTTCACCGCCCATTGGGTCAGGTTGGTGGAAGGGGGTGAGGAGGGGGGGGGGGAGCAGCATCGGGCACTGTCAGAGCAGCAGCACCAACAACGCAGTGGGTGGTGCCACCATGCAGGGTCAGCGGAACAGCAGCAGGTTCCTCTGATCTGCTTCCATCCTCCGGCACACCAGCCCAAACCCCCCGCCTCACCATCAGCGTGAAGCCCCGCCACTGCCAAGCGCTGCTGGAATTGGTTAGCCTGGGAAAGACCAAACTGACGGCGAACCATGTCCTGGCCAAACTCCGAGAGCAGGAGAGGAATTGGCTGACCCCCAGAGGCCTCAGAGTCGGAGAGGTGGTGTCCGACAATGGGGCAAACCTGGTTGCTGCCATCAGCAGGGGAGACCTGACCCACATTCCCTGCCTGGCGCACGTCCTGAACCTGGTAGTCCAAAACTCCTGCAGACCTACCAGGGGATGGACCGACTCCTTGAGGCAGCAAGGAAGGTCGTGCGTCATTTCCGGCTCTCGCCTGCAGCCGTAGCAAGCCTGGAAGAGGTGCAGTAGGAGCTGCACCTGCCACAGCACCGGCTCATGCTCGATGTTCCAACTCGCTGGAACTCCACCCTGGCGATGTTGGAGCGTCTGGTTGAACAGAGGCAGGCTGTCAGCCAGTACCTTGCACATGCAACAGTTGCCTCTATCACTGCAACTGGGCGTGCCGCCACCAACCTCCCGTCCATCATCTCCACAGAGGACTGGGGGCACATGCAGCAGGTGTGCTCAGTCCTGGCACCCTTCCTGCAGGCCACCAACATGGTCAGCAGGGACCATGCAATGGTGTGCAAGTGGGTCCCCTTGGTGTGTGTGCTGGACAGGGCCCTGTATGCACTGGTGGAAGAGGGAGCGGCAGCCTTGGACCAGCAGGAGCTGCAGGCAGCTTCACAGGCCACTTCTGAGGAGGAGGAGGGCTTGGAGTTGGTAGAGGTCCCTGACCTTGCTGCTGATGAGGGGGAGCAACAGAGCGCAGCTGGACTGGTGCAGGGGTGGAGAGAGGATGGGGTGGAGGAGGCAGAGGAGGACAGCAATGTCAGCTCTGGGGCTGCCGATGATGTGCCAACAGACGTGGCCAGACTCTTCCCAATGGCAGCGCACATGCTGAGGTGCCTGCGCAAGGACCCAAGGGTGATCCAGATGAAGCAGAGGGAGGACATCTGGATCTGCATGATGCTGGACCCACGTCTGAAGGGGTTCCTGCCTGCAGGAGGAGACCGTGCGCAACAAATGAGGGATTTGCAGCTGTCCCTTGTTGAGCGCTTGGAGGAAGCCTTCCCTCAGACATCCACCCCCACTGTCCAGCCAGCACAGAGGCAGCAGCAGGTGCCTGCATCCACCAGCAGCAAGCGCACGCGCACCACAGACCTGCTGTCTCTGACCCAAGAGCTCTACATGAGTGTAGAGCTGCCAAGGACTAGAGAGGAGGTGCCTGCAGCAGCATCCTTCTCCAGTCACAGGCAGCACTTGACCCGCATGGTGGCTGACTACATGGGGTCCTTCAGCGGGCTTGACAGCATGGCCCCTGTTGATCCCATAGAGTATTGGGTCAAGCACCTGCCGATCTGGAGCGAGCTTGCGCAGTACGCCCTGGAAGTGCTCTCCTGCCCCCCTTCCAGCGTACTGTCAGAGCGTTGCTTCAGTGCAGCCGCTGGAGTCGTCACTGAGAAGCAATCTCGTCTGTCTCACAAGTCTGTGGACAGACTGACGTTTCTCAAAATGAACCAGGCTTGGGTGGAAGGTGAATTCATGGCCCCTGTTCTCGGCGAGAGGGGGACATGAAGTGACGACTGGCACACACACATACACCTGCTGCTGCTGCTGTTGTTGTATTTCATCCTGCTGTATGTGTCTTCACTGCCAGGGAACACATTACAAGGTGCTGCTGCCCATGCGCCACCAGCTATTACGCTCAACAATAGCTGCATTAATTTGAAAAAAAAATTGTAATTATTTAAGAGGTGTCTGGGTTGAAAACTGTGCTGTCCCAATTGTGTATTGGACACAATGTGGGCTTCACGACTGCTGTCTGGAACCTCATGCTGTGTATTTACGGCCCTGGAACCACCGCTAGGAACCAGGGCATACTATGTCTCGCTGCCTGCCCTCCTGCCTGCTGCCAAATGCCAGTCTGCCACACACATTCATCCTCCTCACGCTGCCTGCTGCTGTATTGGCTCCTGCTGTCTGTGTGTATCCACTGCCAGGGAACACATTACAAGGTGCTGCTGCAAATGCGCCACCAGCTATTTACGCTCACAAATAGCTGCATTATTTTAAAAGAAAAAAGAATTAAATTATTTTAGAGTTGTCCGGGTTGAAAACTGTGCTGTCCCAATTGTGTATTGGACACAATGTGGGCTTCACGACCGCTGTCTGGAACCTCATGATGTTCATTTACGGCCCCGGTACCACCGCTAGGAACCAGGGCCTATTATGTCAGTCACATCACACTGCCTGACACACACTACTCCTCCTCCTGTAGCTGCATTGAGCTTCTGCTGTCTGTGTGCTGCTAGCACTGCCAGGGAGAACAGAAGAAGAACTATTTTCTGCTGCCACCTGCCCACCCACTCTCCTACCAAGTACCGACCGACTATTACCACACACTACAAATAGCTGCAAGCCTGCAACTACTTCCTCCTCCTGCTGATGTCTGTGTTTTACCACCACCAGGGCACACAGAAAAAGGCGCTGTGGCTTGCAATGTGCCACTACCTACCTATTATGCCATCAACACAAATATAACTATGGTGTTATTAAAATAAAATATTTCCACAAATGAAGTAAAAAAAAAAATATTACAAAAGAAAGGAAAACCAAGACGAAGAAGAAGACGAAGAAGAAGAAGAAGAAGAAGAAGACGAAGATAGAAGAAGACGAAGAAGAAGACGAAGAAGAAGAAGAAGACGAAGAAGAAGACGAAGAAGAAGGTTACAACAACCATTTTGGACACACCTTCTCATGCAAACACTTTTCATGAAGTTAATTTACTTTTTTTGAGACCTTTTTTATAACTACTACATCACCACATAATCACTTGATGTTTTTCTTCATAAAAAAGGTGGTTCCATGCATCATTGACCTCCAATACAAGTTTTACAAGCTATTTAAGGCCAGCTCAAATATTTTACTCGAATACAGACTCGGATAGTGACGTCGGATATCCGAGGTCGAATCGGATATTTGATTACATCGGATATTGAACTTCGAGTAAATTCGGATAGTTTACTATCCGAATTTGACCAAACTCGAATAGGATAATGAGGTATCCGAGCAACACTGACTACAATAGCTGCCTCTACCTACTCCTCCTGCTTCTCCTGTCTGTGTCACCCGCCACCACCAGGGTCCACACAGAACTATATCTTCTGCTGCCACTGCCAGTCTGCCACCAGTAGCGTTGAGCCGAAATTTTCGAAATTTCTTTAATTACCTTAATTACGCATGCAAATTTTGCCACTACGACATGAGTTATTTGAGTTACAAAAATGAAGGTAATTTCGTTTCTAATGGTAACTATGCACATTTAGGTAATGACTACATTCAGGAAAGTCACTCATTGATTGCAATTACTGATAATGTAAAGGCCCCCGCATATGCTTTTGCTTTAAATGTATCAGGAGGCTCTACCTGCAGCCCATTCGAAGATGGGTGCTTTTTGGCATGGTGCACTTAGCTGTCATGTTGAGACACTTGGTTTTGGGCCTTGCAACATATGATAATACAAAAGTCCCTGCACGTGCTATCTCTTTAAATGCATCAGGAGGCTCTACCTACAGCCAATTCTAAGACAGGTGCTCTTTGTCAAGGTGCACTTAGCAGTCATGCTGAGACACTTGGTTTTGGACCTTGCAATATCTGATAATGCAAAAGTCCCTGCATGTGCTGTTGCTTTAAATGTATCAGGAAGCTTTACCTGCAGCCACTTCTAAGACAGGTGCTCTTTGTCAAGGTGCACTTAGAGGTCATGCATGCTGAGACACTTGGTTTTGGGCCTTGCAATATCTGATAATGCAAAGGTACCTGAAAGTGCTGTTGCTTTAAATGTATCAGGAGCCTCTGGACTGGAACACAATTTTGAGAAAGGTCGAATTTGCATGTTAAACATGAAATTCTGATTTGTTTGTGTTACCTAAACAATCCTAATTATGAAAAAAGGTCGTGTCATGCTCACCAGCAGGCATTCCGTCTGGCGAGACTTTGCTTCGTGCAAATGAACTCCCAAAGACGCAGACACCCAGGAGGATATGATGCAAAGTGATGTTTTATTTACAGTGAAGGTATGTACATCAACAGTATTCAAAGTAGATTCCAGACCGTGCAGGAACAAGCATGCAACATTATGTTCATGAAGCAACTTGACAGGAGTATTTACCTGGGCAATATTAGTAAGTTCAAGTCCACCAGCAGGTATGTAGCTATTCATCCAGAATACAGCATACAGGACAAGAGCAAACACACAGGCTATAACTCCAAGAGGTCAGGCAGAACTGGAGCAACCAGACAGATTATAATCCTAGGACTCAGGCAAGACAGGAACAAGAACTTCCAAGAGGTCAGACAGAACTGGAGCAACCAGACAGATATAAATCCTAGGACTCAGGCAAGACAGGAGCAGGAACTGAGGCTGCACAAACAGGGAGGACAAACAATGCGACAGCAAAGGCTGCTGGGAAGTCTGGATCTTAAGTACTCTGCTAACAAGGCCCTCACCTTGCAGGTGTTCAGACACTCCCATGTGATCTCACTGCAGCAGGACTGAGCCAAATGCAAAGCCAGCCCATAACTGCAGTGAGAAACAGAACTGGGAATCCTTGCACACACACATGCAATTCCATTGCAGCAATGTGCAGACAAAAACCAATGGACAGTCAGCCCATCACTGCAATGAGAGGCAGAACTGAGAATCCTCACAGACTTGCATACAATTCCATTGCAGTAATGTGCAGACTGAAGCAAATGCAGAGTCAGCCTATCACTGCAATGACAGGCAGAACTGGGGATCCTAACAGGTCGTAATTATGAAATTCCCCATAAACGTGAAATTCACGAAATTTCGATTACGACCATAACTGTAATTTTGTGAATTACGCAAAATTTTGTGTAATCGTAATTGGGTCATTACACTCATCACTAGCCACCAGCTATTATGCTACTACAATAGCCTGCCACTGCCACCAGCTATTACGCCACTACTACTCATTTTTTGAGATGTCTGAGCTGAAAACTGTGATGTCCTATTTGTGCGTTGGACTTTGGACACCACGGGCTTGATTCACAAAGCGGTGCTAACCTACTTAGCACGTCTAAAGTCTTTAGACGTGCTAACCAGGGTGCTAAGTAGGTTAGCACCGGATTTCTCAATCAGATCGCGCGCTAAGTACCGCGCGCAAAGTTTTGTGTGCGCAAAGTCCCATAGGCTTTAATGGGCACTTTGCGAGAAGCGCCCTGCGCTCTGTGCGTAAAGTTTTTCGCGCAAAAAGCTCGTTTAGACGTGCTAAGGGGGTTTTTACAGGCGTGCTAACAGTTAGCACCGCTTTGTGAATCAAGCCCAATGTGAGCTGCACGACCGCTCCAGTCCTGATGTTAATTTACAGACCTATTTTTTTTTTTAATTATTATTATTATACCTCCCCACATAAAGAATGACTGTTTTTCTATTAAAAAAAAAAAAAAAAAAACATGATGCTTCATGCATCATTTACTATAAAAGAAGTTTTGGAAGCAATTTAAAGGCCACTTCCGGTTTTCAATCTGGATACCCGGATTTACCCGGATAATGGGTTCAGATATCCGGATCTATTCGGATTCCGGAACAGTTCGAATTCGGATATCCGAAACAATTCGGATTTTAAAAAGGGGTATCCGAGCACCCCTGTTACTTAACAGCCACGCAGACAAGTTAGTAGATTGGACACTGCTTTCTGAAAGTGAAAGTATGCAAACTCTCCCTGAAGTCTTCTATCAAAATACCTGTTTCCTGCTTCTTTAGCTTTTCAGCAGTTTATCTTGCAGGTAAACAGACGGGTGACGGTAGTTTAGGTTTGATTTATTGTTTAGGAATCAGGATTAGGAGCCTGGTGATAGAGGACTTCACTTGCTGTAATCTGTGCCTCCATGCTTTTTCATTCAAATACAAAGCAACAGTCTCATGATGACGGCTTCTGCAAACAAGTGTCATGTTACCAATGTCAGAACTTGCATAGCAGCTGTAACCACACAACATGCTTCATGGTGGAATAACAAAGACTCCAAGTGCTCCAGACTCATATCTGTTGTTTCCAACAAGTAAAAAGAGGTTGTTTCTAAATATGCCATTACTTACATTAGATTTTGACAGCCTGGTAGATGTATTAGCAGATCAGAGACGGATCTCTGAAAGTATCCAGATATACTATGTGCAGGTTTGCAGCTCAACAGCTTGGCCCTCTATCTCTACAGTTGTGGCTTGCTGCTCTATGCTGCTTAAGGTGCGTACACATCTGATATTTCTGAACGACTTATCGTTTGAACGACTTGTAATAGTCGTTCAGACATCATGTACACACTGACCAAGAAGTTATTTGAAATGCTAATTTACCTAATTTACATGTCGTTTAACCAACTTGATAGTGAAAAATGGACTGGATAGAACAATGGACTAGATTAAATGACTGATAAAACAACTTTTTGTTTGAACGTCTTTTAGTGTCAAACTGATAGACTTTCGAACAAGTTGTTTGTACACATGTACCGTCTTAACTGTCGTTAGAATGACAGTTAGTTCACGGATCCACTAAGCTGATCATTCAAAACTGCTGCTATCAGTCTAAAGGTTCATACATACCTACCAACTATCTGTCCAACTGTCTGCCAAACTTCTCTGTTAAACCCCCATACAACGTTCCTTGTGAAACAAGTTGAAACAACTAAAAAAAGCATTTTGCTATTGTTCAAACAGCTGATAAGACTGATAAGAAGTCAATCCAACTGTTGGATTGACTTCTTATCAGTCTTATCAGCTTTTTTGAACACTAGCAAAATCCTTTTTTAGTTGCTTCAACTTGTTCATTCTAACGACAGTTAAGTCCGTACATGTGTACAAACAACTTGTTCGAAAGTCTATTAGTTTGACATTAAAAGACATTCAAACAAAAAGTTGTTTTATTGAGCGCGTGAAAGGAGCTTAACAGACAAGTTTGGCAGATAGTTGGACAGATAGTTGGTATGTGTATATGAACCTTAACCATTGTTCGTACATGAGCTGAACTGTCGTTCAAACGACCGGTTTGAACGACAAGTCATTCATAAATATTAGATGTGGGTATGTACCTTTAAACATATGTGCTATAGTGAGTTTGCAGGACTTTTTTGCTTGTTGTGACACTTAAGGACCGCCTAACGCCGATAGGTGGCGACGGGTTTAAGTGGTTATTACATGGAAACGGCCGCTCGTTCGAGCGGCCTTTCCATGTCAGTTCACGGAGACTGTCTCCGTGAACAGTGTGCGAGCCGCCGATCGCGGCTCGCACGCCTAATATGAACACGCGGGGAACAAATCCCCGCTGTTTACATCAATACGGCCCGCAAGGCAGATTGGCAATTCCCGGCCTCTGATTGGCCGGGAATTGCCGTCATTTGATAGGCTGAAGCCTATCCTACAATGTGCAGGATGGATATCCATCCTGCGCAGCTGAATGAGGGAGAGGGAGGTAAGGGGAAGGAGGGAGCGTGGAAAACGCTGCGGAGGGGGGCTTTGAAGAGCCCCCCCCCCGCTCGGCCACAGGGAGCGGCGGCGATCAGACCCCCCCCCCCCCAGCAGGTCATCCCCCTAGTGAGGAAAAAAGGGGGGAAGTCTGATCGCCCTGCCATGCACACGATCTGCGCTGCGGGCTGGAGAGCCCACGCAGCACTGATCTGCAATAACAGCCCCGGCCCTTAAGTGGTTTTAAAGTGGCAATGGTAGCTCAATTATGGAACAGTCTTGAAGTCCAAGGAGTTCTAGGAATAGACAGACTTTGTTTCCGCTGTACTGCTTACTATCAGCTCCGGCTGCTTGTGTGGGCCCACTTTTCTGTTTTGTCATGTGCATGGATGGGCAAGAGAGGTTGTGTGGTTGGTTGTAGCAGCGCTGTTAATTTTAATATTGTTGTTGGATGCTCCACAAGACTCCCCTGCACTATAGACCCACCAGGTTTAGTATATATTTTTTCCCCTGGTTTTTGATCTCCAAACCTAGGTGCATCTTATAGTCATGAGCATCTTTTAGTTCGAAAAATACGGTATTATGTAATATGTTCTGTGCTGGTCCTCTCTTTCGTGACTGTCTTAGGAATTTTGTCTTATCAGTGTTTATGATCAGGCCTACCTCCTTGGCCTGATTATTTAGATCGATATAGGTTTCTCTTATCGTTGCCATTGTTCTGCCCATTATGTTGATATCATCTGCATAAGCTATTATCTGTAGAGATGTATTTATTAGAATATATGTTGCATTTATAGTTATTTTTCTGATGACGTATTCTAGGTCCACATTAAACAGTGCAGGGGCAAGCTCATCTCCTTGTTTTAGACCTTGCAGGATTTTGAAATGGTCCGTCAGTTGATTTTCTATCCATACAAATGCTTGTGTGTCCTTCATTGAGATTTTTATTAATTTTATCAGTTTATTGGGAATGCCAAACTCCCTTCATATTTCATATATTTTTTGGTATTTTAATAGTCATATGCCTGCTGAATATCTATAAAAATGTGATAATTATCAATATCATATTCCCATACTTTCCTAAGAAGCAGGGGTGCTCGGATACCACTTTTTAAAATCCAAATAGATTCGGATCCAGATACCCAGATATCCGGATCCGAATCGGATATCCAAATACGAACTTTTAGGTTCCGAGTAGAATCGGATATCCGAACCCAATATCCGGTCGGATTCGGATATCCGGATTGAAAACCGGAAGTGGCCTTTAAAATGCTTCCAAAACATTTTGCAAGCTCTCTCTCTCTCTCTCTCTCTCTCTGGGATTTTTGCCATTGAAGGTGATTTTGCCTTCTGCTCGGATATCTGGACTAACTATCCGCCCGGATTTCAGATTTTATATAGGAAATCTGAGTTTGCTCAGATAGTCAATTTGAATTTTTTAAAAATATCCGAATTGCTATCCAAAATTCGGATAGCTGAAAAAAGTTTGGATAAACCCGGATATCCGAAATCCTAATGAGCACTACTGCTAAGAAGCTCTTTGACACTAAAAAGTTGGTCTACTGTGGACCTGCTTGGTCTAAATCCTGCCTACTATTTAGAGATGTCGCAAACATCTCTGGTTTGAGTTCGTGAACGCCGAACTGAACTTCCACAAAAAAAACAGGTGATCCAAGAAAGACTTCAAGGGGCAGGCAAATTCTAGAACCTGTAGGGGACCGTGTGATGCGCGGGCGCCGTCATTTTTTTTTTCATTACGGCGCCCGCACATCACACGGTTCTTTTTTAAGGTTGACTGTTCTTTATTGACCTGAGGAAGTGGGCTTTGTCCCGTGAAACTCGTTGTCAACAGTATAACCGCTTTTTTATACAAAATAAAGGCTCCCTGAAAAATTCATTCTCGTGAGTCTTCTATAGAGGTAAGAAATCTCTATTTTTTATATATATATATAGAAATATTTAAAGATACCAATTGTAAACTATATACATTTGGGCGCCCCCTCACAATCTTAAACCAAGTACTGCACACTTCCCATAGAGGTGATGACCTTGACTACGGTGGACCAAAGCCATCACGAGTAGAGGACCGAAAGAGGGGTGCTACCACCTGGCTTCTGTGCTATCCGGGATACCGAGCGGGAACGGTTTCTTCCCGCAGGCTTATGCGTGGCTGCAGGACTGCAACCCATGTGCATGAGTACCCACTTTTCCAATGTTTGAGCCACCAGGCCTTATTAATGATACTGCACTATTGGGCTCCCGGTCTTCCCTCTCTCAACAGAAAAAGGAGAAAAAACCCCTTCAGAAGTGAAGGAGGGATCCTTGACCTGTATTCCTTTTTATACCGGGTCCCTCAATAGGCTGGACAGCATGAAAGACCCAATTTGCACAAGGAAGGAATGCTAAACTAGTCGTCTCCCCTTCCTCTTCCTCAGTGATGTCACGGAAGGTCTCCTCCTCCCCCCAGCCACATAGAACACCATGGGTACAAGGAAATTTCCCACAAGCCCCCTGGGATGCCTACTGTGGTTGTTCTTCCACCTCCTCCTTAAAGCCACCTTCCTTCTCTGACTCCTCTTTCTCAGACAACTCCTCCCTCTGCGTTGCCGCAGGTACATCAGGTGTCAAGGACAAGTCTGGTTCTGGTGATGATGATGCCCACATCTCTTCCTCTTCCTGGTCACACTCCTCTACAGCCTGATCTACCATTCTTCACAGGGCATACTCTAGGAAGAAAGTGTATGGGATCAGGTCGCTGATGGTGCCTTCAATGTGACTCGCCAGATTGGTTACCTCCTCAAAAGGACGCATGAGCCTGCAGGCATTGCACATGGGCCTCTAGTAACACAGGAAAAAAAATCTCCAGGTCCCCATGGCCTGTCTTACCACCGTACTCACACAGATACTTATTGACAAATTTTTCTTGTTGGAGTAGGAGGTCAAACCTGAGCAGCATTGAATTCCAATGAGTCTGTCTGTCGCAAATCAAGCGCCTCCTGCTGAACCTCTGAAAAGCACGGCATGGCCTTGTAGGAACGCCTTGAATGGCCACACACCTTCCTGGACTGTTGGAGGACCTCCTGTAAGCCAGGGTACTTAAGCACAAATCATTGTATAATAAGACTCAACACATGTACCATGCACGGCACATGTGTTAACTTCACCAAATTCAACGTCGCCAACTGATTGCTTCCATTGTCACACAACTTTGCTGATCTCCAGTTGGTGCGGGGTCAGCCACTGATCCACCTGTTTGTTCAAAGCAGCCAGGAGTGTTGGTCCAGTGTGATTCTTGGCTTGCAGGCAAGTCATCCCCAAGATTACATGACACCATCGTACCTGGCATGTGGAATAGGTCATGGAGACCTGGGAGAAGGGGGGGGGGGTGCAGTAGGAGTAGAAAGTCACAGCAGCAGAAGAGGACTCAGCCGAGGAGGATAGCAAAGAGGATGGAGGATGAGAAGTAGGTGAAGAGGAGGTGTCAGCAGGCCTGCCTGCAAGTCGTGGCGGTGTCACCAACTCCACCACACAGTCCACAGTTTGCAGCCGTCAACAGGTTGACAGAATGCGCAGTGTATGTGATATACCTGCTCTCACCATGCTTTATAGACCAGGCATCAGTGGTCATATGGGCCCTTGCCCTAACACTGTGTGTCAGAGATGCTACGACTTGTCTTTCCACATGACGGTACAGGTTGGGGATTTCCATTTTGGAGAAAACGTTTCTGCCCGGTACCTTCAACTGCAGTGTCTCAATGGCAATACATTTTCTGAAGGCCTCAGTCTCCACCAGCTTGAATAGTAAAAGCTAACGGGCTAACAGTTCCGACAAGCCAGCTATCAGAAGCTGGGCAAAGGGAGTGACTGAGACATTGGCTTCTTCCACTCCAAAACTTCCTTGACAGAAAGCTGACTGTGGCAGATGTTGACCAGGAACTGCTCAAGGTGAGAGGAGGTGGAGTGGAGGATAGTTGAGAGGGGACAGCAGAGGCTGACGTGGCTGAAGATGCTGCTGGACCAGGAGGGGGAGGGTGTCTTTGAATTTTGTATGCTGATTTTCCTTACATGTGCATCCCATGTGTCTTCGCAAACAGTTGTACCTAGATGGGTGTTGGACTTCTCATGACTCAGTTTCCTTTGGCAGAGGTTGCAAATGGCATTGCTGTTATCAGAGGGAGACACACAAAACAAATGCCACACTGGTGAGCTTTGGAATGATGGCTTTCTGGTGGTGGCAACAGCAGGCATTGATGGGCATGTTGGCTGGCTGACCACAGGTGCCAATACATGCTGTCTGATAGTGCCAATAGCTCCTTGTGATGAGCTCCCCCTACTACATACAACAACTTGTCTCCTCCTCCTCACTGTCTCCCCATCTGAACTGTCGCCCTGTTCTTCATCTCCTCTTGTGAGCACCCACGTGACATCCATAGATACATTGTCATCATCATCAACTGCTTTACTTGTTGCAGACACCTCCAAAAAGGCACCAACATCATCCTCACACCTTACATTCTTGTGTGTACTGATGCCTGACTGAGACATATCACATCCTTATTGCCTTCATCTTCTGCCAATAATGGTGGCACATCACTAAATTCATCACACGATGAGTGAATAACTCCTCTGATATATCAAGTGGAGTGGCTGTGGTGCTAGTGGTGGTTTTGGCTGCCAGGAGAGTGGTGGTGAGTTGTTGTGGGGTGCCTAAATCAGGAGGAGGATGGTGCGTCAAAGTTTCGTGCGGAAGCTTTAGAAGATGGGGTGTGCTGTGTAAGCTAGTCAACTAATTCCTCTGTATTTTGGGTGTTGATGGTACATGCCCTCTGAACACTGGGCATTCGAGGGCCGCAGCACAACCTCAAGGACACTTGCAGGATGGCCTGCCTCTGCCTGTCATTTTTTTATTTGGGGTACTGTGCCTACAACAAGTGAAAAGTATTGCCTGCAACTGAATGTGGCAACAACAAACACAATATAGGGATATTGGAGTAGTACTCTGCTTGTGTCTAATGTGGCACTCAATTATATCAGTAGTAGTGGGCACAGCTGTGAGTGAGAGCCAGTGGGCTCTGTGGAGTATCAGACACAGAGATATGCAGTAGTTCAAACACAATATAGTGATAACAGAGGCACTGGAGTAGTACTCTGCTTGTGTCTAATGTTGCATCAATAGTAGTGGGCACAACTGTGAGTGGGTGCCAGTGGGCTCTGTGACATATCAGAAACAGATATATGCAATAGTTCAAACACAATACAGTGATAACAGACACCGAAGTGCTACTCTGTGTCTAATGTGGCACACAATTATATCAGGAGTAGTAGGCACAGCTGTGACTGGGAGCCAGTGGGCTCTGTAGAGTATCAGACCCATAGTTACATAGTTATTTGGGTTGAAAAAAGACATACGTTCATCGAGTTCAACCAGAGAACAAAGTACAACACCAGCCTGCTCCCTCACACATCCCTGTTGATCCAGAGGAAGGTGAAACACCCTTACAAGGCATGGTCCAATACGCCCCAAAAGGGAAAAAATTCCTTCCTGACTCCAGATGGCAATCAGATAAAACCCCTGTAGCCATGGATGTCTTTCAATGCAAGGAAAGCATCTAAGCCCCCATTAAATGCAGGTATAGAATTTGCCCTAACTACTTCCTGTGGAAATGCATTCCACATCTTAATCACTCTTACTGTAAAGAACCCTTTCCTAAATAAATGGCTAAAACATTTTTTCTCCATGTGCAGATCATGTCCTCTAGTCCTTTGAAAAGGCCTAGGGACAAAAAGCTCATCCACTAAGCTTTTATATTGCCCTCTGACATATTTATACATGTTAATTAGATCCCCTCTAAGGTGTCTTTTCTCTAGACTAAATAAGCCCAGTTTATCTAACCGTTATTGGTAAGTGAGACCTTCCATCCAACGTATCAATTTTGTTGCTCGTCTCTGCACCTGCTCTAAAACTGCATTATCTTTCCTGTAAAGTGGTGCCCAGAACTGAATTCCATATTCCAGATGTGGCCTTACTAGAGAGTTAAACAGGGGCAATATTATGCTAGCATCTCAAGTTTTTATTTCCCTTTTAATGCATCCCAAAATTGTATTCGCTTTAGCTGCAGCGGCTTGGCATTGGATACAATTATTTAACTTGTTGTCGATGAGTACTCCTAAGTCCTTCTCCAAGTTTGATGTCCCCAACTGTATCCCATTTATTTTGTATGGTGCTAGACCATTGGTATGACCAAAATGCATGACTTAACATTTTTTAACATTGAATTTCATTTGCCATTTACGTGCCCATATAGCCATCCTATCCAGATGCTTTTATAATATGTCACTATCTTCCTGAGAGTTGATGATTCTGCACAATTTTGTATCATCTGCAAAACGAGCAAAAGTGCTTTCTACTGCATCTACTAGGTCATTATTAAATAAATTGAACAGCACTGGATCCAGTACAGACCACTGTGGGACCCCACTGCTAATAGTCACCCATTTTGAGTGTGATCCATTGACCACAACTCTTTGTTTTCTGTCCATTAGCCAGTTCCCTATCCATGCACACAGACTCTTCCCCAGTCCCTGCATCCTCAACTTTTGCACCAGACTTTTGTGGGGAACAATGTCGAAGGCCTTTGCAAAGTCCAAGTATATCACATCTACAGCCTTTCCAATATCCACATTAGCATTCACTACCTCATAAAAGCTGAGGATGTTAGTCAAACAGGACCTGTCTTTAGTAAACCCATGTTGATGCTGAGACATAAGATTATTTTCTACTATGAAGTCATGTATAGTATCTCTAACTAACCACTCAAATAGTTTGTATAAAACTGATGTTAAAGAGAGAACCCGAGGTGGGTTTGAAGAATATTATCTGCATACAGAGGCTGGATCTGCCTATACAGCCCAGCCTCTATTGCTATCCCAAACCCCCCTAAGGTCCCCCTGCACTCTGCAATCCCTCATAAATCACAGCCACGCTGCTGACAAACAGCTTGTCAGAGCTGGCTGTGTTTATCTCTATAGTGTCAGTCTGCTGCTCTCCCCGCCTCTTGCAGAACTCCAGTCCCCGCCTGCATCCCTTCCCTCCCTGCTGATTGAAGGGAAGGGACGGGAGCAGGGACCGGAGCTATGCAGGAGGCGGGGGAGCAGCTGAGATTGACACTACAGATGTAAACACAGCCTCACAGCATGGCTGTGATTTTTGAGGGATTGCAGAGTGCAGGGGGACCTTAGTGGGGTTTGGGATAGCAACAGAGGCTGGGCTGTATAGGCAGATCCAGCCTCTGTATGCAGATAACATTCTTTAAACACACCTCGGGTTCTCTTTAAGCTTACAGGTATATAATTTCCCGAATCTGATTTTTTGCCCTTCTTAAATAATGGGAAAACGTGGGCTGTACACCAATCTACTGGGTCTCTGCCAGTTGAAAGAGACTCACAAAAGATAAGATCAAGGGGTTTATCTATAACTGAACTTAATTCCCTTAGGACCCGAGGATGCATGCCATACGGGCCAGGTGAGTTGTCTATTTTTTAATTTATTTAGTCTTGCCTTCACTAATATTACAATTGGAAGATTGAGACTCTTCTGCATTTGTAATTTGCAACAGTGATGTTTCCCTTGTGAGGACAGAAGCAAATAAAGCATTTAATAACTCCACCTTACCTTAGGCTTTGAGTTCCCACCCTCATCCTTTAGGAGTCCAGTACAGTCCACCTTTCTTTTTTTTTTTCGAGTTGATGTACTTGTAAAACTTTTTTGGGGTTAGATTTAATATCCCTAGCGATTTGATTTCCAGCTTTAATCTTTGCCAGCCTAATTTATTTTTTACAACTTTTATTGCATTCTTTATAATTGCTTAATTCAGCCTCGGCCCCCTCCTGTTTTAGGACCTTATAGGCATTCTTTTTCAACTTCATTTTATCTCTAACCTTTCTATTCATCCATAGAGGCCTTTTTTTATTCCTAGACATTTCATTACCATATGGGATATACATACTACAATATTGATTGAGAATAAGTTTAAAAGCTTGCCATTTCCCTTCAGTGTCCTCCCATTGTAGTACATTATCCCAGTTCACCAAACTTAGTGCCTGCCTAATTTGATTGAACTTTGCTTTTCTAAAATTCATAATTTTAGTGGTCCCGCTGCCCTACGGGCGGCCTATCAGTCACCAGATCAAACGTTATCATGTTGTGATCACTATTTCCTAAATGTTCTTGAACCTGCACATTTGATACATTATCTGGTCTATTTGAAAGGCTCAAATCCAGTAACGCATTCCCTCTAGTTGGTTCCATTTCCATTTGAGTCAGGTAAATGTCCTGTAGTGTTGCCAGAAATCTGCTGCTTTTACCAGAATGGGTAGCCTCAATACTCCAGTCAATGTCTGGAAAGTTGAAGTCACCCATAACTATGACCTCATTTTTACTTGCAGCTTTGTAATAATTGCAGTTCTGCAGCATCATGAATATGTGGTGGCCTGTACCATACCCCAATAAGCAATTGGCAACCTTTATTTCCACCATGAATATTTACCCAAACGGACTCCACATATTCACAATTTTCCTCCATCTCATCATTGAGGACAGCTGTAAAAGACTTCTTAACAAAGAGACAAACCCCTCCACCTTTTTTCCCTGTTCTATCCCTCCTAAACACATCGGGCTTGATTCAGAAAGCAGTGATAACTGTTATCACGCTGTGAAAAGTGCTTTGCACAAAATTTTTTGCGCGTTAACGTTTTGTGTTCGTGTGATAAATTGGCTTTATTGCGCAAATGCGAACGTTGATGTGAGAAAATTTGCGTTGACACACAAACGCAATTTTTTGCGTGCCATAACCAGTTTTCATGCTAAACCGCGTGCAAACCACTTTTTCACACCCGTGATAACAGTTATCATGGCTATCCAGTCATGGCTTTCATCCATGTCTCAGTTATTCCCACAATGTCATAGCCTTTGTCCTTCAGAATTAACTCTAGTTCGTCCATTTTATTTTCAAGGATCCTAGCATTGGTTACCATGTACTTTATATTTTTACCACCACATTTTCCAATTGTGGTTGCATGAAATGGGCTACTTGAAGTTTTACCAACCTCCTTAATCTTTACACTGTCCACACCCCCCTCTCCACCCCCCTGCTTTTCACTATTTATTTACATGTTACCGCTGGGAAAACTAATCCAAAAACATGGCCTGACTGCTATGCAGACGACACCCAACTATATCTTTCCTTCAAGCCTGGTGTGACAGACCCAACTCTAACTATAAACGCCTGCTTACGTGAACCACAGAAATGGATGAATGACAACTGGCTGAAACTAAATGCAGACAAAACTGAAGTCCTTCTGATTGGAGGGCAGAGCATGATAACAAAACAACTTAACTTGCAGTCTTCTTCACCACTGGGAATAGGAGGCACGGATCTACGCAGCTCTGATCATGTGCGTAGCCTGGGAGTTCTAATTGATTGGGATTTAAACTTCAGAACTCAAATCTCTGCTGTGGTGAAATCATCCTATTTTCACCTGAAGAACATTGCAAAAATCAAGCACCTCATACCCCCAGAAGATCTGCCAACCTTAGTCCATGCCTTCATCACATCCCGACTGGACTACTGCAATGCTCTCTACACTGGCCTTCCAAAAAAGGCCTTGTACCGTCTACAGCTGATACAGAATACTGCTGCCAGACTGCTAACCAACCAACCCCGTCACTGCCACATAACGCCAGTCCTGCACTCCCTTCACTGGCTACCTATAGAATGGAGGGTCCTATTCAAGATCGGCCTACTGACATTTAAATCCCTGAATAATCTAGGCCCTGGATACATGAAAGATATGTTGCAGCTACGTAGCAATCCCCACATTCTCAGATCAACAGGTTCTAATAATCTAGTCATACCCAGAGTCCACTTGGAAAACTTTGGTCCCAGAGCCTTCTGTCATGCTGCCCCTACGTTTTGGAACTCCTTACCTTAACAGATCAGGACAGCTCCATCCCTGGACGTGTTTAAATCCAGACTGAAAACCCACCTGTTCAGTTTGGCATTTGCAGAAATATAACTTTTGTTGTGTGAATACTTCATCCTACTAATTACTGAGGACTGAGAGAGCCTAAGCGCTTTGAGTCCTATGGGAGAAAAGCGCTATAGAAATGTTATTGTATTGTATTATTGTATAATGTTAGGCTCCCAGTGTCTTTTTACCTTATCTGGTCTACATATTGAGACTTTACCCTCCCGCCTTCCACCAGATCCTAGTTTAAAATCTCCTCCAACCGTTTAGCCATCTTCTCCCCCAATGCAGCTGCACCCTCCCCATTAAGGTGCAGCCCATCCCTGCTGTAGAACCTGTAGCTGACTGCAAAGTCTGCTCAGTTCTCCAGGAATCCAAACCCCTCCTTCCTACACCAATTTCTCAGTCACTTATTTAACTCCCTAAGCTCCCTCTGTCTCTCAGATGTAGCGTGTGGCACTGGCAGTATTTCAGAAAACACCACCTTGCTTTAAGTTTATCTCCAAGTACCTGAAAATCATTTTTGAGGATATTCCATCTCCCACTAACTTTGTCATTGGTGCCAATGTGTATCATGACAGCCGGGTCTTCCCCAACCCCACCCCATAAGTTGTCAATTTTTTCCGCTACATGCTGAACCCGAGCACCCGGGAGACAAGACTGTATGGCATTCACGGTTTCTTCAACAGATTAACCTATCTGTGTGCCTAATAAATGAATCCCCTACCACAAGTATGTGTCTAGCCTTAGCTGCACTCCTATTCCATTTCTCATTGCAGCGGTCTGCACCTTGGTTGCTAAGGGACACATACTGCTGCAGCGTTGCTACTCCACAATCATCCTCCCCAATATTACGCAAATAAGCATACTTATTAGGGAGGGACAACTTGGGACTAGCCTCCATTGATGCTCGAATGTACCCAAATTTGATTCGAGTACATTCGAATCCGGGTCCGGGTCAAATCCGGATTCGGACGTGATCACGACCATAGAATTCAATTCAAATTCGAACTGTGAACACGAATTGAATCCAAATAAGGAGTGGTGATCACAAATTTGAATGGCCTTAAGTCATCTTGTTTTTTTAAAGGTAAACCACAATTAATTATATATGGAGGTGTAATTAAAATAAAAAAAATGTATGGAAAACTCCTTCTCCTCCTCTTCCTCCTCTTCCTCTTCCCCCTCCTTCTTCTTTTTCTTCTTCCCAACTTAATGTTTTTTCCCTCACAGAACTATGTTAAAAAAATTTCTTCAACAGCATAGCTAAATTTGTGGCGTAATAGCTATAGGTGCATGGCAGCAGGGCATAATTCTGTGGACCCTGACGGTGGGAGCACAGACAGCAGGAGGTTAAAGCAGCATCATCAGCAGCAGGAGGAGGAGGAGTGACATGTGGAAGCTGGCAATGTAACAGGCCATGGCACCTAGCGTTGGTACCACGGCTGTAATAAACATCAACAGCAGGAGGTTCCAGACAGCAGTCGTGCAGCCCACATTGTATCCAATACACAACTGGGGCAGCACAGTTTTTAACCCAGACACCTCAGAATTTTTTTTTTACAACAAAATGTAACTATTGTAGTGGCATAATAGCTAGTGGTGCATAATTCTGTGGACCCTGGTGGTGGGAGCACAGACAGCAGGAGGTTAAAGCAGCAGCAGCAGGAGGAGGAGGAGGAGTGACGTGTGGCAGCAGGCAATGTAACAGCCAGGCCATGGCACCTAGCGTTGGTGCCACGGCTGTAATAAACACCAACAGCAGGAGGTTCCATACAGCAGTCATGCAGCCCACATTATGTCCAATACACAACTGGGACAGCACAGTTTTTAACCCAGACACCTCATTTTTTTTTTTTAAAACAAAATGTAGCTATTGTAGTGGCATAATAGCTAGTGGTGCATAATTCTGTGGACCCTGGTGGTGGGAGCACAGACAGCAGGAGGTTAAAGCAGCAGCAGGAGGAGGAGTGACGTGTGGCAGCAGGCAATGTAACAGCCAGGCCATGGCACCTAGCGTTGGTACCATGGCTGTAATAAACACCAACAGCAGGAGGTTCCAGACAGCAGTCGTGCAGACCACATTGTGTCCAATACACAACTGGGACAGCACAGTGTTCATCCCAGACACCTCATTTTTTTTACAACAAAATGTAGCTATTGTTGTGGCATAATAGCTAGTGGCGCATAGTTCTGTGGGCCCTGGAGGTGGGAGCACAGACAGCAGGAGGTTAAAGCAGCAGCAGCAGGAGGAGGAGTGATGTGTGGCAACAGGCAATGTTACAGGCCATGGCGCCTAGCATTGGTACCATGGCTGTAATAAACACCAACAGCAGGAGGTTCCAGACAGCAGTCGTGAAGCCCACATTGTGTCCAATGCACAATTGGGACAGCACAGTTTTCAACCCAGACACCTCCGATTTTTTTTTTTTTACAACAAAATGTAGCTATTGTAGTGGCGTAATAGCTAGTGGCACATAAGTCTGTGGGCCCTGGCGGTGGGAGCACAGACAGCAGGAGGTTAAAGCAGAAGCAGCAGGAGGAGGAGGAGGAGTGACGTGTGGCAGCAGGCATTGTGACAGGCCATGACACGTAGCGTTGGTACCACAGCTGTAATGAACACCAACAGCAGGAGGTTCCAGACAGCAGTCGTGCAGCCCACATTGTGTCCAATACACAACTGTGACAGGACATTTTTCAATCCAGACACCTTAGATATATTTTTTACAACAAAATGAAGCTATTGTAGCGACGTAATAGCTAGTGGCGCATGGCAGCAGCAGCACCTTATTCTGTGGACCCTGGTGGTGGGAACACAGACAGCAGGAGGTTAAATGCATCAGCAGGAGAAGGAGGAGAAGGAGGAGTGATGTGTGGCAGCAGGCAATGTAACAGGCCATGGCATCTAGCGTTGGTACCACGGCTGTAATAAACACCAAAAGCAGGAGGTTCCAGACAGCAATTGTGCAGCCCACATTGTGTCCAATACACAACTGGGACAGAATTTTGTTTTACAACAAAATGTAGCTATTGTAGTGGCGTATAGCTAGTGGCACATAATTCGGTGGGCCCTGTCGGTGGGAGCACAGACAGCAGGAGGTTAAAGCAGCAGCAGCAGGAGGAGGAGAAGGAGGAGAGTAACGTGTGGCAGCAGGCACTGTAACATGCCATGGCACCTAGTGGCGATACCACAGCACAAAAAAAATAAACAACCATGAGGTTCCAGGAAGTGGTCGTACAGCCACAGTTGGGTTCTCACCACAACTCGGACAGCACAGTTTGCATCCCAGACATCTCAAACATTTTTTTTTTTTTTTTTTTTTTTTTACACAAGAACAGTACTAGTAGCTATTTTGAGGGTGTGTAAAATAGCTAGTGGCAGCAGTGCATCATATTACAAATATTTTCAAAAAAAATGTCTTGCTCAATGGAAAATCTACATTAGCAATATGTTGCTTTACAAAGTGCAATATCTGCATGAAATAGTTCAGAGGGTGTGAGAGCATACTTCTCACATAAGTGCGTGAAAGATTTAGTACCAGTGTTAGAGCGAGGTGAAGTCTTGGATTCTATGAAGTTTAGCAGAAATCTACCATTTATATGGGCCAGGGGAATTCAGTGCTCCTGGAAACGAGGGGTTACCCAAAAAAGAGAGGAGTGGTCTGTGAGGAGACATCAGGCAACCAGAATATTTGCAACTATCGCAGATATGGAGAGAATGCTTTATAATAGGGTTGGTAATCTTGGTGCGATTCTCCGGGGTAAGCCATAGAAGGTTTTTTTATGCTGATAGGCACAATAAGTTGGTCCTCAATATCCACCCAAGTGGGTCTATCACTCTCTAAATACCAATTAGTCAGGATGGCCAGCTGGGCTGCTTTGTAATAATGCACAATATTAGGTACCCCCAACCCCCCATCCATCCTTGGGTGATAACGTTTTTTGAATCTTGGTTTCTTAGCACCCCAAATAAAGTTATTTATGTTCCATTGGAGGGATTTAAAGAAAGAAGAAGGAAGAGGCATAGGTAATAGTCTAAAAGCATATAATAATTTGGGAAGAGAGGTCATTTTTATGGCCGAAATTCTGCCCAGCCAGGAGATAGAGTACCTCTTTCAGCACTCCAGTAGGTCTGTTAATTCCTTTGCGAGTGTAAGGAAATTGTATTTATAGATCGTTTCATAAGTGCTAATGAGGTAGATGCCAAGATAGGGAAGTATATGAGGGTCCCAGTCAAATTCAAAAGCATCTTGTAATGCCTGCATCAGTTTGAGTGGAAGGGAGATATTTAAGGCTTTTGACTTAAATATAATTTTTACAGCTAAAAATGTGTAAATGTTATTCTAATTTTCTTATATTTGAAATCGATGTATAGCTAATTTTCATATGTTAATATGAAGGAAAACTAATGATAAGAAAGGACCAAAGTGGTTTTGTGAATCTACAGCTGTCCCTCATGATTTCTTTGTGAAATGCACCAGTACTGACCATGGCCATGACTTAAGTATGTGGGTCCCTCTTTGGCATTTCAAAAAGTTGGGAGACATGCTGAGACGAAAAGGGTCTTTTGGAGCAACAAATCACAGAATAAAAAATGATTATTGAAATAAATTTTTTTTTGTTTTTTTGAAGAGATAGGAACCGTTTTTGTCAGTAGTCGTAGGTGAGGGGCCCGTTCCATTGATTTTATTTCCCAGATCACTAACTGGATCACTAAAATGTTAAGTTTGTATCAAGCTTATTTTTATCTTGTATCTGTGGGTCAGGTTCTGACAATTCCTCTAACTCCAATGGTGTGGAATTCAAGATTCCTATGGAATGAAGGAAACCAGCAGCCAAATGGTGTAGTATCGTTAGCTAAGGAAAAAAATTACAGAATTGTTGGTAGTGGATACTCACAAGAGTGGGTTGCAATCCTATAACCACCGTATGTACATATGGGAATTTAACCATCCCCACTCGGTATACCTGGATCCACCTGGGGCCGGTTAGTCATTTTCCTCCTGGTCTTCTTACTATTTGTGGAAAACCACAAATAGTGCAGATGGATGGCTCCGAAGAGGTGTAGAAACAAGGGGCTTATGGGTGTTAGGGAGGTGCTCAAAACTTTTTGGAATCTGGAGTGGATTATTACTACACAAACTAATGAGCATTGAAAAGAGGTATCTTACCTCTTATGATAACTCAATACAATGAATAGGGCAAGGAAATCTTTAATATGTAAAACATTGGTTGTAGACAACGCATTTCCAAGGTCTTTGCCCTCTTCCTCAGGTCAATCCATTTGATTTTAGTCTTTTTTTTGTTGTATTGACCTGAAGAAGTGGGAAAGGACCAGTGAATCACATTGTCTATCTACAACCTATTTTTTGAATATTAAAGATTTTCTTCCCCTATTTCTGTTTTTAGCCATGATAAAAAGTAAGATACCTCTTTTCTATATTAATTATTCTGTATAGTACAGGTAGTCCCCGACTTACGAATGCCCGACTTGCGAACGACCCTCCGATACGAACGGCATGGCTTGGACTTGTAGTTTTTGAGAAAATTGATTTTAACACATTAAAAGAAAATGGATTTTAAACTTGTATAAGCAGGCACAGAGGGCAGAGGTGACACAGAGGGGGACACTGGAGGCACAGGGGGGCACAGAGGAGGTACAGGGGACAGAGATAGCACATTGTTCCGACTTAAGAACAGATTCAGGTTAAGAATGAACCTACAGTCCCTATCTCGTTCGTTAACCGGGGACTACCTGTAATCAACTCCAGATTCCAAAACATTTTGGGCACCTTTCCAACAACCTTAAACCCCTTTTTTATCTTTATTTGGATAAAATAATGTAAGTGAAGTGAAATACAAACTTTCGTAATTGATGTAGAGCAGAGTTGAAACACCATTTTAAATGTAACTACTGTATAACAGAAACTAAAAGGAAAAACCTCCAGCATACCTGTCACACCTCATATTTGTGTTCTCAAAATATGTTCAATAAAAACATTGGTTTCAGGTTACAGAAGTTCTAGGATTTTAAACACAAAAGTCCATGTTATCAGGAAAGCACCACGTCTGCACTGATATTTCACTGAAGCCTGGGCTAAAGGTAGGATGGACTGCTTTATAACTGCCAGTGAATGGACTTTTATATACAAGAGATATGGTCAACGACTACAGGCAGTGCTGCTTGTGTTCACATCACAGGCAATTTGGCTTCATGGATTAAAATGTTTGACATTTGATAGGCATTAAATCAGAATACCAGTAAAGTAAAAGGGGAAATATTCTAGTGGTTTACATGGGGTCATTGGAGGGCAGCTACAACAGTAGAATGAAACAAATATCTGATTAATTCATTTTGACTTAGTTTTGGTCAGTCTATTGATTGGAAGTGTAATCCAACATGTTGGAAAATCCCTGTGTAAGTGCATGTGGGAAGAGCAAAGTAACATTTGCAGGTCCATCTATGTTTTTGCTGGGGGATCCTAGTGAATTGTTGTTTTGCCACAGTTTACAGTTTTTCCTACATATCTCTAACAAACAGGGATTGACTGATGTGCTGCTGTTGGTCACTGCACTGGGGTCCTGCACTTTTAGCCCACTATGTTCCAAGGATGTTGTTACCTTCTTCCCATAAGAATAAAACATGTTGTTCTTAGTTTACCCGAGACAGCATGTGATATGGTGAGATAAACATGTGTATGTACAGTACTAAACATATTATTAACTAAGCTGTATTACGTGTTTTATTTTGCTGCCTGAAAGAGTTAATTTTTAGGCATGGAAGTGACAGATTATGTCTTGTTGGTATCTTGTCGGGAATATAGTAAACTACAGCCATACAAGTTTTCCTGGCAGAATACAACTTCTGGGGGCAGGAAGAGATAAAATACATGCACCATTGACCTTTTTCTAACTCTGGGACATGTAATAGGCTGCCACTGATTAGAGACAGCAAAACATTCAACCTATTTTGTAAATGTTTAAATATAAAAGAAAATCCTGGGATGCTTAAAGTCATTTTAATAAGTAGTAGGATAATTATAATCATCATCTTATCAGTTTATTATCACCTAGGGTTCATTTTAAATGTCAAATGTGTCGGAAACATAGTACAGCCACAGAGACGTGTGCCCTAAGTTGTGTGCTTTGCTTTTTCGTGTATAGATTTTTACCAATAGTAACAAACATTGCTGACATTTTTTAATCAATGGTAACACTAAGGAGACAAAAAAAAAATATATTGCTATAAACGAAAGACTTGTTTGACTCTGGCTCTAAAAAAGATCCTCCTATAAAATGGAATTATTGATCACATTACTTTTGAATATACCAATTACAATCATGCTGTATTTGGAATCCCTTAAAAGTACTACTTTTAACTGCCTCCCAGGCAGTGGAGGTAAGTAATAATAGTACAAGCATTGATATTCCTCAATGGGGGCTTTGGGCATAAAATGACTAATGATTTTATCTACATCATGGGAGATTTAAATTATAATTTCTGTAGAAGTACACCAGGTTATTGGACCATGCCAATGCAATAGCTTATGACTGTATGATATACCTCTGAAGAAGTGGTGGCAATACCTGTGAAACGCGTCAGGCTGTAGTTTCCAAAAGCGTGTTTCCTTGCTATATATATTATACACTTATGATTATAACTGGTAAAAACAGAAGTACTGTGTTGTATTTTATATTTTCATAGTAGGACCTATAAACATTTCTTTATTTTATATGATGCAATAAAATGTATGTTTCAGCTATGTAGAGCTGTTTCTCCACATATTTTTACATAAAGCACAGCACTCTTTCTTCTCCTTGGTGTTATTTTCTAGTTTCAATCAGTTTTATTAAAGTTAGCAAATTAGTTACAAACAATCCCAAATGGGATATATATTATAATAGCAGAAAATCAAACAAATGGTGAACAGGGTCCGATATAGATTAACCCCTCCAGAGATGTATGAGAAGAGATAATCAAAGAGATATATAAAACATTTCGTTAAATTTACAGCGTATTATCCTAAGGGAAAAATAGTAGAAGGAAAACAACCTGGAGAGTGGAATCTAACATTTTTATGTTCTGGGCCATTTATTGAATAGCAATTATTGCTTAACAGTAAGTGGACAGGTCAGCAGCCTAAGCCAGGATGATCCTAGCCGCTACCCTTCCTGTTCCACTTGAGAAGAGCCAGTGTTGCAGTTTTGTAGAATAGGCAACTTAGAAGCAGTGGGGTTAAATATTAGCATAATTATGTGAAGGAGGCGAAGGAGGGAATAATTGAGGATGGGAGGTATGGATTACTCATAGAATGGGGGAAAAGGGCAAGTTGTTAAATACCATCTCATGATTTGGAAGATCAGCTAAAGTACATTGTATAGTGAAGACCCCTATTGTCTGCATAGCATATCCAGGGATCCCATGTTTTTTGAAAATGATCTATTCTATCTGAAGATATAGCTAACATTCTCTCATAGATCATTATTTGATGAATTCTATTAGTAAGAGGTCTAATTGGTAGAGCCGAAGACTTCCAATTGGCAGCTAAATATGATTTGGCTCCCATAGAGATGTATTGAACCAATTTATGGGCCTGATGAGTGAAATGTAAAGGTTTATGTCCCAAAATCAGGATTGCCGGATCAAGTCCTATCGTGAGTGAGGTAACTCTGTGAATTAATGTTGTAACTTTGTTCCAATAGGATGTGACTAGTGGGCACGACCACCACATATGAAGGAAGGTGCCAACACCTCCACAGCCTCTAAAGCATAACGGGGAGGGGTTTAGATTGGCCTTATGGAGGCGGTGTGGGGTGATGTAGGCCTTATGGAAGACTTTGATATTTGTCTCTATTAGAGAATAGTATAGACTTCCTTTCGTTAGGGTAGTGAGGCACTCCAACCAGTCCTCCTGATCAAGAGAGACCCTAAATTCTGTGGCCCAAAATTTTTTTATCTGCTCAATTCCTGAGGAGCTATTATCTAGGATAGTGGCGTAAAGTTGGGAAATAAGTCCCCCTTCTAAGGGAGAATTAGTTACCCAGGTTTCAAAAAAGGTTCTCTGAGAGGTATAACCGCGGGGAGCGATTGATTTAAAAAAATGGAGGATTTGGGCAATTTGGAATAAGTGTTTTGGTGAAAGATCTGCTTTCTCGAGAACCTCTTGGCAGGTGAGTAATCTACTCCCTGACCAAAACGCTGATAGATTTGTCATATTTCTATGGGCGGTCCAGGAGAAGTCCTGGAGGTAACCAGGGGGAAAGTCGGGATTCCCTAGTAAAGGTGTTAATGGGGAGGGACTGGAGGATAGTCCCAAATGCTCCCTGGACCTTTTCCACAGCTGAAGTGTTAAAAAGGTAGAAGGGAGAACACGATTTGAAAGAGATGGCCAAGGAATCGAGGACCAAACCAGGGACTGTAGCTTATATGGTTCACAGAGAGATGCCTCCAGATCTACCCACAATGGAGCTTTAGGCCCAGCAAAAATAGGAGCAACCAGGGCCAGTTGTGCTGCCCTATAGTATCCATATAGGTTTGGAAGCGATAGGCCCCCTTTAGCTCTGGGCTGAAACATGTTTGCACGTTGGACCCTAGGTCTCTTATTTGCCCAAACAAAGTTAGAAATGTCTAATTGGAGCTTATGAAGATCAGATTTTTTAACCAGACAAGGGAGGGTCCTAAATAGATACAATATTTTTGGTAACAGAGTCATACGGACTGAATTTATTCTCCCCAGCCAGGATATCGAGCAGCGATGCCACTCCCTCAACAATCCTCGCAAGTTAGGGATCATTAGGCCATAATTATATTTGAATAAGTCAGAGTATGATCTTGTGATCTTCACACCTAGATATTTTATATAGTGTTCGCAATACTATAGGTTGAATTTAGCAGCTAGCATTTTAGCCTGATAGTTGGTATAATTGCAAGTTAGCATCTCAGACTTCTTTAAGTTAAGGCATAGGCCTGAGATGTTCCCAAATGCATCCATAAGTTGGAATACAGATGGAAGAGAATTCTGAGGTTCTGAAACTGTTAAGGCTAGGTCATCTGCAAAAAAAGCAGTCTTGTACTCCGTCTTTCCTACTACATACCCCTTAATTTCGGGTGTTTTCCTGATCATTAGGGCTAGGGGCTCTATCGCAAGAGCGAAAAGGGCTGGGGAGAGTGGGCATCCCTGCCTAGTTCCTCTTGTTATAGGTATTGGGATTTGGGTTGGAGATGGGATTTTAAGTGTTGCTGAGGGAGATGAATAAAGAACCTGTATGGCTGAAAGAAAGTCACCCCTAATTCCGAATTTTTTAAGTGTAGCTAACATATAGGGCCATTGAAGGCTATCAAAGGCCTTTTCGATATCCAGGGCCACTACTGCTAATTTATTGGTATGCAAATTTGCGTGGGAGATAATATCAATAATTCTGCGAACATTGTCTGTGGCCTGACGGGATGGGACAAAGCCCACTTGGTCCTTATGAACCATATCAGGAAGGAATGTATTGAGCCTAGTTACAAGAACTGAAGTTAGGAGTTTGTAGTCGATGTTGAGCAAAGATATAGGCCTGTAATTTTTAGGCGTTAGTGGATCCTGACTATCTTTAGGGATGACTGCTATCTGAGCAGCTAAGAATTCAGGAAGGGTATTGTGTCCTTTCATAATGGAGCCATACAGTCTCTTCAGGTAGGGTACTAATAAATATTTAAACTTTTTGTAGTATAGGCCCGAGAGCCCGTCTGGGCCTGGTGCTTTTCCAGCTTTAAGTTTTTTTATGGCCTCTAAAATTTCCTCTTCCGAGATACCTGAATTGAGGAGTTTTCTAGAGTTATCTGTCAGGTAGGGGAGATTAATGCCAGATAGAAAAGCAGCAGCTTCCTCCTCCGTAGGCATCTGGGATGGATTAGAAAGCTTATGGTAGAATGTATGGAATGTCTTATATATTAACGCAGGATCAGTGGTCTCCCTACCGGACTCCAATCTTACTTTGTGGACTCTGTTTATTTGTTGTTGAGCTTTCAGCTTAATAGCAAGCCATTTATCTGGTTTATTTAAATATTTGTGGAATTTAGATTTAGTCCACCTAAATTGCTTTTCAGTCATATTTGAGAGAACTATGTCTAACTGAAGCTTGGTGTCAGATATTAATTTGCGTAGGTAGGGTGTAGGAGAGGTCTGAAATGCTCTATTTAGACGAGTTAGCTTGGTTTCTAAATTATATTGGATTTCTGTACGCTTGCGTTTCTGCTGGGAGGATAGTTTTATTATTTCACCTCGTACAGAAGCCTTGTGGGCACACCAAAGTACATCTGGTTTAATCTCTGGAGAGTCATTCAGCCTAAAGTAGTCCGAAAGATGCTCAGAAATTCGATTTGTATTAGAAGAGTCATATAGAAGAGCTTCATTTAACCTCCAGGTTCTGGCAAAGCGTAAAGAAATAGTGTCCTCTAATGCCACTAGAACAAAGTCATGATCTGACCAGGATACAGGTATGTATCTTGCGTAGATTAAATTAGGTAAAGTTGCTGAGGTTGCAAGGATGGCATCAATACGCGAGTGGGTCCCGTGCTGGGGAGAATAATATGTGTAACCCCGGTTAGTTCCATTAAATTCCCTCCAAGTGTCTGATAAGGTCAAGAGCTTAATATAATGGTTCAGTTTGGATCTCTGTACTTTAGTCAGTCTGTCTCCAGATCGGCTAGAGGAGTCTAACAAGCAGTTGAAATGTAGATTGAAGTCCCCTGACCAAAAGATAGTTCTCAAATCAAGAGAGAGAATCTTCTGGGCACAGGCGATAAATGATTGTACTGGGTTAGCTGGATGGGCATATAGGTTAACAATTCCTACTGTTTCAGAGTGTAAATTACCCACAAGAATGAGGAAGGTTCCAGAGCCATCCCTGTGTGACTCAGTTATTTGAATGGGGCAGGAATTATGAATTAAAGTGGCGACCCCCTTAACTTTCTTATTGGGTGAAGAAGATAAGTAGCATCTCTTATATTGGGAATGAAAAAATTTAGGATAGGAGGCTTCAGTAAAATGAGTCTCCTGCAGTGTTATGATGTCAGGTTTGTGGCGTAGGTAGCTCTGGAAAGCCTTCCCCCTCTTAGAGGGGATATTAAATCCTCTCACATTGTGAGAAAGTATCTTAACCATTATGATTCATATAAAGCAAGCCCAAGTGTACCCTTTGACAATCCCGCTGAGAACCCCCTCCCCCCCTTCCCTCCCTCGCCCTCCCTCCATATAGCAAATAAAGTACTGCAAACCCCAAACAGTGGTCTTTTTCCTTTCGTACCTAAAATATAAGCAAGAACATATAAAGGCAAGTGGAGATCCAAATCTCCTTCAGAGGTTAGGGGAGCTGGGCAGCCCGAAGGGGTGACCAGATCAGCCAACCACATTTTCAGGGAGCAACAAAGAGACGTAGCTAGGTGAACAACTATAATGAACTTAGAAAACATCCTGAAATCAACAGCTGTAGGCTAAGAACCTGTGGTGCCAGAGTGGATCACCTGGGGAAAAGAGAAGCAAAAATGATTCCCAGCTAGGTATAAGTTCCATAGTTAGATCTAAATGGAAAAGAGACCGCAGGTTTTCCATTAGAGTAGGTCGGAATCAAGTTCAGGTATCCTGCAATGTGGAAGGGAGATCAGGAGCCTGTTGTTGTCTGATCCTCTTTCTGTTCTTCACCTCTGACCAAGCTCTGGTCGGTTTCGGGTCCCGTAGAGGCAGAGGGGGATCGGAAGCAGGAGGTAAATCAAAGCTGCAGGTAGTGAAGGCCTTCCTAGCTTCCTCCAGGGATCTGCATACGTGGGCTCTATTATTGTATTGAAACTGGAGGGCAAAGGGGAAACCCCATCTGTAACGGAGGCTTTCTCTGGAGAGGATCTCTGTGTAAGGCCTCATTTCCCTCCGTCTGGCCAGAGTAAGGGGAGAGAGATCAGCAAAGAGCTTAACTGACTCGGAAAGTCCAGGAAGGGCGGACAGGTCTCGGGCCGCTAGCAATACTGCATCCCTGGTTTCCTCATGAAGAAACTTTAAGACAATGTCTTTTGGGAGATCCGTATTCCGCGGTTTATTGAACGCTCTGTGTATGCGGACAATATGGAATTCTTCCTGGGGCTTCTCCGGCAAAAGATCTGTGAAAAGTTTCATAGCCATATTCTTGAGATCCGTAACATCCTCCGACACTCCTCTAATTCTGATGTTAGCTCTACGTGACCTATTTTCAAGGTCTTCCATCTTAAGTTCCATCATGTCTATTTTAATATCCTGGGCTTCTATCCTGGCCTTGTCCGCCGTCCTCGCATCTGCCATTTCATCTGACTGCTTCTCAAGGTAATCAACCCTCTCCCCTATTTCATCTATCTTGGCTGATAGATCACTCACCGCAGCAGATAGCTCCTTACGAAACATCATTTTAATGTTCTTATAGAGCTGGACTAGGTTGATTTCCTCTGTCAGCGAGGCCTGCGAACCAGTCGGGGAGCTCGGATTCGGGTTCTCCGCTATAGCTTTTTTAGGGGCGGACGCCATCTTGGAAGCGCGCGATGGCGTCTGCTTAGGCCCAAACAGCTCCGGGATAGTGCTCTGGGACGCAAGAGGCTTCTGGCCAGACTTCGTGCTCCTGGTCGTTCTCCCGGACATCTAGAGCATTGGTCAATGGTAGGCTGGGGATCTTCAGCTGTGATTAGCTAGTGAGAGGTTGGGTTATCTCACCCGGCGAGACGGAGCTCAGTAAAGCTGCATCCGCTCGCTACGACGTCGCGCATGCGCCCCTCCTTGGTGTTATTTTCATGTAATAATTGGGATAACAAGAAGGACATTCCAAAACCTTTGAATACTGGAGAGACTGCGATTTCATGCACAAACACAGTGATTCTCTGAGCATACCTATGGAGCATGCTGAGGGCCACACCCAGGTAGGCAATCTGTGGGTCACCCCAGCACTTGATGTTTTGTACTAGCAACAGAGGAACAGAGTGAGCTGCTGACTACAGAGTACTAGCCCACACCGACCGTTAGACCATTAGTACTATATTTGTCCATTTAAATTGCTCAGTGGTGTTGATCCAGGGATTTTATCTGATTGCCATCTGGAGTCAGGAAGGAATTTTTTCCTTTTTGGGGCTAATTGGACCATGCCATGAAAGAGTATCCCCCTTTCCATTTCTTTTTATTTTTCTTTATAAATTGCATTGTGTATTGTGCTATGTCTGGCAGGGGCAGAGGCAGCAGGAGAGGCAGCACCATGGTGGCTGCCGGCAGGTCTGTGGCTGGTCCCCTGCCAGCCACGGGATGCTCAGCTTTGAGGGTGAGAGCATAGAGGCGCATTGCAGAGGTGTGTTGCAGAGGCGCATCACTTTGCTCCTATTTTTGGATAGCGTCGACAGGAGTTGCAGGCCAACAGTTCCACACAGACCTCCACTGTCACCAGCACTCCTGTGAGCAGCAGCAGCAGATGCTTCCCGCTGGAGGTCACGTCAACCTCAGTGGCTAAACAGCCCTCATTGGGCAAAAGTTCACTCCACTTCAGTCCAGCGTTGGAGAACACATTGGGCTTGATTCACAAAGCGGTGCTAACTGTTATCACACCTGTGAAAAGCCCCTTAGCACGTATAAAAGAGGTTTTCGTGCGCTAATTTGCGTGCAAAATGCATCGCGTGCAAAGTTATGCACACAAAGTTTTGTGCGCACACTACACAGAGCGCAGGGCATGCCGCACGAAGTGCCTATTAAAGCCTATGGGACTTAGCGCACGCATAGGACTTTGCGTGCAGTACTTAGAGCGTGATCTGATTGAGAAAACCAGTGCTAACCTACTTAGCACCCTGGTTAGCGCGCCTAAAGACTTTAGACGTGCTAAGTAGGTTAGCACCGCATAGTAAATCAAGCCCTTTGAGACCTGTTGTGCAGGAGATGGAGCAGATTGTGGGGCCTGTCAGCCAGGAGGCTCTGGAAGTGGATGAGACAGAGCTAGGGGATGTTGGGGCTGAAGAGGTGGTTAAGTGATCAGAGGAGATGTTTGGAGAGGAGGAATTTGAGGAGGAGGATGATGAGGTTCTGGACCATCTCTACAAGCCACCACAGTTCTCCCTCGAAGGCAGCTCAGAGGAGGAGGAGGCTGCGACAGAGAGGGGCAGCATGTCGGCCAGGGACAGGGTAGCCAGGAGCAGCATGGTAGCCAGGAGCTACAGCCCGCTGCTTCAGCCACCACCACCACCAGTCAACCCCCAACCAGTGTGAGACAACATCCACCCATAGGGGGGTGTTCACATCCCCAATTTGGAAATATTTCCAAGTGCCCACACTGAATCAGTGTTTTTCAGTCAGCAATTTCTGCAAAACATCTTTCAGCAGAGGTCATAATCCCTTCAGGATGGGTACCTCAAGGCTCTAGGCACATTTGGAAGGGGGTGAGGCATCAGAAGCAGCCCAATGGGTGGTGCCACCCTGCAGGGTCAGGGAAGATGCAACAAGCTCCTCTGATCCCATTCCCTCCTCTGACACACACACCAAACACACCTGCCTCAGCAGCAGCGTGAAGCCGCGCCACTGCTAAGTGCTGCTGGAGATGACCAGCCTGGGGAAGGACAAGCTGATGGCAGCTAATGTCCTGCCTGCCCTCAGGGAACAGGAGCAGAGATGGCTGACCCCCCGAGACCTCCGAGTTGGATTGGTGGTGTCCGACAATGGTTGCCATGAGCAGGGGAAACTTGACCCACGTCCCCTGTTTGGCCCACGTTCTGAACCTGGACCCCTCTGCGAGTGGGTGCCCATGGTTTGCTTGCTGGACAGGGCAATTTTTGATCTGCTGGAAGGGGGAGACACAGCCCTGACACAGCTGGATCAGCAGGCAGCTGCACGGTCCACCTCTCAGGAGGAGGAGGACTTCGAGCTGTTAGAGGAGGAGTTGGAGGTCCCTGACCTTGCTGTTTAGGGGGAACAGCAGAGTGTAGCCACAGTGGTGAAAGGGTGGAGAGGGCAGGATGAGGGTCAGTGGGCCCAAGAGGAGGACAGGCATGTCATCTAGGGGGGGTGGGTGACAATGATGATGTGTCTGTTGTGGTGCACCTCTTTCCCATGGCTGCGCTCGTGCTGCGCTGTCTGTGCAGAGACCTCAGGGTAATCC
This sequence comes from Hyperolius riggenbachi, assembly GCF_040937935.1. NCBI lineage: Eukaryota > Metazoa > Chordata > Amphibia > Anura > Hyperoliidae > Hyperolius > Hyperolius riggenbachi. Next base: position 78,342,574 of record NC_090652.1, on the reverse strand, counting down.
AGATGCAACAGAGGGAGGATATCTGGATCACCATGATCCTGGACCCACGACTGAAGGGCAAGCTGGGTCAGTTCATGCAGCGTGGAGACCCAGAGCATCAAACAGGGGAGTAGCAGGTGGCCCTTGTTCGCAGAGTGGAGAAAGCCTTCCCCAAGCCTTCCACCGCCCGCCCCTGTCCAGCCAACACAGCAGCCAGTGCCTGTGGCCAGTGCTGCTCACAAATTTTCTGCAAAGGCGTTTTCATTTTTGAGATTTTACACGAAAAATACGCTTAAAGAGACACTGAAGTGAAAAAAAAATATAGGATATAATGAATTGATTGTGTACTATGAATAATTACTAGAAGATTAGCAGAAAAGAAAATATTCTCATATTTTTATTTTCAGGTATATAGTGTGTTTTCTAACATTGCATCATTCTCTAATATGTGCAGATTACGCAACACTCTGCATTTAAAATGATTCTTTCAGAGCAATCTGTGAACTAATGACCTCTCCTCTGGCAGATAAAAAGAAAACTGTTCACTTACAATTGAGATAATAAAAGTCAGATAACAGCCCTCTCCACGACTTTGAAAGTCGTAGAGATTAATGGCTTTTTTGCATAGAGATAACAACTGGAGTTTCTTAACTCTTCCTGTACTGGAAACAATTACACTGATGTATCTGATCTTAATGTTTTATTTCTTAGCTGTGCTACACATACAAATCATAATATCATAATTTTTTTTCGCTTCAGTGTCTCTTTAAGTTTTCACATTTTTGCCTAATGGCTGTCGGCTTTCACGGTTAATAGCAAAGCCACCTTAACAGCTAGAATCACCAAATTTGCACGGTATGTTAAGGTGATACATGAATAAAATTATACACTTTTTTTTTAGCATTACATTTTTTTATTGAAAACTTTCAGTGTACAGAAATGTATAAAAATTTTGTACATGCATGTAAAAAATAAATAAATGTTACAATGTAATAAAATAAGTTTGTGAGGATTGATATGTATGTATAACTTATCCAGAGGGAATTATTATTATTATTTATTGTATTTATAAAGCATCAACATATTACATAGCGCTGGACAATAAATAGAGATACATACATTGTAACAAGGGGTGACAGACAGAGAGGTAGCAAATGGTTATACAACATAGCACAGGTTATACATACAATCAGGGAATAAAATGTGTTTTACAGAGACCCAGCAAATCAAGTCTTAGAGTTAGTAAATGAGAAGGGTGTCATTGCTGGGGTAGCCAAAACAGTTGACAGTTGACCTTATTTTGTAATAGTGTTGGGCGAACAGTGTTCGCCACTGTTCGGGTTCTGCATAGTCTTGGGCGAACATCTAGATGTTCGGGTTCGTGGCCGAACAGGGCGAACATGGCCGCGATGTTCGGGTGTTCGAGCCGAACTCCGAACATAATGGAAGTCAATGGGGACCCGAACTTTCGTGCTTTGTAAAGCCTCCTTACATGCTACATACCCCAAATTTACAGGGTATGTGCACATTGGGAGTGGGAACAAGAGGAAAATTTTTTTTAGGAAAAAGAGCTTATAGTTTTTGAGAAAATCGATTTTAAAGTTTCAAAGGGAAAACTGTCTTTTAAATGCGGGAAATGTCTGTTTTCTTTGCACAGGTAACATGCTTTTTGTCGGCATGCAGTCATAAATGTAATACATATAAGAGGTTCCAGGAAAAGGGACCGGTAACGCTAACCCAGCAGCAGCACACGTGATGGAACAGGAGGAGGGTGGCGCAGGAGGAGAAGGCCACGCTTTGAGACACAACAACCCAGGCCTTGCATGAGGACAAGAAGCGTGCGGATAGCAATTTGCATTTTGTCGCCATGCAGTCATAAATGTAATACAGATGAGAGGTTCAATAAACAGGGACCGGAAACGCTAACCCATCACAGATGTTCATTGTTCATGTTACTTGGTTGGGGTCCGGGAGTGTTGCGTAGTCGTTTCCAATCCAGGATTGATTCATTTTAATTTGAGTCAGACGGTCTGCATTTTCTGTGGAGAGGCGGATACGCCGATCTGTGACGATGCCTCCGGCAGCACTGAAACAGCATTCCGACATAACACTGGCTGCCGGGCAAGCCAGCACCTCTATTGCGTACATTGCCAGTTCGTGCCAGGTGTCTAGCTTCGATACCCAATAGTTGAAGGGTGCAGATGGATTGTTCAACACAGCTACGCCATCTGACATGTAGTCCTTGACCATCTTCTCCAGGCGATCGGTGTTGGAGGTGGATCTGCACGCTTGCTGTTCTGTGTGCTGCTGCATGGGTGTCTGAAAATTTTCCCACTCCAAGGACACTGCCGATACCATTCCCTTTTGGGCACTAGCTGCGGCTTGTGTTGTTTGCTGCCCTCCTGGTCGTCCTGGGTTTGCGGAAGTCAGTCTGTCGGCGTACAACTGGATAGAGGAGGGGGAGGATGTCAATCTCCTCTCTAAAGTCTCCACAAGGGCCTGCTGGTATTCTTCCATTTTGACCTGTCTGACTCTTTCTTCAAGCAGTTTTGGAACATTGTGTTTGTACCGTGGATCCAGAAGGGTATAAACCCAGTAATTGGTGTTGTCCAGAATGCGCACAATGCGTAAGTCACGTTCAATGCAGTCCTAGGCCGAAGAGGTCATAGCCTAGGGTCACAAAAACCTGTTTATTTGGGCAATTTCAATGGTAGTGATGCTGACGTACATAAATCTCAGCCATGGCCGTTAGCAACGTCTGAATTTCACGAAATGTCTCATGCAGGTAGAAGACATATTGTTAGACTTGGATTCCAAAGATGGGGTCCCTACATCTCTGCAAACCAGAGTTACAGGGGTCCAAAATTGGTAAAATCCCCCATAGGCTTTCATTGTCTCCCTATTTCACTTTCCAAAATCTCACATCTTTTCAAAGGGCAATTGCTCAGCAGTGGCAAATTTTCTAGCATTGTAGGAACTGTTAGGGGGATCATAACTGGTGAGTTTCAGGCCCCTAGGCCGAAGAGGTCATAGCCTAGGGTCACAAAAACCTGTTTATTTGGGCAATTTCAATGGTAGTGATGCTGACGTACATCAATCTCAGCCATGGCCGTTAGCAACGTCTGAATTTCACGAAATGTCTCATGCAGGTAGAAGACATATTGTTAGACTTGGATTCCAAAGATGGGGTCCCTACATCTCTGCAAACCAGAGTTACAGAAGTCCAAAATTGGTAAAATCCCACATAGGCTTTCATTGCCTCCCTATTTCACTTTCCAAAATCTCACATCTTTTCAAAGGGCAATTGCTCAGCAGTGGCAAATTTTCTAGCATTGTAGGGACCCTTAGGGGGAACATGACTGGTGAGTTTCGGGCCTCTAGGCCGAAGAGGTCATAGCCTAGGGTCACAAAAACCTGTTTATTTGGGCTATTTCAATGGTAGTGATGCTGACGTATATAAATCTCAGCCATGGCCGTTAGCAACGTCTGAATTTCACGAAATGTCTCATGCAGGTAGAAGACATATTATTAGACTTGGATTCCAAAGATGGGGTCCCTACATCTCTGCAAACCAGAGTTACAGGGGTCCAAAATTGGTAAAATCCCCCATAGGCTTTCATTGCCTCCCTATTTCACTTTCCAAAATCTCACATCTTTTCAAAGGGCAATTGCTCAGCAGTGGCAAATTTTCTAGCATTGTAGGGACCCTTAGGGGGAACATGACTGGTGAGTTTCGGGCCCCTAGGCCCAAAGAGGTCATAGCCTAGGGTCACAAAAACCTGTTTATTTGGGCAATTTCAATGGTAGTGATGCTGACGTACATAAATCTCAGCCATGGCCGTTAGCAACGTCTGAATTTCACGAAATGTCTCATGCAGGTAGAAGACATATTGTTAGACTTGGATTCCAAATATGGGGTCCCTACATCTCTGCAAACCAGAGTTACAGGGGTCCAAAATTGGTAAAATCCCCCATAGGCTTTCATTGCCTCCCTATTTCACTTTTCAAAATCTCACATCTTTTCAAAGGGCAATTGCTCGGCAGTGGCAAATTTTCTAGCATTGTAGGGACCCTTAGGGGGAACATGACTGGTGAGTTTCGGGCCCCTAGGCCAAAGAGGTCATAGCCTAGGGTCACAAAAACCTGTTTATTTGGGCAATTTCAATGGTAGTGATGCTGACGTACATAAATCTCAGCCATGGCCGTTAGCACCGTCTGAATTTCACGAAATGTCTCATGCAGGTAGAAGACATATTGTTAGACTTGGATTCCAAAGATGGGGTCCCTACATCTCTGCAAACCAGAGTTACAGGGGTCCAAAATTGGTAAAATGCCCCATAGGCTTTCATTGCCTCCCTATTTCACTTTCCAAAATCTCACATCTTTCCAAAGGGCAATTGCTCAGCAGTGGCAAATTTTCTAGCATTGTAGGGACCCTTAGGGGGAACATGACTGGTGAGTTTCGGGCCCCTAGGCCAAAGAGGTCATAGCCTAGGGTCACAAAAACCTGTTTATTTGGGCAATTTCAATGGTAGTGATGCTGACGTACATAAATCTCAGCCATGGCCGTTAGCAAAGTCTGAATTTCACGAAATGTTTCATGCAGGTAGAAGACATATTGTTAGACTTGGATTCCAAAGATGGGGTCCCTACATCTCTGCAAACCAGAGTTACAGGGGTCCAAAATTGGTAAAATCCCCCATAGGCTTTCATTGCCTCCCTATTTCACTTTCCAAAATCTCACATCTTTTCAAAGGGCAATTGCTCAGCAGTGGCACATTTTCTAGCATTGTAGGGACCCTTAGGGGGAACATGACTGGTGAGTTTCGGGCCCCTAGGCCAAAGAGGTCATAGCCTAGGGTCACAAAAACCTGTTTATTTGGGCAATTTCAATGGTAGTGATGCTGACGTACATAAATCTCAGCCATGGCCGCTAGCAACCTCTGAATTTCACTAAATGTCTCATGCAGGTATAAGACATATTGTTAGACTTGGATTCCAAAGATGGGGTCCCTACATCTCTGCAAACCAGAGTTACAGGGGTCCAAAATTGGTAAAATGCCCCATAGGCTTTCATTGCCTCCATATTTCACTTTCCAAAATCTCACATCTTTCCAAAGGGCAATTGCTCAGCAGTGGCAAATTTTCTAGCATTGTAGGGACCCTTAGGGGGATCATGACTGGTGAGTTTCGGGCCCCTAGGCCAAAGAGGTCATAGCCTAGGGTCACAAAAACCTGTTTATTTGGGCAATTTCAATGGTAGTGATACTGGCGTACATAAATCTCAGCCATGGCCGTTAGCAAAGTCTGAATTTCACGAAATGTCTCATGCAGGTAGAAGACATATTGTTAGACTTGGATTCCAAAGATGGGGTCCCTAAATATATGCAAACCAGAGTTATAGGGGTGCAAAACTGGTAAAATCCCCCATAGGCTTTCATTGCCTCCCTGTTTCACTTTCCAAAATCTCACATCTTTTCAAAGGGCAATGGCTCAGCAGTACCAAATTTTCTAGCATTGTAGGGACTCTTAGGGGGATCATGACTGGTGAGTTTTGCCACTGCTGAGCCATTGCCCTTTGAAATGGTGTGAGATTTTGGAACGGTAAATAGTAGGCCCAATGAAAGCCTATGGGGGATTTTACCAATTTTGGAGCCCTGTAACTCTGGTTTGCAGAGATGTATAGACCCCATCTTTGGAATCCAAGTCTAACAATATGTCTTCTACCTGCATGAGACATTTCGTGAGATTCAGATGTTGCTAACGGCCATTGCTGCAATTTATGTACGTCAGACTCCCCACCATTGAAATTGCCCAAATAAACAGGTTTTTGCGACCCTAGGCTATGACCTCTTCGGCCTAGGGGCCCAAAACTCACCAGTCATGTTCCCCCTAAGGGTCCCTACAATGCTAGAAAATTTGCCACTGCTGAGCAATTGCCCTTTGAAAAGATGTGAGATTTTGGAAAGTGAAATAGGGAGGCAATGAAAGCCTATGGGGGATTTTACCAATTTTGGACCCCTGTAACTCTGGTTTGCAGAGATGTAGGGACCCCATCTTTGGAATCCAAGTCTAACAATATGTCTTCTACCTGCATGAGACATTTCGTGAAATTCAGACGTTGCTAATGGCCATGGCTGAGATTTATGTACGTCAGCATCACTACCATTGAAATAGCCCAAATAAACAGGTTTTTGTGACCCTAGGCTATGACCTCTTCGGCCTAGGAGCCCGAAACTCACCAGTTATGATCCCCCTAACAGTTCCTACAATGCTAGAAAATTTGCCACTGCTGAGCAATTGCCCTTTAACACTAGATTTACCATTCTAGCGCAGATTTGCGTAAATTCCTTTGAGCTCACACCTAGTAGCACCCCTGCTGAGTTTTTTAACATGCCATCAGCTCCATTGTTCTCTTTCTTTTGTTCTGAAAACACAACCATTACCTGTGAGGCCTGAGCATTTGTTTACTCTACCTCACATCCCCCACAACCAGAGGGTTCTGTTCTTTGTGTGCCAGACTGATACTGTAATCAAGGGGCTTTTATTGGTGTTTCAATGTGCACTGTGTGGGTAGAGGTCATTGGGGTGCCCAGTGCAGTAGCAAGTCACTCGTGCTTCACTGCGCAAGCTGGACCCACAAAGTCTGCTAAGGTTTGTCATTGCCATAATACATATGATATTTATATAAACCCACGACGGACAATTTTTTTACTTCACTGTCACTGTCGCACAGACTGCTGCAGTGCAAAACAATGCTATTGGGCACGGTGAATAAAGTCCGGTGTGAACTTCCTCAGCTTGCAAAAGACACTGCACAGCGAGAGGTATTATTATTATTTATTGTATTTATAAAGCGCCAACATATTACGCAGCACTGAATATTAATTTAGGTTACAGACAATATTTAGGGGTGACATACAGCAATATGACAATACAGGAATACAAGAAAACCAGATCACACAGCACAGTACGAGTACAAGGTAATGCTTAGTCAGTCACTGGATGGGAGCATGGAGATTAGGCAAGTTAGGTTCACTAAAATTCATAGCATGGGTTCACAGTAATGGAGGTGCATGATCAGGTAGGACACAAAAGGAGGAGGACCCTGCCCAAAGGCTTACAATCTAGAGGGAAAGGTAGGGACACAAGAGGTAGGGGACCAGAGTTCAGCTGTGGGTTTAGAGCAATTGTGAGGGGTGGTAGGCCAGAGTGAAAAGGTGAGTTTTGAGGGCCTTCTTGAAGGTGTTGAAGGAGGGGGCTGCCCTAATGGGTGGAGGTAGGGAGTTTCATAGTGTTGGAGCGGCTCTTGAGAAGTCCTGGAGGCGTGCATGGGACTGGGTGATGCGGGGGATGGTCAGGCGAAGTTCATTGGAGGAGCGGAGTGAGCGGCTTGGTGTGTATCGATAACGTTTATAGATATTGGTTTCGCGCAAAAAATCCCGTTTGCGCGCGAAAACGTTATCGTTTCACGTGAAAATTCACGATCGCGCAAAACCAAAAATTCTGTTTTCTTTTTCAGTGTTTCAAACTTTACAGAGTTTACAGCGTTTGCAGACCCAGTGTCCATCGTCCCTGCATTTGGCACAGGTGAATTTTTGACATGTTGCACAGGTAAACCTGCTGCGATTTCTGCTGCAGCTCTCTTGCACCTGGCACTGTGTTGTCTGTACAGTCCCTGGCACAGCAGCTGCAACAGCTTCAGCAGCCCGCCTTTGTGCCAATATTTCCTTGTGCTGCATGAATCGGCAACGGAGTTCCTTAGCTAGAAGACTCAGAAACAATCTTCTTTTGCCTGTCCACCCTGTACATGCCTTGTACAAAATGTAGGCATTCACCGCCGCCAGGTCCAGCATATTGTAAAAAACTGCTACTGGCCACCTGCGTGTTGCTGCTCTTATGGAATACATCCGTGCCATTTGGTCCAACACGTCTACACCACACTGTAAAAGCAGAGAGAGAGAGAGACACATGAGTATATGTGCTTTTTTTCTATAGGCCTGTATAGTACACATCAGAAAACATTGTAGCACTGGCAGGGGCGTTCCTTGGGTCCTTGGAGATCGGTGGCACCTGTGCGGTCCCCCCCCCCCCTCCCGGCCACCGCAGCTGTCCCCGCTGCCAGACAGGCAGCAGCGTCAGACCTCGATCACCAGGCGACCAGTTAGAGTGGGCGCTAGGACCTACCTAGCGGACAACGCTGATATGCGGAAGTGACATCACTTCCGCATATTTGCGCCTGGCACCCGCTCTAACTGGTCGGATCGCCCGCTGATCGAGGTCTGATGCTGCTGGCGAGTGACAGCAGGGACCCCCAGTTAGGTAGTGAGTGACAGCAGGGACCCCCATTAGGTAGTGAGTGACAGCAGGGACCTCCGTTAGATAGTAAGTGACAGCAGGGACCCCAGGTTAGATAGTGAGAGTGATAGTGAGTGATAGTGAGTGACAGGGACCCCCGTTAGGTAGTGAGTGACAGGGACCCCCGTTAGGTAGTGAGTGACAGGCGCCCCCTCACCTCGCAGCCAGCAGCGACCTGACCAGTTAGAGTGGGCTCTGGGCGCAAATATGCAGAAGTGATGTCACTTCCGCATATCAGCGGTGTCCGCTAGGTGCTAGCGCCCACTCTAACTGGTCGGGGCACCCCTGGAAATAGATTGGGGCACTCCAGAAAATTTTGGGGGCATGGGCCCCCCAAAATAGCGCTAGCGACGTCACTGAGCACTGGTGTAAAATTCAGTGCAGTTTCTAGGCTAAAATGCACCCAGGGCGAGGGTGTAAAAATTGCGCCCCCCCCCCCCCCAAAAGCAAGGTATGGGTGCCCGCAGTATAGGTTAGCCAGGTCTAGTTGCACTCAGTATAGATTCCCCCAGTATAGGTAGCCCAGAATAGGTATCCCAGTATAGGTAGCCAGCTATAAGTCCCCCCAGTATAGGTAGCCAGGCATAGGTAGCCAGTATAGTTGCCCCCAGTATAGGTTAGATAGGCAGGCGCCCCCGGTATAAATTAGATAGGTAGGTGCCCCCAGTACAGGTTAGCTAGGTGGTTGCCTCTAATATAGGTAGCCAGAATAGTTGCCCCCAGCATAGGTTAGATAGGTAGATGCCCCCAGTATAGGTTAGTTAGGTAGGTGCCTCCAATATAGGTAGCCAGTATAGTTGTCACCTGTATAGGCTAGCTAGGTAGGTAGGTAGGTGCCCCCAATACAGGTTAGATACGTTAATGTTCCCACTATAGGTTAGATAGGTAGCTGCCTCCCAGTATAGGTTAGATAGGTAGGTGCCCCAGTATAGGTTAGATAGGTAGGTGCCCCCTAGTATAGGTTAGATTAGGTAGCTGCCCCCCAGGTTAGATAGGTAGGTGCCCCCCAGGATAGGTTAGATAGGTAGCTGCCCCAGTATAGGTTAGGTAGGTGCCCTCCATGATGGAGGGGGGAGCCTCAGCCGCGGGGAGGGCAGCCCAACCTCTCCCTCCCTTCCTCTCCCCAGCCGCCCTCCGTGCTCCCCCCTCAGACTGCAAAGCAATGGGCAGGGAAGCGTTATACAAAACTACTCACCTCCCTGGTTCCAATCGCTACTCACTCGCCGCCAGTCTCCTCTCTGCATAGACGCTGATACACACGCTGCTTCCTGTGTGTGTATCAGCGTCTACTCTGTGCAGAGAGGAGACTGGCGGCGAGAGAGCAGCGATTGGAACCAGGGAGGTGAGTCGTTTTGTATAGCGCTTCCCTGCCCATTGCTTTGCAGTCCGAGGGGGGAGGGCGGCCTGGGAGAGGAAGGGAGGGAGAGGTCGGGCTGCCCTCCCCGCGGCTGCGTCTCCCCCCTCCATCACAGTGCCCCCCCTCCCAACAGCGCTCAGGGCGCCCGCACGGCCCTAGAAACGGCCATGGTAAAATTATACACACATTCACATACCTTCATGTGGTTATAGTCTGTTATCGTGTTGGGTTTCCTCTTTCTGCCGTCACCGATCGTCACGTCTTGGTGCATGGAACTTAGAACACACACAGTCTTGTTTTTTTTAGGTGTATAAATTGTCAAGGATACACTGCCACTTCTAAGCACTGAAGTGGAGAATACCTCTCGCTGTGCAGTGTCTTTTGCAAGCTGAGGAAGTTCACGCCGGACTTTATTCACCGTGCCCAATAGCGTTGTTTTGCGCTGCAGCAGTCTGTGCGACAGTGACAGTGAAGTAAAGAAATTGTCCATCGTGACATTTCTCCCATCATCCAAAAATGGCTCCATCAGATTCATGACCACGTTCTCTGCCAGCCTCTCTCCCTTCTGACGACTGGGGTCCTTTCCCAAGTAAGGTGATGCATTGCAGACATATTTGGTCTCCAAATCCGTGGCCATCCAGAACTTGATCCCAAATTTGTCTGGCTTGGTTGCGATGTACTGTGTGAATGGACAACGAACCTTGGTAGGGAACAGTTGTTCATCTATGGTCATGTGTTCTCCTGGAGTGAAACTCTCAGCACAGTTCTTCTTGAAGCGTGTCCAGATGTCGGAGATTGCAGCAAATTTGTCTGTTTTCACCCGTTCTTCTCGCGTGTCCTTGTCATCAAATCGAAGGTGTTGCATAATTAATTGAAATGAATCTATTTCGGGGCATTGTCTCTTTGATTACTGGCACCAGAAAGTTTTCTGACCAGCAATCCACAATGGCACCAACAGGACACATGATTGCTCTTACAAACAGAATTGAAATGAATGCCATCAGTTCATGAATTGCCAAATTCCTGTCCGGCTCTGTTCTGCGGGCTTGATGGACCGTACACTCCATGATGGTCTGCAGCATTCCCATGTCTAACAGGCAAAGGAAGCTTTGGAGCACGCTTGTAATTTTACGCTGTTGGAAGATAAACAAATAGAGACTGGTAAATTCACATGAACCTCACTCTAAATGGGTTTATATAAACATCATATGTACTATGTCTATGACAAACCTTAGCAGACTTTGTAGGTCCAGCTTGCGCAGTGAAGCACGAGTGATTTGCTACTGCACTGGGCACTCCAAAGTCCTTCTCTACCCACACAGTGCCGTCTTTTGCTGTCTGGCTCAGACAGGGCTTCCCAGTACCACGGTGCCTCTTCCGTGGAGGCCTGTTGGGTTCTTCTTCTTCTGTCTCCTTTTCAGATTCTTCTGAGGAGGTATCAGTGGCCTGCTGGACAAATGAAATCTCTCCTCCATCAGAGTCTGCTTCGTCCATTTCCTGAAGCCAGGCCAAAGCTTGTTGCGCAGAGAGGTTCTTCCTGCGTGGCAGTGATGCGCAGGCCATCCTGATGTGTGTTCTTAGAAATGCGAACAAGAAATGATTCTCCCACCTGCGTCGGTCTGCTTTTATGCACAGCACTGTGTCATGCCACTCTCTTACATACACTGCTACAATGGATGGACAGGACAGCATCACACCTTTTGGCCACCTCTACAGCATTCATATGTTGTGAAAAGCCAGCCTAATTGCATTACAGTATCTGCCATACTGCCATCAATGCCATGGCAATAGAATGCCTCAGTCTGTCATCATTTGTCATGTCAATGGAACACTGCCAAAAGTGCCAATTGCCCTCTGATTGCATTTTGCTGCATGAATCGGCAATAGAGTTCTGTGTCTGCGTGGGTTTCCTCCGGGCACTCCGGTTTCCTCCAACATCCCAAAAACATACAGATAAGTTAATTGGCTTCCCCATAAAATTGGCCCTAGATGACGATACATACACTACATGATACATACATAGACATACTGTATGATAATGACAGTGACTAGATTTTGAGCCCCTTTGAGGGACAGTTAGTGACGAGACAATATACTCTGTACAGTGCTGCGTAATATAAATACTTAAATAAAATCTGCCCCTGCCTTTCCACCCATACTGCTCTCACTCATGCAACACCCAATGGGCTTGATTCACAAAAGAGTGCTGTTAGCATGGCCGTTTTCGCACAAATTTTCGCATTGTGCGCGATCGCGAATTTTCGCGCTAAACGATAATGTTTTCGCGCGCAAACGCGAATTTTTGCATGAAAACGATATTTCACAGTAAAATTTGCGTTTGCGCGCGAAACCGTTATCGTTTCGCGTGAAAATTCGCGATCGCACGCGATGCGAAAATTCGCGCGAAAACGGCCGTGCTAACAGTTAGTTTGTGAATCAAACCCCATATCTGCTACAGGCAACCCTACCCCCACCTCTGTTTCAAATCAGACACTTTGTCTACACTTCAGAGTCCTCTACACTTCACACTATTTGTGTACAAACATACAGTGGAGACTGAATTCATTGTATTCATGTCATTGTATCAGCAACTTTTCATTCTGTTTTCAAACATTTGCTTATAAAAGACTTGTGTTTCCATATATTGTGAATGTGTGTCTGTAATATTTGCAGGTCAGTGAATGTGGGGGATTTTTGTATAGATATGGCAAGCATGTCTGAAGGTTTCAAGTCTCACATAGCTACTTTGTGTAAAGACATGGAGATGTGGAGGCCTCACAGGTAATGGGTGGTTTGCACAACAATAGATTGAAGATAATCAACCCTGAAGACCTGTGAACATCTCAACAGGGGTGAATAACACCTCTAGCCTTGCAACAGAAAATAGAAAACTCGGTAATTCTAGTGTTAAAAAGATGTGAGATTTTGGAACTGTAAATAGGAGGCCCAATGAAAGCCTATGGGGGATTTTACCAAATTTGGAGCCCTGTAACTCTGGTTTGCAGAGATGTAGGGAACCCATCTTTGGAACCCAAGTCTAACAATATGTCTTCTACCTGCATGAGACATTTCGTGAGATTCAGACGTTGCTAACGGCCATTGCTGCGATTTATGTACGTCAGACTCGCCACCATTGAAATTGCCCAAATAAACAGGTTTTTGTGACCCTAGGCTATGACCTCTTCGGCCTATTGGCCCGAAACTCACCAGTTATGATCCGCCTAAGGGTCCCTACAATGCTAGAAAATTTGCCACTGCTGAGCAATTGCCCTTTGAAAAGATGTGAGATTTTGGAAAGTGAAATAGGGAGGCAATGAAAGCCTATGGGGGATTTTACCAATGTTGGACCCCTGTAACTCTGGTTTGCAGAGATGTAGGGACCCCATCTTTGGAATCCAAGTCTAACAATATGTCTTCTACCTGCATGAGACATTTCGTGAAATTCAGACGTTGCTAACGGCCATGGCTGAGATTTATGTACGTCAGCATCACTACCATTAAAATTGCCCAAATAAACAGGTTTTTGTGACCCTAGGCTATGACCTCTTCGGCCTAGGACTGCATTGAACGTGACTTACGCATTGTGCGCATTCTGGACAACACCAATTACTGGGTTTATACCCTTCTGGATCCACGGTACAAACACAATGTTCCAAAACTGCTTGAAGAAAGAGTCAGACAGGTCAAAATGGAAGAATACCAGCAGGCCCTTGTGGAGACTTTAGAGAGGAGATTGACATCCTCCCCCTCCTCTAGCCAGTTGTACGCCGACAGACTGACTTCCGCAAACCCAGGACGACCAGGAGGGCAGCAAACAACACAAGCCGCAGCTAGTGCCCAAAAGGGAATGGTATCGGCAGTGTCCTTGGAGTGGGAAAATTTTCTGACACCCATGCAGCAGCACACAGAACAGCAAGCGTGCAGATCCACCTCCAACACCGATCGCCTGGAGAAGATGGTCAAGGACTACATGTCAGATGGCGTAGCTGTGTTGAACAATCCATCTGCACCCTTCAACTATTGGGTATCGAAGCTAGACACCTGGCACGAACTGGCAATGTACGCAATAGAGGTGCTGGCTTGCCCGGCAGCCAGTGTTATGTCGGAATGCTGTTTCAGTGCTGCCGGAGGCATCGTCACAGATCGGCGTATCCGCCTCTCCACAGAAAATGCAGACCGTCTGACTCAAATTAAAATGAATCAATCCTGGATTGGAAACGACTACGCAACACTCCCGGACCCCAACCAAGTAACATGAACAATGAACATCTGTGATGGGTTAGCGTTTCCGGTCCCTGTTTATTGAACCTCTCATCTGTATTACATTTATGACTGCATGGCGACAAAATGCAAATTGCTATCCGCACGCTTCTTGTCCTCATGCAAGGCCTGGGTTGTTGTGTCTCAAAGCGTGGCCTTCTCCTCCTGCGCCGCCCTCCTCCTGTTCCATCACGTGTGCTGCTGCTGGGTTAGCGTTACCGGTCCCTTTTCCTGGAACCTCTTATATGTATTACATTTATGACTGCATGCCGACAAAAAGCATGTTACCTGTGCAAAGAAAACAGACATTTACCGCATTTAAAAGACAGTTTTCCCGTTGAAACTTTAAAATCGATTTTCTCAAAAACTATAAGCTCTTTTTGCTAATTTTTTTTCCTCTTGTACCCACTCCCAATGTGCACATACCCTGTAAATTTGGGGTATGTAGCATGTAAGGAGGATTTACAAAGCACGAAAGTTCGGGTCCCCATTGACTTCTATTATGTTCGGAGTTCGGCTCGAACACCCGAACATCGCGGCCATGTTCGGCCCGAACCCGAACATCTAGATGTTCGCCCAACACTACACGTGACCCGTTCGGCCAATCACAGCGCTAGCCGAACGTTCGGGTAACGTTCGGCCATGCGCTCTTAGTTCGGCCATATGGCCGAACAGTTTGGCCGCCGAACTCGAACATCACCCGAACAGGGTGATGTTCTGCAGAACCCGAACAGTGGCGAACACTGTTCGCCCAACACTAACTCTGACCAGCTTCCCTGTCCCTGCTGAAGAGAAGCACCCCCAGAGCATGATGCTGCCACTGCCATATTTGACAGTGGGGATGGTGTGTTCAGAGTGATGTGCAGTGTTAGTTTTCCGCCACACATAGCGTTTTGCATCTTGGCCAAACAGTTCCATTTTGTTCTCATCTGACCAGAGCACCTTCTTCCACATGTTTACTGTGTCCCCCACATGGCTTGTGGCAAACTGCAAACGTGACTTCTTATGCTTTTCTGTTAACAATGGCTTTCTTCTTGCCACTCTTCTATAAAGGCCAACTTTGCGCAGTGCACGACTAATAGTTGTCCTATGGACAGATTCCCCCACCTGAGCTGTAGATCTCTGCAGCTCATCCAGAGTCACCATGGGCCTCTTGACTGCATTTCTGATCAGCGCTCTCCTTGTTTGGCCTGTGAGTTTAGGTGGACGGCCTTGTCTTGGTAGGTTTACAGTTGTGCCATACTCCTTCCATTTCTAAATGATCGCTTGAACAGTGCTCCGTGGGATGTTCAAGGCTTTGGAAATCTTCTTGTAGCCTAAGCCTGCTTTAAATTTCTCAATAACTTTATCCCTGACCTGTCTGGTGTGTTCTTTGGACTTCATGGTGTCGTTGCTCCCAATATTCTCTTAGACATCCTCTGAGGCTGTCACAGAGCAGCAGTATTTGTACTGACATTAGATTACACACAGGTCCAGTGGCATCCCAGATACTATTACAGCCCACTTTTCCAGCACAGTGTCACTTTATACCTATTTGACTTCTGGCCATGAGGGCAGCTGTGGACAAGTGCATGCAGACTAGGCATGTGCAAGGAAGGTCTGTGCATGCCCAGCAGAATGAAAGGCTTGTTTACAGAGAGAAAAATCATGCATGATTGGCTTCAATCTGTTGGACATGCTCAGACCTCACTCACACATGCCCAGTCTGGATTCACTCATCTACAGCCAGGAGTTTGGATACAAGATGAATAGGGATACTGTGATGGGACAGTGGGCTTTCTTTCACTAATTTAAAGTTGTGGCGACTACAGAAACTTTTTTTTTGGGGGGGGGGGGAGGGGGGGCACGAAAGCTGGCAGACGAGGTATATTTGGGCACATGACAGGAAAAAAATAAAAAAATATTCCCAACAATAAATTATTACAGTATGCTAAGTGCAGTCAACAGATATTACATGCCCTACACTTTGTGGCCTCTCTTACATATGGGGAGTGTGTGTGTGTGTGTGTGTGTGGGGGGGGGAGTATAAAGTGGCTGCAGCTGGCCAAGACTAACATCTGGCTGCTAAGCCAGATGTTAGACCTTAGATGAACAGATCCTAACATGAATCTCCAAATTAAACTTCATCTTACTCTCCCTCTCCTCCAATCCAGCTTCACTCCCTCTCCTCCACCCCAGCTTCACTCCCTCTCCACCACTTCAGCTTCACTCACTCCCCAGCTTCACTCACTCTCCCTCTCCTTTGCCCCCGCTTCACTCACTCTCCAGTTTCATCTTTTACTACCACAGTTTACTTTAAGTAATTTTTCCCCACACAATAGTCATCACGTTGGACAATGTAGTACAGTGTACATCCTGCAACATGTATGCATGCTTTGATCAGCAGATTGAGGGTGTTTACTGTTGCCCTGGGTGTGTGCATATTGCTCAATTAGAGGCTAAAGTTGCAGAGCTAAATTGGCATGTCGCAACATTGAGACGCATACACAACATGGAGAAGAGCTTGGATCTCACGATCTAGACACTGGAGGGAACCGGTGAAAATGAGGTGGGTGGAGTACAGCCGGAGAAAGAAGCAGAACTGGACAGACTTTGCAGTCGGCTAAACGTTTTACAGCAGCGATGGGCATACATCCCCTTAATGGGGAGGGTGCAGCTGCATTGGGGGAGAAGATGGCTAAACAGTTGGAGTAGATTTTAAATTAGGATCTGGGGGGAGGCGGGAGGGTAAAGTCTAAATATGTAGACCAGATAAGGTAAAAAGACAGTGGGAGCCTAACATTATGGGGGGGTGGAGAGGGGGGTGGGGACAGTGTAAAGAGTAAGGAGGTTGGTAAAACTTCAAGTAGTCCATTTCATGTAACCAAAATTGGAAAATGTGGTGGTAAAATTATAAAGTGCATGGTAACCAATGCTGGGAGCCTTGCAAATAAAATAGACGAACTAGAGTTCATTCTGATTGACAAAGGCTATGACATTGTGGGAATAACCGAGACATGGATGGATAAAAGCCATGACTGGATAGCAAATTTAGACAGATAAAATGTGGTTAGGAAGGATAGAACAGGGAAAAAAGGTGGAGGGGTTTGTCTCTTTGTTAAGAATTCTTTTACAGCTGTCCTCAACGATGAGATGGAGGAAGATTGCGAAGATGTGTAGTCCGTTTGGGTAAATTTTTATGGTGGAAATAAAAGTTGCCAATTGCTTATTGGGGTATGCTACAGGCCACCTCTTATTAATGAAGCTGCAGAACTGCAATTATTACAGCAGATTGAAAAAGCTGCAATTAAAAATGAGGTCATAGTTATGGGTGACTTCAACTTTCCAGACATTGACTGGAATATTGAGGCTACCCATTCTGGTAAAAGCAGCAGATTTCTGGCAGCACTACAGGACAATTACTTGACTCAAAATGGTAACGGAATCAACTAGGGGGAATGCGTTACTGGATTTGATCATTTCTAATAGACCAGATAATGTATCCAATGTGCAGGTTCAAGAACATTTGGGAAATAGTGATCACAACATGATAACGTTTGATCTGGTGACTAAAACTATGAATTTTAGAAAAGTCACTACAGAGAGAATTGAATGTATGCATTAAACACTAAGTGAACACCTGACAAAACTGGCTAAGCAAATTTGGCCTAATTGGCTATTCATGAGGCAATGCTCATGCAAATATGCATTCTCTTTCGCATGCCAACTGATGTAGGGTCCAAAACCAATGCCGCAAAGCGGTTGCCCTGCGGGAATTAGTTCATGCTACAATAGCACTATCCAGGAGCGCCACAAATAGGCTTCCCAATGCCCCCTTAAAACCGGGGACCGCGGGGTCCCAGGTGCTCTCACTGCCTGGGAACCACAGCAGCACCCCGTAGGGGGAGGCTGGGTGGCGCAGGTGACCCCCCCAAGCGTGGCCAGCACCGGGGAGAGCTGTCCGCACCCACCTCCCAATATTTAAAAACAGGCACTTACCTTAACGTCCATTGCGTTCTGCTACTTAGAATAGCTTGAGCGCAACACATTTGAAAAGGAAAGGAATGAAGCATGGGTCACACCGAGCTTTGGAGCTCAGGGCTGGCTCACACACAGCACTCCCCCCTGGTAGGACAGGCACAGACAGCCCACTCCAGGACTCACACCACCTGGAATGAGCCATCCACCACCCGCCTCCAAAGGGGCATAGACATTAATCACTACAGAGAGATTTGAATGTGTGCATTAAACACCAAGTGAACACCCGACAAAACTGGCTAAGCAAATTTGGCCTAATTGGCTATTCATGAGGCAATGCTCATGCAAATATGCATTCGCTTTCGCGTGCCAACCTATGCAGGGTCCAAAACCAATGCCACAGAGCGGTTGCCCTGTGGGAATTAGTTCATGCTACAATAGCACTATCCAGGAGCGCCACGAGGAGGCTTCCTAATGCCCCCATACAACCGGGGGACCACGGGGTCTCAGGCGCTCTCACTGCCTGGGAACCACAGCAGCACCCCGGAGGGGGAGGCTGGGTGGCACAGGCGACCCCCCCCAAGCGTGGCCAGCGCCGGGGAGAGCCGTCCGCACCCTAGTTTCATCGCAGGTCACGACTCAGCAGGAGCATGTGCAGGATGTATCTCCTCATACTTTTATAGTTTCAACAGTGTGCCTTGTAACCCTCCATCACCCTACCTTGCCCAACCCCTTCCCCATCCTCCCATAACAATTACCTTCTTGATGACTGCTCCACGCCAATTGGCGTGAATGCAACAGCAGCCCCAGGACCACTCCATGCCAATTGGCATGAATGGCTAGGGGCGGGGATTGCAGGGGATCGCGTGCGCTGATGCACGAGCATCCCCGCTGGAATGACGGAGCTCCGCTCCACCATCAGTCTCCAAGTAGCAATTGCCACTTGGAGACCGTTAGACGGCAAAACCGACATCTATTTACTAGGTAGAGTGATGCGATCTAAGGCAGCGCTGTACCGGGGACAGCCGTGTCACTCGGCTGCCCCTCCAGAGGCACAAAGGCAATCAGCTGTCATAGGCTGAAGCCTATGACAGCCGATTGCACTGATTGGCTGGCAGGGGGAGGAAGGGAGGGAATATAATAAAATACATAAAAAAATAAAACAATTTACTAGGAAAAACAAACAAACAAATAAAAAATAAATAAACACGCTGGCAAGGGTCAGACCCCACCAACAGATTGGGGGGGGGCGGGGACTCACTTGTGTGCTGAGCTGTGCAGCCCTGCAGCAAGGCGCACATGCAAAAGGGGCACCGGGAAAAAAAGGGCTCCTGGTGTAAATGTTAATCTGAAATATCGTTTATAAAAAAATATATACCATATTTTTCGGACTATAAGACGCTCCGGACTATAAGACGCACCTAGTTTTAGATGACAAAAACCAAAGAAAAAAAAAAAACTGGTGCATCTTTAGTGCCGGGCCATCTTATGGTCCTTCTCCACCCCAAGCTGTCTCTATCTAAACTACATTGCCCAGCAAAACTAACCCCTGCTGCCCCACTAGCTACACCACACTACTGTCCCAACAACCTACACTAAACTACACTGTCCCCACAACCTAAACCAAACTACAGTCCCCACAACCTACACCAAACTACAGTCCCCAAATCCTACACCAAACTACAGTCCCCACATCCTACCCCAAACTACAGTCCCCACATCCTACACCAAACTACAGTCCCCAAATCCTATACAAAACTACAGTCCCCACATCCTACACCAAACTACAGTCCCCACATCCTACACCAAACTACAGTCCCCACAACCTACACCAAACTACAGTCCCCACATCCTATACCAAACTACAGTCGCCACATCCTACACCAATCTACAGTCCCCACATCCTACACCAAACTACAGTCCCCACATCCTTCACCAAACTACAGTCCCCACACCCTTCACCAAACTACAGTCCCCACATCCTACACTAAACTACAGTCCCCACATCCTACACCAAACTACAGTCCCCACATCCTTCACCAAACTACAGTCCCCACATCCTTCACCAAACTACAGTCTCCACATCCTACATCAAACTACCGTCCCCACATCCTTCATCAAACTACAGTCCCCACATCCTTCACCAAACTACAGTCCCCACATCCTACACCAAACTACAGTCCCCACATCCTTCACCAAACTACAGTCCCCACAACCTACATCAAACTACAGTCCTCACATCCTTCATCAAACTACAGTCCCCACATCCTTCACCAAACTACAGTCCCCACATCCTTCACCAAACTACAGTCCCCACAACCTACATCAAACTACAGTCCCCACATCCTTCATCAAACTACAGTCCCCACATCCTTCACCAAACTACAGTCCCCACGTCCTACACCAAACTACAGTCCCCACATCCTTCACCAAACTACAGTCCCCACAACCTACACTGTTTCCACAATCTATACCAAACTACACTGTCCCCATGACCTACATTTACCTACACTGTCCCTACATTAACCTACACTACAGTACATTTACCAGCTTGTTGGGGTACCTGATGTGGCAAGGCTGCAGCGTGATCTGGGCAGAGATGGAAGCTGCCCTCAGTGAGATCGGTCCAGGTCTCCCATCTGTGCCAGGTGAACCCCTGCAGATCAGCTGGTGCATCCGTGTGAGAGGCAGCTCCACAGGAACATCATCCAGGTCTCGGCAGCAGGGAACGGGAGCCAATGCAGGAGCTACGTGGGCCATCCGCTGGAGCTGCCCTCATTATGCACACGGGTGAGAGGCAGCTCCACAGGAACATCAGCGTTCTCGGAGGCGGGGAAACAGCTGCAGGGAGCTGGAGCTGTTGCAGCAGCCACGTGGGTCATCAGCTCGCTGGAGTTGCCCACTAGTGCCCGCTCTACAGGAACTCCGGCCGGGAAAACAGTCAGCGACTGGGAGCTGGAGCCTTTGCAGCAGCCACGTGGACCATCCTCTCTCTGGAGCTGCCCACGTGGTGCACGCTTCCCAGGAACATCAGCGGCGGAGGAAAAAGTCAGCGGCGGGGAGCTGGAGCCGTTGCAGCAGCCACGTGGACCATCCTCTCTCTGGAGCTGCCCATGTGGTGCACGCTTCCCAGTAACATCAGCAGCGGAGGAAAAAGTCAGCGGCGGGGAGCTGGAGCCGTTGCAGCAGCCATGTGGACCATCCTCTCTCTGGTGCTGCCCACATGGTGCACGCTTCCCAGTAACATCAGCGGCAGAGGAAAAAGTCAGCGGGGAGCTGGAGCCATTGCAGCAGCCACAGGGACCATCCTCTCTCTGGAGCTGCTACGTTGTGCGAGGTTCACAGGAACAGTTAGCGGCGGGGAGCTAGAGATGTTGCAGGAGCTTCGGGGGCCGTCTACTCGCTGGAGGTGCCCACTCCACAGGAACAGCAATGGCGGGGAAGCAGGAGCCGCCAATTACTGGGCATCCAGAAGACCGAGGGCCGCTCATCAGCCGGATGACAGCTGCTAATGAGCCAGAGCCCCGCGGCAACCCCTTGGTTATTCTGCAGTGAAAGAGCCGGATAGAATGCTGGATCCCCCATCTATCTCATGCTGGTTGCTGGATTACAGAAGCAAGTTATGGAGCTAGATAGGTGAGGGCTTCCGGCTATGTCTTGCCTTTGGGGGACACCTGGCTGCACATTCGGTCTATGAGACGCAGGGACTTTTTCCTCCCCTTTTTAGTGGAGAAAAAGTGTGTCTTATAGTCCGAAAAATACGGTATATTTTAATATTTTGTTTACAATAATGTCTTACAAATTCAAATCATTAAATAATGTATATTAAATGTTGTACTGGTAAAACATTATTCTCTGTAATTATAGACAGAAACTTACAGAAACGTTTGTTTATTCACAATGATGACTGTAATTATTATGATTTAAAATTATTTTTTGCATAAACAATGTTTAAGTACTGTTTGTTCATGTTTTTTTTAATGATTTAACAAGATCAGGATCCAAAAACATATCTTTACGCTTTATACTACTATAAAGTTTCTAAATGACATTTTGTAACAATTTTTATTATAAAATTGATAAACCTTTAAAAAGTCATTTAGTAAAGATTAAAACTTAATTCACATATTTCAAAAAAATCTAATAGTTAAAAATATAAGTATGTTCGTAATAACTGTAGTAAAACATTAGTAAATATTACTAACATTTTACTACAACTAAACCTAACCCTACTCTCACACAGAACCCTCCCTCTACCTATCCCTAACCCTTATACCCACTGGTGGTGCCTAACCCTTAGACCCCCCCCCCCCCCCTGGAGGTGACTAACACTAAGACCCCCTGGTGGTGCCTAACCTTAAATCTCCCTTGATGTAGATAATACAGAGGCGCTCAGTGTTGATGATACTGGCAGATGCTGTTTACTCCTATCTGTTATTGCCTGATGAAGTGGGTTTGTATCCCGTGAAACGCGTTGCACTTTATTTGGAGTATCCAATAAAATTGTTTTGACTTAAAATCCACAGTCGTGTGTTCTGCTTGGAGGGGGTAAGTCCACCACTGCCTCCTCTATTACCAAGATGGGTTTTTAAGTTCTTTTAGTGTTTTTTATCCTATTGGCGCCTCTGTTATCCTATTATCTACATCAAGTCCACCCTTGGTGGAGGATTGTACCCTTTCTTCTTCAACTACAGAGAGCGACTTTTTAATCCTGAGTGGGGTCAGGACAATCTCCCCACCTGCTTTGACAGTGGTTGCCTACTTGGTAACCCTGGTTTGTGAGTATTAAATTAATATTATTACTCTATCAATTATACCTTACCAGTACATACTACACTATATTGGGCTCTTGGTGTTCTCTCTTTTTCTTAAATCTCCCTTGGTAGTGCTTAACCCTAGGACCCCCCTGGTGGTACCTAACCATAAATCTCCCCTGGTGGTGCCTAACCCTAAGACCCCCCTGGTGGTGCCTAACCCTAAATCTCCCCTGACGGTGCCTAACCCTAAGACCCCCTGGTGGTGCCTAACCCTAAACCTCCCCTCGTGGTGCCTAACCCTAAATCCCCCCTGGTGGTGTCTAACCCTAAATCCCCCCCTTAGTGATCGCTTTCTTTTGTGAATAATAATGTTTTACAAATAATGACTGTAAAAAATATATTACAATGCACTTACTGATTGCTTGATTATATGGATAGTAATGTTTTACAAAGAGTGATAACATTTTAAATATAGTTTTAGTTAAATACAGTAAATATGTTTAGTATGTTTGTAAACATTATGTGCCAGATTTAGCTATGTCTCAGTTTATCAGATGGATAATAGTGTTTTATCCTACTAATCCTACTAATATAATAAATGGGAAAGTTCAGATGTTTGGATGTTTGGATGTTTGGATGTTTGTTACTCGATCACGCAAAAACTGTTGAACGGATTTGAATGAAATTTGGCACACACATAGTACATTACCTGGAATAAAGTATAGGATATGTTTTATTCCCATAACCAAAAAGAGACAAATACACATTTCACTGGAAAATGTAAACTGCAGTCATACACTGTTACACTGGAGGTGTGTTTAGCTTCTAAGGGTAGAATGGTTAATTTGCATATATTCAGCAGTGATGCACTGGGAGACATCTCAAGCTCACTCCAACCTGAATTATCGCAAATTATTTCTGTTTTAAGAAAGCAAACGTTTGTTTTTCTTAACATCTTAGTAAGGGGGCTTTTAGGACCATTGTAGTCCCTTACACACACCAATGAGTTCTGGGTCACCATGAGATTTCTGGGTAGTCTGTACCTCTCGGTGTTACAAGCCCTACTGCATAGAGCTGAATTAATCTATGCCATGCACTGATGAGGATCAAACAATCCAAAACAGTCTGTATGCATGTTGGATTATTATGGCTCTGTACAATTTAACAAGCTGACACATCATTGCAGTCCAGCAGTTCTGGATGTGTGTTTAGTTTCTAAGGATAACAATGGTTAATTTGCATATTTTCAGCAGTGATGCACTGGGAGATGTCTCAAGCTCACTAAAACCTGAATTATTGCAAAGTCTTTATGTTTTAAGAAAGCAAACTTTTGTTTTTCTTACACTTTTAATGGTAGGGTTCTCAAACTTTGCACAGTTGGTTGTTGGGTGACTAGGATTATTATTCAGAAAAGTGGTTGGAGCCTATAAAAGCCAATCAAAATTCACCTAATGATTTTCAAGGGGACTATTTACATTTCTGCCATTCTTGCACTGTTAATGGCACAAGCCTCAAACCTGGTATAGTTGATCATTGGGTGACTGGGGTTCAATTTCAGAAAGGGGGTGGAGCCCCAAACAGCCAATCTGATTTGTTTCATTTTAATGCAGGTTATTGATGCCAAAGACCGCAAAGCTCACAAACTTGGTCATTGAGTAATTGAGTAATTGTGTGTTAGGGTTAGGAAAAGTGGGTGCAGCCAACACCAGCCAAATACATAATCGGGCAATGCTGGGTCATTAGTAGGTGGAGAAAAATATAAATTTCACTGAGAAAATGTAAACTGCAGCAATTCTTACACTGTTAATGGTAGGGTTCTCAAACTTTGCACAGTTGGTCACTGGGTGACTGAGATTAATATTCAGAAAAGTGGGTGGAGCCTACAAAAGCCAATCAAAATCCACTTATTAATCTTTAAGGGGAATATTTAATTGATGCCATTCTTGCACTGTTAATGTCACAAGCCTATTGCACTGTTAATCACCTGTACCTGGTACAGTTGGCCATTGGGTGATTGGGGTTCAAATTCAGAAAAGGGGTGGAGCCACAGCTAATCAGATTTATTTTATTTCAATGCAAATTATTGATGCCAAAGACCGCAAAGCTCACACACTTGGTAATTCATTAATTTTGTGTTAGGGTTAGAAAAAGTGGGCGGAGCCAGCACCAGCCAAATACATACCTGGGCAATGTCGAGTCTTCAGTGGGCGGAGACAGACACACATTTCACTGGGAAAATGTAAACTGCAGCCATTCTTACACTATTAATTGTAGGATTCTAAAACTTTGCACAGTTGGTCACTGGGTGACTGGGATTAATATTCAGAAAAGTGGGTGGAGCCTACAAAAAACAATCACAATTCACCTATTGATTTTCAAGGCAAATATTTAATTGCTGCCATTTTTGCACTGTTAATGGCACAAGCCTCAAACCTGGTACAGTTGATCATTGGGTGACTGGGGTTAAATATTTAGAAAAGGGGTGGGGCCACAAACAGCGAATCAGATGTGTTTCATTTCAATGAAAATTATTCATGCCAAAGACCAAAAATCTCACAAACTTGGTCATTGACTGTTGACAATTGTGTGTTAGGGTTAGAAAAAGTGGCCACAGCCAAAAGCAGCCAAATACATACCCGGGAAACATCAGGACATCAGTGGGTGGAGAAAAATACAAATTTAACTGCCAGAATGTAAACTGCAGCCATTCTTACACTGTCTGTCAATGGCAGGGTTCTTAAACTTTGCACAGTGGGTGACTGGGATTAATATTCAGAAAAGTAGGTGCAGCCTACAAAAGCTAATCAAAATTCACCTATTGCTTTTAAAAGGAGTGGAGCCACAGACAATTATTGATGCCAAAGACCGCAAAGCTCACAAACTAGGTCATCAATGAGTAATTGTGTGTTAGGATTAGAAAAAGTGGACAGAGCTAACACTAGCCAATTACATACCCGGGCAACGCCGGGCGACCAGCTAGTATAATAAATGGGAAAGTTCGGATGTTTGGATGTTTGTTACTCGATCACGCAAAAACGGCTGAACGGATTTGAATGAAATTTGGCACACACATAGTACATTACCTGGAATAAAGTATAGGATACTTTTTATTCCCATAGCCAAAAAGAGACAAATACAAATTTCACTGGAAAATGTAAACTGCAGCCATGCTTACACTGTTACAGTGGAGGTGTGTTTAGCTTCTAAGGGTAGAATAGTTAATTTGCATATATTCAGCAGTGATGCACTGGGAGACATCTCAAGCTCACTCCAACCTGAATTATCGCAAATTCTTTCTGTTTTAAGAAAGCAAACTTTTGTTTTTCTTAACATCTTAGTAAGGGGGCTTTTAGGACCATTGTAGTCCCTTACACACTCCAATGAGTTCTGGGTCACCATGAGCTTTCTGGTTAGTCTGTACCTCTCGGTGTTACAAGCCTTACTGCATAGCGCCAAATTAATCCATGCCATGCACTGATGAAGATCAAACAAACCAAAACAGTCTGTATGCATGTTGGTTTATTACGGCTCTGTACAAATTAACAAGCTGACACATCATTGCATTCCAGCGGTTCTGGAGAAGTGTTTAGTTTCCAAGGGTAACAATGGTTAATTTTCATATAATCAGCAGTGATGCACTGGGAGGCATCTCAAGCTCACTAAAACCTGAATTTTTGCAAATTCTTTCTGTTTTAAGAAAGCAAACTTTTGTTTTTCTTACACTGTTAATGGTAGGGTTCTCAAACTTTGCACAGTTGGTCGTTGGGTGACTAGGCTTATTATTCAGAAAAGTGGTTGGAGCCTATAAAAGCCAATCACAATTCACCTATTGATTTTCAAGGGGAATATTTACATTTCTGCCATTTTTGCACTGTTAATGGCACAAGCCTCAAACCTGGTATAGTTGATCATTGGGTGACTGGGGTTCAATTTCAGAAAGGGGGTGGAGCCACAAATAGCCAATCAGATTTGTTTTACTCCAATGCAGATTATTGTTGCCAAACACCGCAAAGCTCACAAACTTGGTATTTGAGTAATTGATTAATTGTGTGTTATGGTTAGGAAAGCGGGCATAGCCAACACCAGCCAAATACATAAGTGGGCAACGCAGGGTCATAAGTGGGCGGAGACAAATACAAATTTTACTGGGAAAATGTAAACAGCAGCCATTCTTACACTGTTAATGGTAGGGTTTTCAAACTTTGCACATTTGGTTACTAGGTGACTGGGATTAATATTCAGAAAAGTGGGTGGAGCCTACAAAAACAATCAAAAATTACCTATTGATTTTTCAGGGGAATATTCCATTGCTGCCATTCTTGCACTGTTAATGGCACAAGCCTCAAAACTGGTACAGTTGATCATTGCGTGACTGGGGTTTAAATTTATATAAGGGGGTGGAGACCCAAGCAGCCAATCTGATTTATTTCATTTTAATGCAGGTTATTGATGCCAAAGACCGCAAAGCTCACTAACTTGGTAATTGAGTAATTGAGTAATTGTGTGTTAGGGTTAGGAAAAGTGGGAGCAGCCAACACCAGCCAAATACATAATCGGCCAATGCTCGGTCATCAGTAGGCGCAGACAAATACAAATTTCACTGAGAAAATGTAAACTGCAGCAATTCTTACACTATTAATGGTAGGGTTCTCAAACTTTGCACAGTTGGTCACTGGGTGACTGAGATTAATATTCAGAAAAGTGAGTGGAGCCTACAAAAACAATCAAAAATTACCTATTGATTTTTCAGGGGAATATTTCATTGCTGCCATTCTTGCACTGTTAATGGCACAAGCCTCAAACCTGATACAGTTGATCATTGCGTGACTGGGGTTTAAATTTATATAAGGGGTGGAGCCACAGCCAATCAGATTTATTTTATTTCAATGCAAATTATTGATGCCAAAGACCGCAAAGCTCACAAACTTGGTCATTAACTAATTTTGTGTTAGGGTTAGAAAAAGTGGGCGGAGCCAACACCAGCCAAATACATACCTGGGCAATGCCAAGTCATCAAAGGGCGGAGACAAACACACATTTCACTGGGAAACTGTAAACTGCAGCCATTCTTACACTATTAATTGTAGGGTTCTAAAACTTTGCACAGTTGGTCACTGGGTGGCTGGGATTAATATTCAGAAAAGTGGGTGGAGCCTAAAAAAACCAATCACAATTCACCTATTGATTTTCAAGGCAAATATTTAATTGCTGCCATTTTGCACTGTTAATGGCACAAGCCTCAAACCTGGTACTGTTGATCATTGGGTGACTGGGGTTAAATATTTAGAAAAGGGGTGGGGCCACAAACAGCTAATCAGATGCGTTTCATTTCCATGAAAATTATTCATGCCAAAGACCACAAATCTCCCTAACTTGGCTCATTGACTATTGACAATTGTGTGTTAGGGTTAGAAAAAGTGGCCACAGCCAAAAGCAGCCAAATACATACCCGGGAAACATTAGGACATCAGTGGGTGGAGAAAAATACAAATTTCACTGACAGAATGTAAATTGCAGCCATTCTTACACTGTCTGTCAATGGCAGGGTTCTTAAACTTTGCACAGTGGGTGACTGGGATTAATATTCAGAAAAGTGGGTGGGGCCTACAAAAGCTAATCAAAATTCACCTATTGATTTTCAAAGGAGTGGAGCCACAGCCAATTAGATTTATTTCATTTCAATGCCAATTTTTGATGCCAAAGACCGCAAAGCTCACAAACTAGGTCATCATTGAATAATTGTGTGTTAGGACTAGAAAAAGTGGGCAGAGCTAACACTAGCCAATTACATACCCAGGCAACGCCGGGCGACCAGCTAGTAAGTATTAAGTGTGAAAAACGCTATATTATGATTTTGTTGTTGCACAGTTTATTTGGTGGATAATAATGTTTTACAGAGTATTAATTAAAAAAAAAATATAAAACGATTTATTTGTTGTCGCTTTATATGTTGAAAATAATGATTTATGAAAAGTTGTTATTTAAAAATTACATTACGATTTAGCTTAAAACTATAAATGAGTATTATGTTATGTTTAAACATTACTGGTCGCCGGCGAAGTTGGGAAACATAAATTATCATGGATGAAGTTTGAAAACGTAAATTATCAAGGGCGCCCTTTTTTCCTGTTCGGTGCCAGTCAAACGATATTTAATATGGGAGTCAATGGCGGATCCCCTTTTGTCCACCTGTCTCATGCGCCCAAATTTCCTGTAACCTTAGCGAGGCCTTAAAGCTGCAGTGGCCTATTTAGTAAAAAAGGGCCTGGTCACTAGGGGTTCAACACTAAGGTCCTTAAGTGGTTAACACGCACCTGCAACTTTCCAAACCCATCCCTCTGCATTAGGAGTGGAGACAGTTGAGCGGTGGGAAAGGTAACGTGATTAGGAGCACGTGATTGGGAACCCTGGATGACAATGCACAGCCAGAGTGCTGGCAAGTCGTGGGAATGGGCCTTACACAATCCAGCCTGTGATGCGGATGAACACGTTACAGGCCATACTTGATCAAGAGATGGCCAGTTCTTTGTCTGCTACCTTAAATTTATGATGCCCCGCATGCGCAGTACAATCCTGTGCTGTGAGTTTCCTATTCTTTTATGCAGCAGAGATATTGCTAAATATCAAATTGGTCCCAAGAAAGATTTGTTTACTCTATCTCTGAAACCAGCAGGGTTTGGGGTATGCAATTTGGCACGGAGTTTGTGAGGGTCTTCGCCATACCCTAAAAATTTGGGGAGTGTAAGAGGCATGGCTGTAGAGATATTTGCGGTGATTCTGTTTCAAGTTTCCACTAACTATTTGTGTTACTAAGACTGGAAGGCATCTCTAGGGTAGCACAATCAAACACTGCGTTGGCAATAGGGGGCGAATCCTGGAGACATAAGTGATTGCGTCACCAGGGGGCGGACAGTGCGGGGTGCATATAGATTAGGATCACAGGTGTGTGATGGTTATACTAAGGGAGGGGAGTGAGGGAATGGATATGAAGAGGGAGGTAATGACATCACTAAGGGGATGGGAGATTATGGAGTGCACACAGAGGTGTATGGGAAATCTGATCACCAGGTGTGGCATAATTATGTGGTAGTAGGGAGGGAGAAGGATGGGTTTGGAAAGCTACGGGTGTGTGTTAATTGTTCTGGGAGGGGGAGGTGGGGATGGAGGGTTACAAGGCACATTAATGAAACCATAAAAGGGTGAGGAGACATGTCCTGCACATGCTCCTGATGAATCTCAACCTGTGACAATACGAATCAAGTGATGGGGACATGGTTGCAGAGTGTGGTCGCTCATTAGTGGTGGTCCTGGAGTACAGTGGACCTAAGCCGACCGGGTGGCCAATGTACGGAGTAGAGGCCAGAAAAAACTTTATGCTGGTTTTACATGATGTTTGTTTCTAAGTTTGTACTCTTAATTAAAACATATTTAAAGAAAGTTTACGCTATGATGTCTGAATATGTTTTTTTGAGTTGATACGACACAAGAAGCCTCTGGTCTGAGGAGGTGAAAGCTGAGAGTCCGTGTAAGGTAGGGGGCAGTCAGATGACCCCACTAGTGCTGTAGACCCATCTAACCAAGGGTTAAAAGCAAAGGGTGAGTGCCCTTTATTTGCGGTGTGGTGGTGGCTCATGACAAAGTGTCAAGCAAACTACCTCTGCTAGGATTAATGTAGAATAGCTTCTTGGATCATGGACTAATGGAATAACTTCTATTGTCACTGAGCGCTTACCTACAGTGGTTTGTAACAAGGATCGGACCACCAAACTTTTTTCCATCAGTGCATTTTTTTTTTAAATATTAGAATCTGCAGGTGCGGCTAGCTTACAGGGACAATAAAGGGCCAATTTGCATATTCATCAGTGATGCATTGTGGCAGACTTCATATGCTCACTCCAGCCTGGAGAATCACAAATACCTTCTGTTTTAAGAAGGCAATTTTCTGTTTTAAAGAGACACTGAAGCGGAAAAAAATATATGATATAGTGAATTGGTTGTGTACTATGAATAATTACTAGAAGATTAGCAGCAAAGAAAATATTCTCATACTTTTATTTTCAGGTATATAGTGTTTTTTCTAACAGTGCATCATTCTATAATATGTGCACATTACACAACACTCAGCATTCAAAATGAGTCTGTCAGAGCAGTCTGTGAAGTAATGACCTCTCCTCTAGCAGAGGAAAAGTAAATAGTCCAGGAACAGTTGAGATAATAAAAGTCAGATAACAGCCCTCTCCACGACTAACTTAGTCGGAGAGCTTAATGGCTTGTTTGCATAGAGATAACTGGAGTTTCTCAACTCTTCCTGTACTGGAAACAATTACATTGATGTATCTGAACTTAATGTTTTATTTCTTAGCTGTGCTACACATACAAATCATAATATCATCATTTTTTTTTCGCTTCAGTGTCTCTTTAAGTTTAATGGGACAGCACATTTACATTTTTATACAGTACAAGCTGAACTCTGACTGATTTACACTGTATCAAACATCTTCAGTGTTGTGCAATGAAAAGATAAGCTAAAATATTTACAAAAATATGAGAGGTGTATTAACTTTTGTGAGATACAGTATGTTCCCCCGAAACTTAACAAATATACAAAAAAAGATGTTGACAGAAGACAAAAAGAAGAATATGGGTCAAATTGATGAAGAGTAGGAGTATAGAAATTAAATTGAAATTACTATAAAAATGATACATTAACTCAGTATGAATCTACGTCCAGCAGGTGGTGCTGTAGCTCTGACTGGACGTAGATTCCACTATGCAGTAAATCGTGCGTTACAACCGATCTTGTCGCTTTGCACCCACCACAATTCGCTTGCACTGCCATCTATAGGATGGCAGAGCTCTGTGAGACGGTCAGGAGCCGCTTTCATTGGCTCCTGACCATGTGATCACTGAGCACTAATCACATTGGCTCCCATTAATAAACAGTGCCAGGAGAAGATGAAAGCGTCATAGAGATCGCAGAAAGAGGAGCCTACGGCTATGGGGCAGCATTGTGACCGGCAAGAACGGCGGGTATGTGTGGTGCCGGCGATTCATCGGGGAGCGGCGTTTTACTGTACCAGCAGTCTCTGGTCCTTAAGGGGGCAAAAACTGCTCGAACTGAAGTGGTTAAAAAAGGATCCAATATGTCTTTGTTCCTTTTTTTTTTTCTTTTATAATTTTTACTCTAAATAGAGTTTTAATTTAACATTGTGTAATCAAAATATAGGGAATCAGAAATTAACCACTGACTTGTTCTGAGAGTAGAGGCCTGCACGGGTCTAATTTTTCAGACCTGCACCCGACCCGCAACCTGCTTTCTGGTGAATTTGATACCTGCCACCCACTTTTTCCATTTTCTTCTAAAATAGATATTTAATGTTTAATTTGGTAGCTGTAAAGCAGGGGTGTTGCTATGGTCCTAGGAGATCCGGGACACCCATGGGCACCAGGTGGGGGTAACCTGATGGGCAAAAATGGCCATGCAGGGAGGGGCGTGGCTGTGGGTGGGGCCAAATGTACATTAACTTAGCAGAGGTGTAACCTGATGAGAATGGGCCTGCCCAGTACAGGTACAGAGTAAAAGCTTACACTGTACATACTGGAGGTAGCAGGGATTAGCCCATACTCAATAAATTGTTACCAGTGAACGAAGCCTTCAATTCAAGTGTAACCCTCTGTATAACGGGAGAATGCTGGTTTGTAAATCATTTTAATTAATAATTTTTAATACATTTTAAGTAATAATTTTTGTAAGTTTTGCCCACAATGTAATAGGCAACATGTGTGAGTATTGCCCAGGAGGTGGAGCCCAACATTAATGGACTCCAAAAGCCTCGACATAGTAAGTGGGGAGTGATTAATGTGAATTGGAAAAGCCCTGCCCACCCTCTGCATATTTATTTGATGAATTTGTGTTTGAGCTGTAAATTGGCTAATTTGGAAGCTGGCGATATGTAGTAAAACATTCACTGTTTGCCTATTCATTTTAATTGAAACAGACACAACTCTAATAACAGCCATTTATGGCTCCAGAAATGTAATAACTCACCTGTCTGCCTGGTACCATTTGTCTAGTGTTTGAGTGATTGTGGCAGTGTTAAGAAAATAGACTGCAATGTTTCAGGGTTTGCCTAAATAACCTGCACTAATTTGTTTTATTTTCCCAAATAGTACTTGTCGGCCGGGGCACAGGAAAAAACATTCGAAAAAATCCAAAAGTTTAGTTATTTTTACAAAAAAAAAAAAAAAATTCAATCAATAACTGCCCCTCTGGCAAACATTTAGCTTTTTGTGGTGAGAACAATATGTCCAGTTTAGCCACCTTATCTGCATTATAAATTGTCCATTAGACTTCATAATGTTCTTAAAAATATGCTTGATCAAAGGGAACATTTTGTCTACAGGTTTGTTTTAATTTGAAATATCTAACTTCTGTATGATTTTTTTTTTTTTACTAACGTGTAGTTTTACTTTTTTCTGCCAGCCTGCTGTTAAAATTTGAGTCAGAGTAGAACTAATTCAGTTTCCACCCTACAAGCAAGATTGGCATCCCAGAAAAACATTATGCCATACTACACTATCGGCATTGTTTCAAGGTCCGCAAAAGATAATTATCAATGGCTAATAGATCACTTGCAAAAGTCTGATATTGGAAAATGGTTAACTGTGTGCAGTGTCTATGGCTCCAAGGATCACCATTTATTCTACTCAGATATCCAACGTTGCCAGTTTGCTATTCTCTACCACACAAGGAATCAAGGACAAATTTTCATTACTGATGTTGCGGGTGCCCTGTATGAGAATGAGCTGAAAGCCCTGAGTAACCATCTCGGTAAGTACATAGAAAACGTTTTCTTATTTAGTTTTGCACTCTTTACCGCCCAAGGCCGCTGTCACCAGCCACCCCTTCAGTATGGGTAGCGAGATGACCCCTCCCCCTTCCCTCTAGTATAGGTAGCCTGGCGACCCCCCACCCCAGGATAGGTAGCCAGATGACCCCCCCCCTTTCACTCCATTATAGGTAGCCAGATTACTCCCTTAATCCCTCCTTTTCCCACTCCCCCCTTTCAGTATAGGTAGCCAGTTCGCCTTCCCACCACAGCGGCTATCAGTGTCACTCATTTCTCCATTCTTCTCCAGTGCAGAAGCTTCCTCTTCCTTTCCATCTCAAATGCTGCCCAAGTCCATAGCCGCCGGCCACAATGCAAAAGTGCACAGAGAGCATGGTGGCTGCTGCACAGGCGGCTGTAATAGCAATAATATTAATAATGTAATAGATCAGAGCTGAGGAGCTAGTTGGAGGCTCAGTTTGACCCTACCCTGTCCTATTTTGGGTCTCCTCCATTGTGTGACTTCAAGCACTAGTACTTCAATTAAACAGGGGAGTCACTGGTCACAAGACCCTGCCTATCTTACAGTGTGATTTTAGTGGCATATACTGTGTAACAAACAAGTTTTGCAAAACTCACGTGTCCTTATGTCAGCGATACTTATTCCTTATAGCGTGTCCACATGAAGTGTTTATATTAGTAACCCAGGTTACTTACTTTAAAAGAATTAGCAATCTGTGCTTAAATTAATATTTATGCAGTCTATTGACAGTAAATACTCAATCCTTTCTAAATATCTGGTCAACCTGGTTAAGCTCTACCTATGAAAGCCACATCATGCTCCAACTGGGAAAAGGCCTCCTCTGACTATTATTAGTCTGCCTACTACATTTAGCTCAACGACCTTGGTTACTCCAAATCCCTAGTCCAGTGTAGTTAACGTATCTTTAGATAGTCAAAGTTCATTATGTTACTATCCTCTTTGTTTTTTTCTTAACTATTTTGTTTCATCCAGCTTCTTTATGCTTAAAGTAGAGCTGAAAGGAAGAAAAATACAACTTGTATACGTACCTGGGGCTTTCTCCAGCTCCTTCCATGCTGATCAGTCCCTCACCATCATCCTCCGCCGTCTGCAGCCTTTGCAGTTCGGTAACTTTGGGAGTTGGGGCTTACTGGGCCTGCATGGCCCAGCCTGTCGCCTTGAGTGTTCTGAGCTTGTGGAGTACTACTGCGCAGGCACAGAACACTCCCAGCCACGGGAGCGCTGCACAGGAGCGTGCGTGGCGGAACTGCGCCTGCGCTCACTGGCAAAATTACTGGTGTGGATTGCAGAGGCTGCAGGTGGTGGAGGAGGACAGCAAAGGACCGATCAGCATGAAGGGGGCTGGAGGAAGCCCCAGGTATGTATAAAACTTTGATTTTTATTCCTCTCATGTATACTTTAGGCATTAGAATTCCTCCCATTCCTGTAGACTTAGAATGGAGTTCTATGATTTTTTTTTTTTTTACCTATTTTTTTTACCTATTCTACTCCAAGATGGATATTTCTTGATACCACTTTTCTATTGTAGCATTGTTGGCAAAATATATATTTGCACTAACAAAGATTTTTGCTCAGCCCAAAGCTATTTTTTTCAGCTGTGGCTGACATTAAACATTGTAATTGGCAGGCATCAACTCAAATGCCTACCACCATCAAGATAGAGAACATATGCCCCTGGCCTTAACTGGTGGACCAGGACATGGGAAAGGCATGGCATTGTGAGAAAATGTGCCCTATGGCTGCCCTATCTCAATACAAGCACTAAACACACACTTCCATAGTCCCAAAGTGTGAGTGCACATGCATATCTAGGACACTTATTAATATCAGAGACTTAGAATTAAGAGTGGACGCCTGGATGCACAAGCAGCAGAAAAAGAGCAACCCACAGGTGTAATTAATCTTTCCTCTTATCAGGTTACTGAAGCTGAAATGTCAGTACTCTCCAAAGGCCTGTCATTCTGCCCTGCGAGACCCATAGACAGGATTGCACTCTGTGGAGATATGGAGGAATTTTTCAGAAAGCTTCGACTCAAGGAACACTACCCTGATAAGGAAGCCTGTGATACAACGGATAATGGACGAAAACGCACCAGATCTAAAAAGAAGAAAAAAAAGATGGACCCCCAAAGAAGGAGAAAACCCGGCCCTGGATAAATACATCAACAAATTTAGATGCAAAATCTCTGACAGGATCCTGAGTAAAAGAAAGACACTGGCCCAGAACGTAACACCACAGGAGCGACAGGCCATCAGATCCCTTAAGGAGAATAAGGACATTATTATTAAACCAGCGGATAAAGGTGGTGCCATAGTCATAATGAACACCAGTGACTACATCCAGGAGGCACAAAGACAATTATCCAACACCGCTCACTATGCCAAATTACAGGGGGACCCCACAAAAGGCTACAGGATGGCACTCAATAGGATGGTTAACAGATTGCCTGCAAACATCAGACTACATGTAAGGACCCTTATCCCTGAAGAGCCTAGAACAGCCTGCTTTTACATGCTTCCCAAGATCCACAAAGAGGGAAACCCAGGCAGGCCCATAATCTCAGGGAGCGGAACTTTTACAGAGAACATCTCAGGGTGGCTGGAAAACATCTTGAAACATCTTGTCTGTAAAAGACCCAGCTACATACAGGATACCACCCACCTCCTGAACAAACTGACAGCCATCGGCCCAGTACCTGAGGGAACCATACTGGCCACGATGGATGTGGAGTCCATGTACATTCCCCATGATGATGGTATTGCGGCCTGCCATAAATATCTTCAGGGTCAGGGCATACCTGTAAAGCCTATTGCTGGACTGATCAAATTCATTCTCACTCATAATTATTTCACTTTTGGACAGGACCTCTATTTACTGCAGATGGGCGTGGCAATGAGTTTGCGATTCGCACCACAGTATGCAAATCTCTTCATGGCCAAAATCGAAGAGAAATACCTCAATGCATGTGGCATAAAACCCTTGGCCTACTTCCGCTTCATTGATGATATTTTAATCATCTGGTCCGCAAGTGAGGATGATCTTCTCCAGTTCCACAGGAACTTCAAAGCCTTCCATCCTACAATCAAATTGAAACTTACCTACTCTCACACAGAGATTAACTTTCTGGACACCACCATATACATCAGGGGTAACAACATACAAACCTCTGTGTATCGCAAACCTACAGACCGTCCCACATACCTAAGATATTACAGTTTTCATCCTAAGCACATTAAGAACTCTATCATTTACAGCCAAGCAATAAGGTACAACCGGATTTGTTCTGACAGGATGGACAGAGACAAGCACCTGGATCGCCTTAAGAACACTTTCATTAAACAAGGTTACAGTCCTCTTATGGCTGAGCCCCAAAACAGGAAAGCCAGCAATATCCCAAGGACTGAACTCCTGAAATATAAGCAAAACCACAAAGAGGAACGTGTCCCTTTGGTTGTCACCTACAACCCACACCTGGAAATCTTAAGGAGGATTGCTAAGGAACTACATCCCATTTTACACAAGGATCACAGACTGAGAACGATATTCCCTAAACCTCCACTCTTGTCATATCGGCAACCACACAATCTAAAACGGTTGATTGTCAGGAGTTATTTGAATAGACCTCAACAAAACGGAACATCACCCTGCCGACAAAAAATATGTGGGACCCGCAGACACATTTACTCCACTGACAGGGTAACGATACCAGGTTCACAACAGGGGTACAGAGTACAAGGCACATTTTCCTGTGGTTCCACCAATCTGGTATATCTGATCATGTGTGCTAAATGCCCCAATGTTATGGAAACTGGACAAACTCTGCGCAAACGTATGAATGGACACAGGCACACTATTAATGATACCAAATCTGGACTCCCAGTTGCTACACACTTTCGGTCCAATAGACACAGCATGGATGATCTTCGTGTCACTGCCCTGAAGGGTGGCTTCAAAACGTCAAATGATCGATTAATAGCAGAAACAAAATTTATAAAGTGGTTCAAAGCTGTGCAGAACGGTTTGAATAAGGACAACAACTTTCTATATTGGTATGAGATTGATGATATTTGAACTTTCTCAGCCATTATAGCTGAACTTGTGAACTAAGAATTTCCGATACCTCTGTGTCAGTCCAACTCCCAGGTCTGTGAGCAGGTGTTTAACAAGGATCCTTATCTTAGCTAATAACCTCTAACCCCAGGTCGATGGTCTGTGTGAATTAAGGCATCTTAAGGACATGTATTTATGCTTGAAAAAATATCTGTTTTCCCTTTTGATGTTGCATGTATAAAGCTGTCTGTACCACCAGTTTGCAAACTAACAGGATATAAGCCAGACGAAAGCTGCAAGGCCGAAAGCTTGCTTATTTTTATTCATTTTTAGTTAACCAATAAATGGTATCATCCTGGTTTAAAACTTCTTATTAATAGTTATAATTCTCTAAAAAAAAGTTTTTGCTTTCTTTTGGTTTCAGGATGCCAAAATGTCCTTGTCGTGCTTGATAATATGACTGACTGTAGCTCTATAGAGAGAGAGAGAATACTGGAAAGTCAATCAAGCCTACAGTCGCTGACTAGAGATCTATTCCTGTTCAGGGAGGATGTGAAAGACCAAGGAACCCTATCAAAAATAACAGACATCATTCAGCGGAGGCTCAGTAAGTTGTCATTAGCTGTGTTTCATCCATGAACTGTCTTATACAGTATGTGTTACCAGTGTTCAGTTGTGGAGGTGGAGACTAGTGCCACAATGCAGCCAACAGAATCTGTTTTAGACAGAGGAGAGGCACAGACACATATTGGCACAATGCAATGACATGCAAACTAGAAAATAGACAAACCCATAGGCTGACATACTGGACAGGAACAAGTATATTTTATCTAGACATACTAATTCTACCTATAGTTATAAACATTAACCGGTTATAAACAGAGGAGAGCTGAGCTGATGTCCAACTTTAATATGAGCATTTGGGCCCTTAATCTTCTTAGAATATAACAATAATGTGAGAGCTCCCTCTAGTATAGGGGTGTCAAACTAAAATACAAAGTGGG
Organism: Hyperolius riggenbachi; assembly: GCF_040937935.1. NCBI lineage: Eukaryota > Metazoa > Chordata > Amphibia > Anura > Hyperoliidae > Hyperolius > Hyperolius riggenbachi. Next base: position 78,303,979 of record NC_090652.1, on the reverse strand, counting down.
CCAAAATTGTAAACTGGGACCAAGTCATGGGCCAACCTCAATGTCTACTGGCCACCTTCCTCCCTCATAAAGTTCCCTGGTGTTTAATGCTCCCCCTCCAACCCCTATACAGTTTCCTGCTCTCTTGATGTCCTCCAACCCCTATACAGTTTCCTGCTCTCCAGTTGTCCTCCATCCCCTATACAGTTTCTTGGTGTTCAGTGCTTTCCACCTCTCTCCCCCACCTGGCTTCCCAGGTGATCTAGGGCTTCACCTCCAGTATAGCTTCCCTGGTAGTCTAGAGTGGGCCAAACATATTTGAATATTTCCTTTGGTTTCCTTGTTGGTGGTGTAGTGAATATCACATTTCCGAATGAACGCTAATTTTCAAAATCAAGTAAATGACTTCACTGCACTCGCCTCAGAATAATAGGCCAAAAAAGAGAAACAAAGCTGGTATAACGTAAAACTGTATTATAACTCATGCTATGACAATCTTCAGAGCATGTGCTCTTAACAACAATAGTCAGCTTAATATATAACTGCATTCACACCCAGAATTAACAGGATTGATGAGTCCTATTGGATAAAGCGCGTTGGGCGGAGCCAGGGCAGACGGCATCCATCTAGGAAGTTGCTGAGTTTGCCTATCTTGCGCTGCCCGGGGGTGTGGGATTTCACTAGCAGGACTCCATCGAGATTAGCCTCTTAGTGCCTGGGAGACCAAGTGTGCAATACTCCATTCCAGCCTTACCAATTATGCATCTTTGGATTAAATGCTTTATCTTCTTGGAAAGTGGTCTTCCATTACTCTTGTGGTGGTTGCTGGATGTCAGCCCCAAAAACGCTAGATCCACCTGGCAGAGCCAGGCCGAGGCATAGGCTGGAGAGGCTCCAGCCTCAGGGCGCAGTGTAGGAGGGGGCGCACAATTCATTCAGCTGTCATTGCTAATTGTGTATGAAGCAGAAAGAAATAAGAAAAGGGGATACATAGCAGTGACTGCAAGCCAGATAACTAGATATTAAGGTGTTGGGGAGGTTGTGGGCCCTGTGGCCCTCTTAGTCTAATAGCAATCAGTGTGTGACGGCTGGGGTGGGAGGGATGGAGGAGCGCACTTTGGTGTCTCAGCCTTGGGTGCTGGAGGACCTTGTCCCGGCTCTGCCACCTGGTCTATGAGGTGGCAACAGTTCGGTGAGCCTCAGTCCTGTTGATGCTGGGTGGGAATGCAGTTATATTAAGCTAGCTATTGTTAACAGCGCATGCTCTGAAGATTGTCATAGCATGGCTGAAGTTATACAGTTTTACGCTATGCCAGCTTTGGTTCACAGTGCTTTCACAGCAAGTCGATCATGATTGAAATACAATGCAATAGCGATCACTCAAAAAACAAAAATGCAGCATGCTGCGTGTTTGCTTTTAGCGCTAATTGCTAAATGCCATATAGTTAACATTGCGCTAGCGATCACCAGTGATTTGGCGGTTAACAGTAAACAACCACTAATCACTTAAGTGTGAATGGGCTCTAAATCACAATCAGTCTATTAGCAAAGCAATCAAAAGCACACATATCTCACAAAAATCTCAAGTTTCACTAGAGATTTGCACTTGTACAGTAACAGCATCAGAATCAGAATCATTTATTTCTACAAGCACAAATGGGTTGTTGTATCAGGTATGGTTTTGGCTCATACAGGTTCCGAAAGGAACGGGGGATAATGTGCAAAGGCAGAGAGCCGAGGCTGCTAAACTAGGTCGTCACCAGTCGCACTTGGCAATGATCTGCCATCCCTAAGGAGACATGGGGGGGGGGGGGGGTTGAGGACAGAGGAAGGTTGTGGTTGAGCAGTGATGACCCAGTTATTCATGGCTGTTGCTGTTAAGGATCCCAATGGCTGACATTTGGTGGTGTTGGCTAAGGTGTTCCAGTTCAGAAGGTGCAGTAGTGTTCATTCCTGTTGTGGGTCCCGACTCCTGGGCAGAATTTGGTAGGGCTGGTCAGGATAGTCTGACTGTCACAGAAGCATCCAGCTGCAGCTGCATTTTCTCCCAGTTTAGTGGCTGGCATCATGGAGCCGATAGACGGAGCCGTGTTTTTCCACACAATATAGGGTTTTTTAACACTGCTACAAAGCACATACTACTTATAGTAGGTTAACAATAAATATAGGCAAAGATAAATAACTCAAAAATGTATCTTTTAGAAGGTATTTGCACAATCATAGTTTAAAGAGGAACTCCAGTAAAAATAATGTTATAAAAAAAGTGCTTCATTTTTACAATAATTATGTAGAAATGATTTAGTCTGTGTTTGCCCATTGTAAAATCTTTTAAATCCCTGATTTACATTCTGACATTTATCACGTGGTGACATTTTTACTGCTGGCAGGTGATGTAGCTGCCGCTTGCTTTTTTTTAGCAGTTGGAAACAGCTGTAAAAAGCTATTTCAGCTACTGATTGGGACAAAGTTCAATTCTTGGTCATGGTTTCTCTTTAAGTGTTAGTAATTATGAGTAAGCATGCATCAACATTTTTTTTTATGTATCTTTACCAAGTGTTGCAACATCACCCGAAGAAAAGGGGACTCCATCAATCCTCCATAGGGGAAAACACCTGGCTACACAATCCATCATGTCTGTTGGTCTCAGCAAAGTCCCAGAGTCCAGGCGTTTTCCCAGCTCAATTATACTCCTTGAACAATAACACACGCAAGCGCATACAGTATACGGTCACTTTCATAGGCTCGTGATCACAGTACAAACCTTTGATATCTGCTTCTGCGCAATACAACACAGCTGCGAGTGGAAACCTCGTGCACAGGCCATGGCTTCGGCCTTCATAAACCAGATAAAACCAGTTAGAATAAAATAAAGGTGGAACTGCAATGTAAAAACATGTTATGATTATCTTAAGTTACCTTGAGTTTAACTCCATAGCTCAACTGGAACTTTATAGATCAAATGGGATGTGAACAGCAATCTAATCCATACATACAGTCCATACAGTCCATACATGTCACATGTATATCACAAGCCAGCATCCAGCAAGGCCAAAGGTTTCCCAATCAGCGCAGTGTCTTCCTACCTCAGTGGAGCCCTGATCTCCTAGTAGATTTAGGTCCACCACTGCTACCCTACTAGTGATCTCCTAGTAGGGTAGCAGTGGTGGACTTCACAAGGCCTGTACTTGCACAGACAATAGACCCAAGCAGCGGCAAGGTGGAGAAAAAAAAATCAAGGTCCCGGATATTGAATCAGTCTGACAACCTCTCACAGCACTAGTCAACTCAGCAAGGAAGTAGTCTTAAAATGGCAACCGCCTTATTTAGCTTATTCCTATTGGTTGCTAGGGACTCTGCCAGGACACTGGGATTGGTCACATTTCCGTAGTTACTCAAACTTTGAGTACACCCATAATTGACATTACAAATTCCTATCACTTACAAACTTCCCATTTTGAGTCTTAAGTGCCATTTCCGATCGGTGATTATCATAGCTGGATTTGTGGCAAGGCCGCAAAGGCCATGGCCTAGGGCACATCAGAGCAAGGGGTGCCCTAGTATTTAAGCAGTTACTTGCTTGATATGCCAGCAGCCACATATAATCATTGTGGCTTCTGGCTGCAAAACTGACGGGCCTCAGAGTTGCGAGCGAGTGGCTACCAAGGTGCTGGTGCTTGCAGGAGCTCCCTGCTGATGTCAATCATTCTTTGCCTTAGGCTTACTGGGATCTGAGGGGGGTTGTGCAATCTGAGGTGCCGCTGTGCCACAATACTCCTGTGCCTAGTGGTGCAGTCATAGTGGAGGATCAGGAAGCTCTGTGCCCGCTGCAAGCATGACTCGCCTATCACCTTCGCTCAAGCACTGAAGACTGCTTTATCTACCCCTCCATAGCAGGCAGCTTTACTTGTGATCTTTAGTTGGCGCCTCTGTCTCATCATGTGACGCGTCGGGATGTTACTGTTAATCATATGATGAGAGAGGCGCCAACTGGAGATCACAAGTAGAGTGGCTAGGGAGGGGGAGATAAAGCAAGCTTTGGCGCTGGAGTGGATCCTGAGCATGGACAGGTGAGTCATGCTTGCAGTGGGCATGGAGCTTCCTGATCCTCCACTACGGTATGACTGCACCACGTGGCACAGCAGTATTGAAGCGCAGTGGCACCTCAGATTCTCCCACCTCCCTCAGATGCTGGTAAGTCTAAGGCAACGGAGGTTTGACTTCAGCGGAAGGGTGGGGGGAGTCACCTACCTACAACTGTGACTGGTTGTCAGGGTTAATGAATTAGACTTGCCCTGAACATTAAGTTTGAGCTCTTGTGATGCAACTATCATTGTATTTGAATAGCTTCCTAAAAGAATACAGTATTATTCACAAGTATAGTTATGTAAGCTGACAGTTCATAAAGAGCAGGTTCTAAAGTTTGAGCCACTTCATGACTCTGAGGAGCCATCTAGCTACCTATACTAAAAGTGGGAGGAGGAGTCATCTTGCTACCTATATTGAACAGGACTCATCTACCTAGATACAGCAATGTGTACGTTGCGGGGGTGGGGGGATGATGTTGGTCAGGGGGCGGCGGATAATAGTGGGCCTTGGGTGGTAAAAAGTTCAAATCCGGACCTGGTGATTATGGTAATTTGTATTACTGAGTTACTATAAGATAGTTCTAGCTGTAATGGTTCTGTAGTGGTGGCCTGATGGGAGGAGGTTGAAGTAACAGCTGCTAGTGTGTGAGTAGTCATTCAGTTGTTTTCTGGCCCTGGCCCATTTTATCGTAAATAAGCTAACAATGCCAAATTAACTTAGTTTTGATATTTCTTTTCTTATCTAGTTTTCATTCGTTTTTCACTTGTAAATATAGAACAACGTTTATAAAATCAGAGTGTAGTTTAGGCTTGGGTTACTTTACATAACCCTTTCAGGAGTCTACTGGAATGGACAGGTGGGAAAGATTTTTAATTTACTCTAAGGACCCGTTTCCACTAGCGCGGAAACCGGGCCGAATTCATAGTAGATGGCGCTGCCGGCTGAATCGCTTACCTTAGTGATTTGGCCGACATTGCCATCAGATTCAATACAGGAGGCTGCAAATCTCATAGCTGTGCATGCACGGCTTCTGGGATTCGTCAGCGTTCCGGCTGACCAGGAAGTACCACCACGCGTCTCGCAGCCGCGTGCGGTGGCTAGTGGAAACGGGCCCTAAGTAAAATGTGGATCCCTTTTCCTTACCCTTTTTACTCCAAAAGCACAATAAATGTAAATTCCTTTATGATTTTATCAGTTTTATGACCTTTTAAAATGTAATGAAAAGGACAGAAAAGCATAAGAAACTAAACTGAATTTGAAAAAAATAATTTTAGACACTGAGTTTATAAGTGTGAATTAACAGATGTAATTGTAAAGTCAGAGTGATGGAAATATAATTGTTTTCATATACTGAACCAAATTAAGCACATACGAGCTATTAAAAAAAAGAAGATAATCAATAAATTACTGCTAGGTCCTCACTCGGATCTGAATTGAAATGAAGGATTTTTTTAAATTATTTTTTTATTTGACCTTGTGAAAAAAAGATTCAGCCCATAAAATTAAATAATGCAGATGGTAATAGTTTGCTAAATGTAATTGTGCCTTCTTAAAACATGTATTTTAGATAATTGAGCTGTAAGTAAACAACTGTAGTTTCCCATGATGCATCACTCCCAAATATTCAAATCATATTTTTATGCCCTTGAAAACGAGGCTTCCGGAACTGCTGGTGTCTAGTAAGCCGGTAGCTAAAACATTTTACCAAGTCACACCAATCTGTAAAATGTATTAGGCACAGGCTCACTATACACCAACTCACTTCACTATGCAGCAGTGGTTTTTGGATCTGCAGCTTTGCTTTCAAGGGTATAAAGAGAGGATCTGCATATTTGAAAGTGATGTATCATGGGGAACCACAGTTGCTTACTTATAGCTCAATTATCACAAATACCTTCTGTTTTAAGAAGGCAAAATTACATTTAGCATTGCTTTTAGATGGCTTTTTGGTTTCTTTAACCACTAGCCCACCACATCACGCCGAAGGGCGTGGCCGCTGCGGCAGCACCAGGACCGCCTAACGCCAATTGGCGTAAGATCATGTGGGCGTGTTTTGCAGGAGATCCCGCACGCTGATGAATCTCCGCTTGAATGACAGAGCTCTGCTCCATCATCCGCCTCCCAGCCGCGATCACCGATACGAGACTGTTAAGCGGCGAAACCGTTGTCTATTTACATAGCACAGTGCTGAGATCTATGACAACGCTGTACGGGGGACAGCCATGTGACACGGCTTTCCCCCTGGGATGCACAAGAGCCATCAGCTCTCATTGGCTGAAGCCTATGACAGCCGGTCAATGTGATAGGCTGGCTAGGGGAGGGAGGGCTGGGAAAATTAATTATAAAAAAAATCACTTATTTATTAAAAAGAAAACAATAATATTTTTTAAAAAATAAACAAACATCCTGGGAGCAATTACAGCCCACCAACAGAAAGCTCTGTTAGTGGGCAGAAAAGGGGGTGGAGGGAATCACTATTTGTGCTGACATGTACGGCCCTGCAGCGTGCCCTTAAAACTGCAGTGGCCTAATTAGTGAGAAATGCCCGGTGTCTGGGGGGGGGGGGGGGGGGGGTAAAGCTTGTGGTCCTAAAGTGGTTGAGCTCTTCATACCTTCTAGGTGGTTCTGGGTCACCTTGAGCTGTCTGGATATTTCTTAGTACTGGTCCAAGCCTAGTCCCATGTCAATCAATGCCATGCACTGATGTGGACTAAAATGTTTGAAACAGGCTGTGGGATTGCTGTGGCTCTGTAAAATGTATACATACCATACACCAGTGATTGTGGATATGCAGCCTTGATTTCAAGGGCATAAAGAGATGATATGCATATTTGGAAGTGATGCATCATGGGAAACCACAGTTGCTCTGTTGGAGCCTAATTATCACAAATACTCAATGTTTAAAGAAGGCACTATTACATTTAGCATTGCTTTTTAGAAATGGCTTTTGGTCTCTGTAAGCCCTTTATACCTTCCTGCTGGTTCTGGATCACCATAACCTGTCTGGGTATTTCTATGGTAAAACTTTTTCTCACAGTAGATGCTGATGTATGCATACAGTTTTCAGGCACCTGTGCTGTGCTGTACAGTCACTCCGCTTTTTTAATTTTTTTTTTCTTTATGTTTTTTTTTTTTACAGTATTTAAAGGTGTGGATGATGACTGTAAACCAGCCCCTGAAAAGGGAGCCCCGGGAGCTCCAGCAGCAGAAAACATTCAAAACAAGATTCCACTGGAAGGTAGTTACCTTTCATAGTAGTAAAGCAATTTGTGTTAGTATAACCTGACATGATAATCACACATATGTGTTCATATCTATCTATCTCAGATCTGCACACGAGCTTCTTTTATCCTCTTCTACAATTACCTCCTCACATTCACGTGTACAAGACTTCTCACAAGCCTCACCCCTCCTCTAGAATGCCCTTCCACAGCACATCCGCCACTCTCCCACCTTTAAAATCTTTAAACGCTCCCTCAAAACCCACCTTTTCCAACAAGCATATTCTCTAGCTTAGGCCATGCACCCACTAAATAACCTAATTGTGCACTGCCTGTACATATACTGTATACTTCCCCACCTCTTGTTTCCACCTCATTCCTTTAGATTGTAAGCTTGCAAGGGCAGGGCTCTCACCCTTTTGTGTCATGGAATGTTATTAATTTAAATGCTTGCACACTGTTAGACATTTATACATTTTAGTCATCATGTTAAATTTGCAATTGTAATTAGCAGTGCTGTATCTTGTATCAGTGTTCATATTTGATGTATATCATTGTCTGTATCATTATGTATCCCTTGTTTGTTTTCTTATGTTGTACAGTGCCACAGAATATGCTGGTGCTTTATAAATAAATAATAATAATTACTATCTATCTATCTATCTATCTATCTATCTATCTATCTATCTATCCATCCATCCATCTATCCATCCATCCATCCATCTTTCACATATATCACTTGTCGCAGTATTTAAGTGATCAAGAAGTGTGAATTTTCAGTTTATTGAAGTCTTATTGTCACTATGGGAAAACATGCTAATATGGAATTATGGTCTGGGACAGCATACAATGAAAATGTATATTATAACTGGCTGCGCCACTCCTATTCAATAAAGTCCATAAATACCAGTGGTGCTCACCGCCAGGTCGTGATCACGCTTACGCGTGGATTCACGACCATTTTGACGCATTCCGCCTCGGACACGCTAAGCCGTGAATAGATTTTCAACCACGAAAATCTACTTCGGCTTCGCGTGAATGCGGACAGAAATCCGCATTCACGCTCGTGAAACCCGGGGCTGAAGTCGTGGTTTGCGGAAATGCGTCAAACTATGCGGAAGTGACACATTGCAGGCCAATCAGAGTGCCCCAGCCAGGCCCTAGCAACCAATCACAGGAGGGGAGCTATGCCCTCCCCTCCTGAATATAAAGCGGCGGCCATGATGGAAAAGCTCTGTCCTTGCTACTAGACTGTGGTGCTGAGAGGATTATCTCCAGGCCATTGTTGTTTGAGCAAGTGCATTTATTGTGTTAAAAACAAAGCGTTTTTTTTGCTAACACTGCTCTTATACTGTACACAGTTAGCTAGTCAGTGAGTGATTGCTGTAGTTAGTTGTAGTCAGTGTAGTGTAGTGGGAGTGTGGGAGTCTAGTGATTATTTAACTGTGTGTAGTACTGTGCAGGCAGGTTCAGTTTTGCAGTGTAGTGGGAGTGGGGATTATCTGTGTGTAGAGTGCAGGCAGGCAGGTTAGTGCAGCTGCAGTGTTCACTTGTATATTCCAGTGACAGTTATACACTTGTACTATTTGCAGGCAGCCAGTCACACCGCCGGCGCCGCCACTCTCTGCCAGTGCTGTTCATTCATTCTGTCAGTGACCTTGTGCCGTGCCCAGTGCCCACTGCTCGCTCGCTCGCTGGCATATGAGCATCTCATTACACAGTGTGACATCCTTGTGTGCCCACTGCATCCTTCAGTGACCTAGTTGTATATCCAGTGCCCACTGCTGTGCCCACTGCATCCTTCAGTGACCTTGTACTGTGGCCACTGCATCCTTCAGTGACCTAGTTGTATATCCAGTGCCCACTGCTGTGCCCACTGCATCCTTCAGTGACCTTGTACTGTGGCCACTGCATCCTTCAGTGACCTAGTTGTATATCCAGTGCCCACTGCTGTGCCCACTGCATCCTTCAGTGACCTTGTACTGTGGCCACTGCATCCTTCAGTGACCTTGTACTGTGCCCACTGCATCCTTCAGTGACCTTGTACTGTGGCCACTGCATCCTTCAGTGACCTTGTACTGTGCCCACTGCATCCTTCAGTGACCTTGTACTGTGGCCACTGCATCCTTCAGTGACCTAGTTGTATATCCAGTGCCCACTGCATCCTTCAGTGACCTTGTACTGTGGCCACTGCATCCTTCAGTGACCTAGTTGTATATCCAGTGCCCACTGCTGTGCCCACTGCATCCTTCAGTGACCTTGTACTGTGCCCACTGCATCCTTCAGTGACCTTGTACTGTGCCCACTGCATCCTTCAGTGACCTTGTACTGTGCCCACTGCATCCTTCAGTGACCTAGTTGTATATCCAGTGCCCACTGCTGTGCCCACTGCATCCTTCAGTGACCTTGTACTGTGGCCACTGCATCCTTCAGTGACCTAGTTGTATATCCAGTGCCCACTGCTGTGCCCACTGCATCCTTCAGTGACCTTGTACTGTGCCCACTGCATCCTTCAGTGACCTTGTGCTGTGCCCACTGCATCCTTCAGTGGCCTTGTACTGTGCCCACTGCATCCAGTGATTCATTACTAGCAACATGTCTGGCAGGGTTTCGCGGGGTGAGAGGAAAGGGAGTTCAATTGCCTCAGCCACTTCTGGGACTGCTCCACGTCCAGGGAGAGGACGCCCAGCTGTACGTGGTCGTGATGCAGCAGAAAAGGGGGCAGCAAAGCCTGGGCCGAGTCAGCGGACGCCATTGTCCAAATATTTTAAAGTTTCTGGTCCCCGTGTGGTGGTTGAGCAAATGGAACCTGACGTACTCATGGACATCATGACTTCCTCCCAGACCTCTACTGTGAGCACCACTCCAAGCAGTAGCAGCAGCAGCCAACATCCCACGCTTGTTGTGACATCCACCCCAGCACCCACTGGTCAGCAGCCCTCCCAGGATGACAGCGTTCTGTCCCTCAGTCCGGCATCTGGGAACCTGCTGATGCAAGAAGCACAGGACTTACTGGGGACTGATGTGGCAGAGATTGAGATCGGGCCACAATCACAAGCGTTGTTGAGTTCTGGTGATGAAGAAGAGGGGTCTGTGTCTGAGGATGTAGGGACAGAAGAGGAGGCGGGGGAGTCAGAGGAAGAGCTGGATTATGATGATGCTGCTGATGATGACGTTGTGGACCCTAACTATGTGCAGCCTGCTGAGTCCGTGGAAGAATGGTCAGAGCAGGATGACGAGTCACCTCGGCCTAGGCAAGGATATCGCCATATGTCAGGCAGGGGCAGGGGCATCGGCAGCAGTGGGCGTGGAGGAAGTAGACAGGACACTGCTTCAGCCGGCACCACCACCATGCAACCCCCGGCAACTACTACCACACATTGCTCCGCTGCACCCTCTGCTAGTGGGGGCCGCAGTAAATTAAAGTCACCAGTGTGGGATTGCTTTGAGGAATGTACTGATGACAAAAGGTATGCGGTGTGCAGGTTATGCAGCAAAAGATTGAGCCGTGGGAAAAGTCTGAGCAAGATGGGTACCTCATCCCTCCAGGGCCACCTGAGAAGCCGCCACTGCCGCGAGTATGCGGACTTTAAGAGGAAGCAGGCACTGCTGGCAGGGGTTCCTGAGAGCAGAAGGCCCACCAGCGCAGCAGCATCCTCCCTCCCTCAGGGTCGTGAATCCCCCACAGCAGCAGCAGTAGTAGCACGCAAGCGCTCTTCCACCTCGGCTGCTCAGGACACAGACATTGAGGCTGGCAGCCAGTGTTCGTCTCTCTCCTCTGCCTCCCCTGCATCCCAGCGTCGTCAGACCCTGCTGAGCGACACCTTTCAGGGTCTGACCAAGCCTCTGCCTCCAAGCCACAGGCGGATCCGCAAACTAAATGGCTTGCTGGCCCGGGCCATGGCATCACAGCTGCTTCCCTACTCCCTGGTGCAGGAGGGGAGCGCCATGCGGACGCTGCTCCAATTTGGCATCCCCGAGTGGCAAGTCCCCAGTCGCCACTATTTCAGCAGGAGCGCGATCCCAGCACTCCACAAGTTTGCGGTGGAAAACGTGGCCCGTTCCCTGGACTACTCTGTGGGCAAGCGGGTCCACGTGACCATGGACTCGTGGAGTAGCAGATTTGGGACAGGTCGCTACCTGTCCTTTACGGCCCACTGGGTGACACTGATGGAAGGGAGGGAGGACAAGAGCGCATCAGCCCAGCTAGTGGTGCCACCACGCGGGATCAGGGGGGATGCAGAAGGGTCCTGTCACGACACTCCCTCAGCACCCGGAAAGCAAGCCCGCCTCGGCAGCAGCAGCGCCAAGCCTCGGCACTGCCAAGCCCTTTTAAAATTGGTGACCCTGGGGAAGGAGAGGCTTACGGCCACCAACGTCCTGGCCGCCCTCAGGAAGCAGGAGCGGAGGTGGCTGACCCCCAGAGGCCTGGAAGTGGGGTATGTGGCAGCCGATAACGGGGCCAACCTGGTGGCAGCAGTGCAGCAGGGAAACCTCCAGCACATCCCCTGCTTGGCCCACGTGCTCAATCTTGTGGTGAAGCGCTTCTTGCGCACCTACCAGGGGATGAGCGAGCTGCTGCAGGATGCCCGGGCGGTGGTACGCTTTTTCCACCTGTCAGCCACTGCCTCTGCACTCTTGTCCACCTTACAGCAGCAGTATGGAAGGCCACAACACCGGATGATCATCGACATGCCAGTTCGCTGGAAGTCGACTCTGGCCATGTTGGAGCGGCTGTGTCAGCACAGGCTGGCTCTTAGGGCCTACATGCTAGACCCAAGTGTCCCCAGCAACCAGCAAGTCCCCATGATTACTGCCACTCAGTGGACACTGATGCAGCAAGTATGCCTGGTGCTGAGTCCCTTCCTGGAGGCAACCAAGATGGTCAGTGAGGAGCGGGCCTCTGTGTGCCAGTGGGTGCCCTTGGTTTGTCTACTGGAGCAGGCAATGGACAATTTAATTGAGCGTGGGGATGAAGCCCTGAGGCAGTTGGAAGAACAGGAGCAGATGGCAGCACAGTCCAGCTCAGAGGAGGGCTCACAGCAGGTAGTGGAAGAGTTGGAGGTCCCTAACCTGAATGAGGAGGAGGAGGAGGAGCAGAGTGCAGCAGGCGTTGTACGTGGATGGCGGTTTGAGGAGGACAACGACATGGCACAGGAAGAGGACAGGCATGCGTTATGGGACAATGGCGAGGACGAGGAAGATCTTGCTGGCAGGGCCCACTTGTTTCCCATGGCTGTGCACATGTTGCGCTGCCTTCGCAGGGACCCCCGGGTGATCCAGATGCGTTCAAGGGAGGACATCTGGATTACCTTGATGCTTGATCCCCGTCTGAAGGGGAAGCTGGGAGACTTAATGACGCCATCCACCACCGAGCAACGCACAAGGGAGTTGAAGGAGGCCCTTGTGCGCAGACTACTGGAAGCATTCCCCCAGCATTCCACCCCCACTGTAACTGCTCTGCCAAGCCAGCAAGAGGTGCCTGCCATTGCCACTAGCAGCACAACAACAACCACCAGCAGCAGCAGCAGCAGCAACTGGCGCCCCGGAGACCTGAAGAGCCTAAGCAAGAGCCTGTATGCAGTGCAGCAGCCCAGAACAGAGGTGCCTGCCACAGCATCCACCACCAACCAGCACAAGCAACGACTGACCACCATGGTGTCTGACTATATGGGGTCATCCAGCGGGCTCAATGACACCGACAGCCCCGTGGACCCCTTGGAGTACTGGGTCAAGAGACTGGACATCTGGAGCGAGCTTTCCCAGTACGCCCTGGAACTCCTATCCTGCCCTCCTTCCAGTGTCCTCTCAGAGAGATGCTTTAGTGCGGCCGGTGGCGTGGTCACAGAGAAGCGCTCTCGACTCTCCCACGCCTCTGTGGACAAACTCACCTTCCTGAAAATCAACCAGGCTTGGGTGGAAGGTGAGTTCCTGGCCCCTATTGTCGGACACAGGGGGACATGAAGTGGCTGCTGCATGTGCTGTTGTTAACTATGCCTGCCTTTATAAAGACATTTACTACCTGCCTAGTGCCTACCTTGGTTAATTTTTTGGTGTTATGGTACTACTACCAGTACATTGCCATGGTCCTCCTTCTGAGCTGCTGAACTGACCGCCTGCTTTGTCCTCCTGACTCAGTCGCTACTACACTCTGCGTTCACACTGCCCGGGTCGCCGGGTGCATTTAATTTTTTGGCCAGCACTATGACGCTGTGCTACTTCTACTGTGCTGCTGCTGCTGAACTGACCGCCCGCTTTGTCCTCCTGACTCAGTCGCTACTACACTCTGCGTTCACACTGCCCGGGTCGCCGGGTGCATTTAATTTTTTGGCCAGCACTATGACGCTGTGCTACTACTACTGTGCTGCTGCTGCTGAACTGACCGCCCGCTTTGTCCTCCTGACTTAGTCGCTACTACACTCTGCGTTCACACTGCCCGGGTCGCCGGGTGCATTTAATTTTTTGGCCAGCACTATGACGCTGTGCTACTACTACTGTGCTGCTGCTGCTGCTGAACTGACCGCCCGCTTTGTCCTCCTGACTCAGTCGCTACTACACTCTGCGTTCACACTGCCCAGGTCGCCGGGTGCATTTAATTTTTTGGCCAGCACTATGACGCTGTGCTACTACTACTGTGCTGCTGCTGCTGAACTGACCGCCCGCTTTGTCCTCCTGACTCAGTCGCTACTACACTCTGCGTTCACGCTGCCCGGGTCGCCGGGTGCATTTAATTTTTTGGCCAGCACTATGACGCTGTGCTACTACTACTGTGCTGCTGCTGCTGAACTGACCGCCCGCTTTGTCCTCCTGACTCAGTCGCTACTACATTCTGCGTTCACACTGCCCGGGTCGCCGGGTGCATTTAATTTTTTGGCCAGCACTATGACGCTGTGCTACTACTACTGTGCTGCTGCTGCTGAACTGACCGCCCGCTTTGTCCTCCTGACTCAGTCGCTACTACACTCTGCGTTCACACTGCCCGGGTCACCGGGTGCATTTAATTTTTTGGCCAGCACTATGACGCTGTGCTGCTACTACTACCACCAGTATGTTGCCGTGGTCCTTCTGTGCTGCTGAACTGACCGCCCGCATAGTCCTTCTCCTGACTCAGTCGCTACCACCACTGCACTCTGCGTATACACTGCCCGTGTCCACTGACAACTCTGCTGCGATGTCATTGCTAATTGCTGCAAAAAAAAAAAAAAATACAAAAACCTCTCTGAAGCCTTTTTGCCGTCAGCCACTCATCCTCCTCCAGCGGTACCTTCGCCGCCAAGTGCCATTGGAACTCGCCTTAACCTCTTTGACTGCTTAACGCGTATATCCCTTTTTAAAACCACTTATTACCAATTAATAGCCCCATTTAAAGTGTTGATTTCACTTTAAAATCCATTTTCTCTAGAAAAAAAATTTTTGGGGGAATTTTTTATGTTGAAGTTATGTTGCCCCTTATCACCTCGATAATCCATGCTATTTGGGGGACTGTAGCATGTATGGGGGCTTTGTTATTAACGTTAAAAGAAAATCCGCCTCCGGGCGTGAATCCGCGCGTGATTACGCCATTCACGGGAAAAAATCCGCGTGGCTGCGTGGACGTGGACGAAAATCCGCAATGCGGCGGGGCCGAATGCGGATTTTTTTTTTGCAACCACGCGGATTTCCAAATTCGTGGGTAAGGCACATCCGAGCATCACTGATAAATACCAGAGTCCTTATAGCATGAGTTAATACAACAGGGTTCACTGTGGGGGTATCCTCAGTTTGAAGCAGATATGTATAATGATTCCACTGTGCACTCCTTAGTAACCTATAACAGAAAAAACACTCCACATCGCGTAATCCGGTTTCCAAAATTACAATCCTTGTTTCACCCACATGTGTGAACAAAAGTGCCAAGATTCGTGCACCCTCCACCAACATCAAAGGGGCTCACCAGATTCTAGCCACCTTGGTTTTCAGGTTGATCTCAGGCTCAGCACTGTGTCTCACCAGGCCCTCAGTGAATCACAACCTCAAGTTCAGTAGAAAAATGCATTTATTCTTCATAAAAAAACTTTAAAACAAAACACAATAAAAACTCCTCATTGTGCAGTATGTAAGCACATTCAGATTCCACACCTGCGCTTCTCGCGCCAATAGCCTACTTACAGACTAGAAGGAAGAAGTAAGCTTATCTAGACGGCAATGCTGATTGTCTGGAGCCCGCATACGGCTTCCCGGCGGCGTCCCGCTCTGCAGAAGGTCCCCGTTATTGCCAAGCTTCCCCACGAGTTGCTACAGCGTTCCCGTCATGAACTTCCGCACGTGATGACGTCACGCGCACTGGCTCCGCGGAGTGTTTTTTCTGTTATAGGCTACTAAGGAGTGCGCAGTGGAATCATTATACACATATACAATGAAAATGTGTTTTTTTTTCTTATTTATTGCCCATATAGTTATCCTACTTGTTGGTGTTTCAAGGTAATTCTATTTGCGTAAAAATCACAAATCTCCCCTGCTCAGAGTCTAGCCCAGCGCTGCTATCACATGATTATTATTTCATCAAGTTCATTCAGAAAGTTCCTCAGTGAGGAAAATGATTTATCCTCTGCTTTGCTTATAAAGCAACTTTTTACACTTCAGTAATTGTTTTGCGATTGTTGTACAGCCGTATGGCAAGAGTCCCAAAAGGTCAAACCGCTGTGGTCCGACCATACAGTGAGGCATACTTTTCTGGTTACCCTCAAACAGTGCACTCAGCGCACTGCAGCTCTTGCAACACCATGACAGGACCCACTGCACTGTGCTACACCAAGATCAATGGTATAGCCCAGCAGGGCTTCCACAGCTTCTGCAGTGGGATGCAGCGAGTCTGTGTGATGCAATGGAATGGATCGCAGTCAGGGTTGCTCGTAAACTACGCTAGCGCGAATCTACGCATCGTAGTCCGCAACTACGCATCATAGTTCATAGACGAAGTTTAAAAACATTGCGTACATATTTCCGCGTAGTCGTAGTACCGTCATTCGAAGCTACGCGTAGTTGATGTATGTATTGGGAAGTCAACTACGCGTGCGGTAACTGCGTCTATCATTGCGCATGCGCAGAAATATTATTGCCCTTCTATACGTATACAATTCCGCATTGGAAGGTGGAATGTACGCATATATTAGTTCATCTATGCCCATATTTAGTGGATTATTGCAGAATTTTTTCCGCATAAGGCCATAAGCGTCCGCATACACTACGCTTCGCACTATGCAAAGCTTCCGTATTTTAACGCGTAGTCTACAAAATGCAAACGTAGCGAAGTTTCTGATTTCAAAAACCGTAGTTTGCGAAGCGTAATTGCATAGAACTATGCGTAGTTCCAGCGTAGCGAAGTTGGCTGAGTACAACCATCCCTGGAATGTGAAATGGCGCTTACTGAATCCTGCACAGAAAAACTCTGTTATGTTTGTGTTACCTTATTAATTGCAATCATTGATGAAAGGACTATCCTGGGTCAGTGGAGGTTAGAAAACTCATATTTCACCCTTGGAATACTGAGAAGAGTTCCTGCATCCCCAGTTCCTGAAAACATCACAAACACAGGCTAAATTCATGCAAGTTTTCAGAGGACACGGTAACACATCAAATATTTGATAAGTCCACTTGATGAGTTCACTTGTTAATGTACTATAGATAGATGTTTTTATTTATGTTTCCTAGCAAGTGTCCCTTAACGTTATAAGCATCTGGGTAACCTTTATTTTTTCTTCACAGGACTTAAAGCTTTGCTTGAAGATTTTCAACAAAAAATGGGATTGGAAGATAAAGACATCAAAAAGAATCGGATTAAGCTTCCTTTAGTAGGCAAGTTTCCTTACAGAAAGTCAGGAAGCACTTTCAATTAATGTAAACTAACATAATTAACAAAAATCAACACTGATTATATAAAATCTACCCACGTGGCAAAAAAAAAAAAAAAGCTTTCCATTTCCCCCCCCCCAAAAAAAGTGGTGAAAGACAACTGTAAAACACATTTCAAGAAGCACTGTAGTGACATATACAGTAGTACAATGCAGTAAATCCTTCAGGATACCCATTTTTGTTTTTCCTGGTTTCAGCATCAGAAATACTACGTATAGCTATACATTGCTGTATACTGATAAGTATCCCTGCTCTACTAGTGATGTTTAGCCTAGGCTGTTTAACTACTTTAAGACCGCTCCACGCCCATGGGCGTGGCCGCGGCAGCAGCCCCAGGACCGCCTAATGTCAATCGGCGTCAAGTCATTGGGTTGCACTTTGCAGGAGATCGTGCGTGCATCTCCTGCTCGGGAGCGGAGCTCCGCCCCCTCTTCAGTCTCCGAGCAGCAATTGCCGCTCGGAAGGCTGTTAGACGTAAACGCCGTCTATTTACATGTACAGCGCTGCGATGGGCAGCAGCGCTGTACTGGGGTGTGACACGGCTGTCCCCTCCATAGGCTGGACAGTAATCGGCTGTCATAGGCTGAAGCCTATGACAGCTGATCACCCTGATTGGCTGGCGGTGGGTGGAGCAGGGGAGCAAAAATTAAAAAAGTGCTATTTTTATTCAAAAACAAAGGAAATAAATATTTATATATAAAAAAATAAACAAATGTGCAGAGATCAGACCCCACCTACAGAGAGCACTGTTGGTGGGTGGAAAAGGGGGGGGGGGGGAATCACTCGTGTTCTGTGTTGTATGGTCCTGCAGCTTGGCCTTAAAGCTGCAGTGGCCAATTAAGGAAAAAACAGGCTGGTCTTTCTCATGGTTAATTATGCAGAATTCTGCTCCCAGAGCATTCTGATAGATCAAGTTTTTTTTTTTTTTTTTTTTTACTAGCTTTAAGTTCGCATTCCCAGTGGCACATTGTGGGGCTGCGTTATAAAGTCTTAATGCACTGCAATGCTAATCCTATGGGCCGTTCACAGTGCGACGTTAAAGTTGCATTGAAAATGTTGCATTGTGGTAACTTACTGCTTGCAGTGCGTTACCTCTTAACGCAGACACGTTGCAACTTTAACGTCACATTAAAATGCCACGTCCCACTGTGAATATGCCCTTAAACTTTAGGTCAACAAACATTCCACCTAGATCATCTGACAGGACTAAGGATGTCACACAACCTGCTATAAATGAACAGACATTGTTTGCTATGAACTGTCCTCCATTATGAACTGACCGCCATTGAAAACCACAGACCATCACTATACACGATATATAGGATTAAAGGTTACCATAACAGCTATGTATCCAAGCAAGGAATACAAAAGTAATATCAGTAGTATTTATCCAGACACAGTGTACTATATTGTAGTGCTCACTCAACCTGAATAAATGGACCAGCCATCATTAGTGAACAATTTACAAATTAGGCCAGTTATCATCATTAAGAGGATAGATGTACTTCTGAGGAACGGAAAAGAGAAACAAAAAAAACAACAGGAAAACAGTAGGTGTAGAGTTAGAGAGAAGAAAACGGGGTTGGAAATAGGAGCAAGAATGGAAAGGAGAGAAAACTACAAGACAGAGCAAGGGGAGGGGAGGAGAGAAGGAAAGGGAGAAGTATTTCACCACACCACTCTCTAAAATCCAGGAAAAATTCACTTTTTTGATGAATCACAAACCTCAACTAGTCATTGTCCAAAAGATGAGGAGTAGGGGATGAGCAATCAAATTCTGAACTCCAATTTTGCATCGGAATTTGACATTTCAAATCTAGAATGTTGAATTCGGAGTTCAGAGTGGAAATCCGACATTTAAAGTCAATACAGCCAACTTCTGCTGCTAACCACTTGCTGACCGCCTAACGCCGATCGGCAGCAACAGAGTGGCTCCCTTGTTCCTTCAAGACGCATATAGCGTCATCTCGCGTGGCGTGAGATTTGACAGGTGCTCGCCTCTGTAATCCCATGGGACCCATGCAGGCTGGTATATAGAAACGGCCTAAACAGTTCGCTGGTGGACAGTTCCCGGCGAACTTGGCATTTAACGCGATTTGAAAAAAAAATTGTGTTTGTATTTTACAATACAGTCAATGGCTGCTGACTTCAGCTGTTAATAGCAAAGACCCCTTACAAGCTAGAAACACCAAAGGCAGGGCGTGTTAAGGAGGACATTGGGTACAATAGGAAAAAAATAAAAGTTTTCAAGAAGACCTTGTAGTTTTTGAGAAAATAAATGTTATAGTTAGAGGAAAAAAGTTGTGATTTAAATGCAGTAAAATGACAGATTATATATTAACATTTATAAAATGTATTTTTTTAATGTTCTGAGAGTGGGAAATAAAATAATGAGGTGGGGTCCTGCGTCCCAAGCCTCTTTAACCCCTTGTTGTCCCCCATTGGTATAGCTATAATGCAGAACCCCGGCTATGTGGGACTTCGCATCCTGAGCTATCTCTATATACCAGCCCGCATGGTCCATAGAAAGGGGGGCTCCAGGGGAGAGGGGTGGCCAAGCCTCCCCCCTCTCCCCCAGAACCCTTGTCCAATCCATGGACAGGGGGCTCTTCCCCACCTTCAGTGCCCCAGGAGCAGGTGGGAGGTGTCAACATACTGGGAGCGGGGTTCATGGTGACATCTGGGAGTCCCCTTTAAGAAGGGGACCTCCAGATGCCTGCTCCTCCTCAGGAGAAATGAGCCCCTTAACCCATTTCCATAAAGCGTGGGTACAAGAGGATCTCTGCCACACCCGATGCCACACATAGCTAGAGCTAAAGTAACTTTACATTTTAGCTTCAAAGCTCCCCATTGGTCTATTAACAGACTAATGGGGATCCTTCTGATCACCATGGATCGGTTAATAGACCAATGGGTTGCCAAATTTAAAGATGCTTAAGCGCTCTAGCTATACTTAGTATAGCTAGAGCTCCATCTCCCTCCTGCGCAGCTCCTGCATTCCTCCCCACCCAGCGCACCTATCGTGCCCACCCACACTCACACCCTGAAGCACACTGATATCATAAATGTTGCCTAAATTTAATAAGCTTCTTTACCAGGGTTAGGCAAACTTTTTGACCTGTGAGCCACAAAGGGATCTTAAATTTTACAGAGGGGTTGGACCAGTGTAGGTACCCAAGTATCCCAATGTAGGTAGCCAGATGTGCCCCTGTTGTTAGGCAGCCCCCTCCCAACTTTAGGTTGTAAGTGTACCCCCAGTGTTAGGCAGTACCCTCCCCATTTTGGGTTGGCAGGTGTGCCCAAAGGGGTTAAAGAGGCTTGGGAGGGGGACCTCACATAATTTTTTAATATTTCCTACATTCTGAACACTCATCTATATGATAAAAAATTATATACACATGTAATACATTATCTGTCATTTTACCGTAGTAACTTTGCTATTTTTTCTCTCAATTTACCATACATTTTCTCAAAAACTATAAGTTTTTTTTTCTTGTACCCACATACCCTGAAAAATTGGTGTTTCTAGCACGTAAGGGTGCTTTGCAGTTAACCGCTAAAGTCAGCGGCCCAGGAAACATTCCTCACACTTAGAACAAGAATGTTTTTAAATTGTTTTCCCCCCAAACTATACAGTCTTTTTGATTTTTTCCCTCTTGTACCCAATGTCCTCTTTCACATGACCGGAAATTTGGTGTTTCGAGCATGTAAGAGGGCTTTGCTATTACCCGCAAAAGTCAGCAACCAAGGAAACATTTCCCATGCTCAAAACGACAATTTTCAAACCAATTTTCTCAAAAACCATAAGGTCTTTTTGAAAAATGTTTTTTTTCTTCTACCCACTGTCCTTCACATACCCTAAGATTTGGTTTTTCTAGCACCACTAAATGGACAGCCCTGGGAACATTTCCCATACTCATAATGAGAAATTTAAAATAGATTTTCTCAAAAACTATAAGGTCTTTTTGTTTTGTTTTTTATCTCTTGTACCCACTGTTCCGGAAGTGACGTCAGCCGCTAGAGGGAGAAGTCTCCGATGGAACGCACGGAAGCAGGTATGTATCTGCCCGCCGCTCGCTGCCCACCACAGCCCCACAGACACTTACGATCTGGAGGGGAGCACAGAGGGGAGAGCCCCGAGGTGAGGGAGAGGGGGGAACTACCCCTCTCCCCGCCGACTGTGGGCAAGGCTTTCCCCTCATGCTGCCACCCCTCCAGCACCCACAAAACGGCCGCGAGCGGGCCCCGGGGGGGGGGCCCGCTCAGAAAATCTGCAGGGGGGCCCGGTGGGGCCTAGTTACGCCCCTGCCTGAAAATTTGGTGTTTCTAGCACATAAGAGGACTTTGCCATTACCCGCTAAAGTAAGCGGCCCTGGAAACATTTCCCACACTCAGAATAAGAACTTTAAAATCAATTTTCTCAAAAACTATAAGGTCTTTTATTTTTTTTCCCCTCTTGTACCCACTGTCCTCCTCCACATACAATTTCTCCTGTAAATTGTGTGTTTCTAGTTCGTAAGTGGGCTTTGCTATTAACCACTAAAGTTGTTGGCTGTTTGCCTGCCGTAAGTTTATTATTACTATAATATTTGTGGTAAATTTGTGTTAGTGAACCGAAAATTTGATGGCCGCCCACATCACTACAGGCAGATACTGACACTGCTGTAGCCATGTAGATGTAACATTAGATGTGTGGCTCTGCATAGTCGAGGGAGTATCATTTTAATATATTAAGTAATGTGCACATAGCTGAGGAAATAATATAAGGGCCAAAATAAAAATACAAGGGAAGTAAAATATATAACATGTATGAGTGTATTTGAATTATACACATTGTATGAAGACACTGTAAAAAATAATACATTTATTAAATGAGTGCCTACTGCCTGCAGAAAAGCCAGGTATACAGTAGGTGCCCTCAGTATAACTAGGTATAGTTGCCCACAGTATAGCTAGATATAGGTGCCCTCAGTATAGCCAGACATGGAGGGCACCTATATCTAGCCAAGTATAGCCAAGCATGGGTGTCCCCAGTATAGCCAGGTATAGGTGCCCACATTACAGCCAGGCATAGGTGCCCACAGTATAGCCGGATATAAGTGCCCTCAGTATAGCCAGACATGGATGCCCACAGTATAGCCAGGCATGGGTGCCCACATTATAGCCATGTATAGATGCCCTCAGTATAGGTAGGTATAGCTGCCCACAGCATAGCCTAGCATGGGTGCCTCAAGTATAGCCTCCAATATAGCAAAATATAGGTAGCCAGTTATGTGCCCCAGGGGAAGGAGGAGCAATGGCAACACACAGCGGCAGGGATCAGGGGCCACTCCCCTCTCCCTCACCTCGGGCTCCACCTTCAGCGCTACCCCCTCCACCATTGACTTGGACGTTATAGTACATTATTTAGCCATGCGTTTTGTGCACCGTTTTCATCGCCCAGTGATGGAACGAAAATGGCACATGTGTTACATGTAAAAAAAAAAAAACCATTACCGAGCATGTGCAACACACATAACACAGCAAATGTATTGCTAAACGCACAGCATGCAGCACTTTCTAAATATTGCTACACGTTACACGCAACGCTACGTGTGCGCTGTGAATGTCGCACAGACTTTGTATTGCTGTGCGTTAGTCTGCGTTGGAACAATTTGTAGCATGCGACTTTAACGTCGCACTGTGAAAAAGGCCTTAAACATAAAATACAACTGTGGAATATCTTAAAAAGTCATTTTTAGGAAAAGGAAGATGGATATAATTGTTTATTTCATGAGTTTATTTTCGTTTCGGGTGTCCTTTAAATAAAGGATCAATTAGAGACTGATGTGAGATAATTATCATTCAAGTTTAAGAGGGACCCATAGGTGGTGATGGACCAAACATCAAATTTTGTGTTCACAAAGAAAAATTTACTGCAAAAATTTGTGAACCAAATGATCGCGGCAGGCGTCATAAACTTTAATGGCAGACGACCTTCTAAAGTTTTCAGGGCATCTCTACAGCCATAATTTATTTCAAAAAGGTGAAAAAAGTTTACCAAAACTTGGACAGTGGCATGGCAGAGCAGGGTCAAGTGCAAAATGGCCACCCCAAACATTTTTGCGCAAAAGCTTTTTTTAATGGTTATTTTTCAAGTTTAATGGCTGCCGACTTTCACTCTTAATAGCAAAGCCCACGTATATGCTAGAAACACAAAATGTGCAGAGGGTGTTAAAGAGGACTGTGGAAACAAGAGGAACAATTTTATTTCAAAAACACCTTGTATTTTTAAACTGGAATGGGCAAAGATGGAGGAATAATGCATTTTTTCAATTTTTTTTTTTTACTCTTTTTCCCATTAACCACTTCGCATCCAGACCTTGTTTTCCCCTTATTGACCAGAGCAGTTCTTACCCTTTAGCGGTATCCCTGTTTAATCACCAATAACTTCACCTGTACTCGTGCCACTTAAATGATCTATATATCGTTTTTTTCAAGACAAACTAAGCTTTCACTGGGGGGTATTTGGTCCCAAATAAAATTTTCCTCTCTATGCATTTTAATGGGAAAAAGGGGGGGGGGGGGGGATAAAAAAAATGCATTATTTCTCAATTTTGATCAATTTCTGTTTAAAAATAAAAAAATTGCGATTGACATAAAAACTGTGCCATCAGTTAAAGTCGCCCCAGTATAGATATCCAGATGTGTCCCCAGTATCACCCCCCCCCCCCCTAGTATAGCCAGATGTGTCCCCAATATCAGCCCCCCAGCATAGCCAGATGTGTCCCCTGTGTTTGCCATTCCCAGAATAGATTGACAGATGCACCCCCAGAAATAGTGCCCCTCTTTATAGCCAGATGTGTCCCCGGGATCAGGATTACCCCATTATAGCCAAATGTACCCCCAGGATTACTGCTGCCCCCCATTATAGCCAAATGTGCCCCCAGTATTAAGGTATGCCCCCCCCCCCCAGGTGCCCAGATGTGCAAAATTTGTAACCCCCCTCCCCTTTGTTACTAAGATGTTTCCCACTAACATTGTATACCCCCTTTGCAAATCCCCCCCTCCCCCCAAGAATCCATAGCCAGATGCCTCCCCCCCACCAGGCAGCCCCCTCCGTGCAGAAATAGTTAAAAAAATGCACAACCAAGCAGCCTCACTCACCTTACCTCGGTCCTGCGACTATCCTGAAGCCTGATCCTCTGACCACCGCTCTGCAGCCAGCCGCATATTGCCGGTAACTCGGGTCCCGGCTTGATGACGTCATCAAGCCGGGACCCGGGTTTCAGGCAATATGCGGCTGACTGCAGAGCGGGGAACAGAGGATCGGGCTTCAGGGTAGTCGCAGGACCAAGGTAAGGTGAGTGAGGCTGCTTGGTTGTGCATTTTTTTAACTATTTGTGCGCCGAGGGGGACAGATGAAGGATCGCTGCAGTTCACTACTGCAGCGATCGTTCATGGGAGGGGGGTGAACTAATTGGCCAAAAGGGAACATGTTCCCTTCCACCAATTAGCAATGCAGCTGACAGTGCCGGAGAGTGCGCTCTGCAGCGCACCCGACCGTGCACAGCAGGGCTGCAACCAGGTCAGTATATCTACGTGGCTGTGGCTTGGAGGGTGCCACAGCTGACGTAGATATACTGTAGCAGTGGGGAAAGTGGTTAAAATGCGTACAAAATAAAATTCTTCTTTGGACAAAATATTACCCGATGAAAGTCTAGTTTGTTTTGAAAAAACAAACAAACGAAAAAACAAAACAAAACAATACATTATATAGATCAGCAGGGATGTCATAAGCAGGGATAAATATATTGATTAAATAGGGACATGGCTAAAACAACAAAACTACTCTGGTCCATAAGAAGGAAATCAAGGTCTGGATGCGAAGTAAAATTAGATTAGAAAGGACAACTGTTCACTTTTATCTGACCATTTATTTTACAAGAACTTTGCATGTGTCTATTAAATAATTATTGAGGGACAGGTATATTTATTGTTACAAAGATGTAGAGGAGCTTAAAGTGTACCAGAGATGGGGCGACAGTAGCACTGCGCAGGCGCAGAACGCTGCCAGGGACATGAATGTGTCGGGAGCACGCAGGTGGCCAGGCCACACATGTGCAGTTTGCCCCGGACCGGAGGACTTTCCAGGGTCATTTGTGGGTGAATCTGAATTGAGTCAGAAGAGAAGGGTGTGGGAGCAATCAGCCTCGAGGTGGCTTAAAGAAGCACTGGGTATGTTTTTTCTTTTTTTTCTTTTTGTGACCCCATCTTAGTTTTCCTTTTAACAAGTATTTGCATTTTGAATGCATATGCTGGTCAAAGAGCTAATAATTCTTAAGTTTCAGATCAGGGAAATATAATTGATCTTGAAGGTATCAGATAACTTGTTGATGGATGGATGGATTTTGTATGCATAAGAATTCTCAGCCCATGAAAAAGGGAATGTTTGAGAAATCCTCAGGGCCCATTCACACTTAAAAGCGCAAAACGCCGGTGATTCCCGCTGGACACTGCAGCGTTTTTTCCGCGATCGCGTTTAGCGCTTCTATATAGCACTGAAACACGATCGCCGGGAAATCGCCTGAAAATGGTGCAGGCTATATGTTTGCGTTTGGCAATTTGCATTAATCGCCGGCGATTAAAGCAAATCGTCCAAGTGAGAATGGGCCCATAGGGTTTTATTGCACTAGCGCTTTAAAAAGCACTAGCGCTTAAACATTTTGCCAAAATCGCAGGCAAAACGCTCTAGTGTGAATGGGCCCTTAGAGATATTCAATACCAGAGAAAAAATTCAAATAACATTTGCAGGCAAGCTGGAATCATTAACATCTCAATGACCATCTATTCTGTGTTTAATAATTTTTCCTGGCACATGTCTGTTGTGATGGTATGAATTTGTACTGCACTATACAGTCATTTTGTGTTTTCCCTACAGGAATGAAACTTGTGTTTGAGAATGGGAAACCAGTACTTATACGCGAGGGAATCAAAAAGATTCGCAAGATTCCAATGGAAGGTAAATCTCCAACTGGAAAACATTTAACATGTCTGAATTAGCATATATAGAAATGCAATGATCATAAGTCAGTACAGACTAGCAGGTTTGTTCCAGTTGGGCATGGTAAGATTCGGAGGACAACAGAATCTAGCAGAATATGCTAGCAAGTTGAGGGGCTTATACACACCATGCAGTTTCCCCATCAGATCAACTGATCGATAATCTCCAGCATGTTTCATCTGCTTCCGATTGTGAAAGTGATGGATTTTGAGATCAGTACTGCACAAAACTGATCTCTTTCCGGATCAGAAGCAGATCAGACATGCTGGAAATCATAGCTTGATCAGTTAATCTGAGGTGAAAACTACATGGTGTATATAAGCCTAATGCTGTATAGACACTATGCAGTTTTCCTGTTAGTTCGCCGCATGGATAGATCATTTCAGCATGTATGATCTGCTTCCAATTGAGAAAGATGATTTTGTAGAGTAGTGCACAAAATCCCTCTTTTGATTGGAAGCAGATTGGACATGCCAGAAATTATCAATCTATTGACCTTAGGAGAAAATTGTATGGTTTGTATACAGCATAAAGCCTAACATTGCAGATCAATCTTTCAGTTAGTCTGAGGCTGAGTTCCCACTTGAGCTGAGAATGGAAATTTGTTGTCTGTTCTCCGCTCAACGTGAAACTGAAAGAGAACGGTCCCTATTTTATACATAGAAGCCGTTCACACTTGTCAGTCTGCAACAGATCCTTGAGATCCTTGCAGTAAGTGGGTTGCACCTCTGCAGTCCCGGGAGTTCCCCCGGGATGTGTTCCCCCGTGTTGTATATGGGGGAAATACATCTTCCCTGGCTACAGCCTGACCACTGGAGTGTGCATAAAGGGTTCTGGAGTGGCACACCTTACCCGAGTGTTGGGTGCTAGACCTGGGTACTAAGCCATGTCACCCCAAAGTCAATAACAGCAAACAAAGTTAGGTCAGCACACCTTTGTCACAATGGAGTTTTTCATTCACACTGCATAAGTCAAGTTTGTGCTGACCTATGCAATAGAACAAAAAACTGCTGTGATCTGTGTTATCTCCTCTACAAGGGCATCCTGCACTATTTACTGATAACATCCAGTAACATTTATCTTATGTAGAGGGTTCTGGCAGTACTCTTGTCTTCCCGGCCTCAGTCTCTATACCGGACATCACAATGTCCGCACCACAATGTCCGCTTCCGCTGGCTGCATGCAATTTGGCTGTAGATGGGAACTGAGCCTTAGGCCTTTAGAGGCTAATGCTAAGTGTAAGGCCTGGTAGATCTCTTGTCTTCCTTTAGCCTCCATACTCCAATCTAATACCATGCTCTTCATCTGTACACCAAGCCCCCAGCGTGCAAGGTATAGAGGCTGAGGCCAGGAAGACAAGAGTACTGCCAGAACCCACTACATAAGATAAATGTTACTGGATGTTATCCAAAAATAGAGCAGGATGCCCTTGTGGAGGAGACAACACAGATCACAGCAGGAGTAGTAGACTAGATACAGGGAGGAAGGTTGCTCAGAGCGACCGCAGTTTCCGACCGCCACAAAAAACAAGAACAAAATAGTTGCTCAAAGTGACCGCAGCTCTGAGCTTCTGTTGTCCGCCTCACTGATCAAGACAAGGAGAGACAGACAGACAGGAAGAAATGTTTGCCAATCTAATCGCTGCCTCAGCGATGGCAAACATCCACACAGGCACAAACAAAAAGAAGCATAACCAATAGCAACCACTGCTATAGTCACGTCCACAGGATCAGAACTTGTAGGAGTGCTAGCCAATCACTACTGCAGTGATAAATGCATCCAGGCTAGAAGAGCTTTGCTTTTTGCCCATGCAGGAACAGCAACCCTCCACAAGGCAAGGTAAATCACAAACGAGACATGGGACCCAGCCAATAGCTATGGCAAAGCTGAAAGCTATGACAGGCAAGGTGTCAAGGGAGGAGAAGAGGCTTTTATATGGATATCACTCAATAAGAGCAGGCATGCAAATTCCAACACAGTTAAATTGTGTGTTTGACCTGGGACTTACCTGAAAGCGCTATCGCAATTACTAGCGATTTGTGGTAGCGCTTTGCAAGCAATTTTTGGGAGTGATTTCCCTGCTCCTATACAAGTCATTGAAATGGAAATGCTTCCAAAATGTTGCATGTCCTGCATTTATGATTTATAATTTGCCTAATCGGTCAAGACGGTTTTGATTGATTGCTGCACATACAAACATACACATACATACATCCAATTTTATACAGTATATATATATATATATATATATATATATATATATATATATATATATATATATATATATATATATATATATATATATTAGTGGCCTTAGCCCAGGCATGGGCAAACTCGGCCCGCCAGCTGTTATGGAACTACAAGTCCCACAATGCTTTTGCCTTTATGAGTCATGACTGTGGCTGTCAGACTCCTGCAATGCATTGTGGGACTTGTAGTTCCTTAACAGCTGGAGGGCCGAGTTTGCCCATGCCTGCCTTAGCCCATTTAAAAATGGGCTCTAGGTCTGTTATCGCCACCACATGAGCACGCCCACACTGCCAGATGCACACACCGGCCCACTCGGCCGCCCCCCTGGTCCATCCTGCTCCATTCACAGGCTGTCTCTGCGGCACATGCGCAGTGGCGCAAATACAGACACACACACACTCAGGGACAGGACGCAAAGACACAGTGGTTTTATTTTATAGGATATATCTTTATATAATCTCCCTGTGTCTCTGCATCCCATGTGCCTGTGTCAGTGCTTTTACGCTACTGCACATGTCCTGCACTGGCAGCCGTTGGGACAGGACATAGGACGGGCTGGCCAGGCGTGTGTGCGCACGAACGGCAGGTGCACACGTGTTCTCTGTAATGCTGCAGTGGTGAAAGACCTAGAGACCGTTTTTAAATGCCTAGTACATATATAATTGTCTTACATTAAGCATTTTCTTCTAGCATATGTCTATTATAATAATACTGTACATCTTTGTTGCCTTTTCCCAACAGGGAAAAAAGTTGATCAGCAGGATGGTAAAAAAGTACTTGTATTAGAGGAACCAGGAATTGAGCAGATTCACAAGAAAGTTCCATTAGAAGGTACGTTTTCCCCTGGCAAGTGGTAACTAATAAAATGGTTTGAAATGACATAAACTGATGCAATTAATAAATTTCAGCACAGACTACAGAAGGTAGAAAAAAAAGCTAAACTTTATTTTTCACTATATTTATTAAAGGACCTCTGTTGCGAAAATCTTAAAATGTAAAATACATGTAAACACATACAAATAAGATGTATGTTTTTTTCCAGAGTAAAATAAGCCATAAATTACTTTTCTCCTATGTTGCTGTCACTTACAGTAAGTAGTAGAAATCTGACATTACAGACGGATTTTGGACTCGCCCATCTTCTCATAGGGGGTTCTCAGGGTTTTCTTTATTTTTAAAAGCACTTAGTGAATGGCAGTTGCTCCGTCCAACTGGCCAAAAAATGTGCAGAGACCAGGAAGGCTGGCAAGCATCTTTGTATAAATAAATAAACTAGCTGATGGCCCAGCGTTGCCCGAGTATGTATCCGGCTGGTGTTTTCTAACTCTAACACACAATTACTCAATTATTCAATTACCTAGTTTGTGAGCTTTGCGGTCTTTGGAAGTAATAATTTGCATTGAAATGAAACAAATCCGAATGGCTGTTTGTGGCTCCACCCCCTTTTCTGAATTTGAACACCAGTCAATTCATGGCCAACTGTACCAGGTTTGAGGCTAGTGGCATTAACAGTGCAAGAACGGCAGCATTTAAATATGCCCCTTGAAAATTAATGGGTTAATTCTGATTGCCTTTTGTAGACTCCACCCACTTTTTTGAATATTCATTCCAGTCACCCAGTGAAAAACTGTGCAAAGTTTGAGAACCCTGGCATTAACAGTGTAAGAATGGCTGCAGTTTACATTTTCCCAGTGAAATTTGTAGTTTTTCCTACATTCAGACTATCCTGACCTGTATTGCAACATTTTCTATTCCATCCACGCCCAGCAGGGAGATTAGCTACAGTGCAACAGGTTGCAAACTTCTTGATAATGTTGTGCACTGTGGACAAAGGCAAAGCTAGATCTCTGGAGATGAACTTGTAACCTTGAGATTGTTGATATTTTTCCACAATTTTGGTTCTCAAGTCCTTAGACAGTTCTCTTGTTCTCTCTCTTTTGTCCATGCTTAGTGTGAGACACACAGACACACAACGCAAAGACTAGGTGAACTTCTCTCCTTTTTATCTGCTTTCAGGTGTGATTTTTAAATTGCACACACCTGTTACTTGCCCCAGGTAGGTGCATCACATGCTTGAAACAATCTTATTTGTCCACAATTTTGAAAGTTAACCAATGATTTTATTAAGCCCATTTTTGAATGGGCCCTCAGATCCAAAATCAGCACAGCCATCTGTACATAATGTATAGAGCACAGAAAATGCAAACACGCATACTCCATGCATATACATATATCACACACAGCCAATATCCCTCACTCACTTTTAGGTCTCCCCGCCTTGCCAAATTCCCTTTCACCTCTTAAAGAGGAACTGTCGTGAAAATCTTAAAATTTAAAACAAATACAGATAAGAAGTTAATTTTTTCCAGAGTAAAATGAGCCATAAATTACTTTTCTCCTATGTTGCTGAAAAGCTTTATGGAGATGAAGATTTCATTTTTCAGCACAACCTGGCACCTGCTCACTGTGCCAAAACCACTGGTAAATGGTTTACTGACCATGGTATTACTGTGCTCAATTGGCCTGCCAACTCTCCTGACCTGAACCCCATAGAGAATCTATGGGATATTGTGAAGAGAAAGTTGAGAGACGCAAAACCCAACACTCTGGATGAGCTTAAGGCTGCTATCGAAGCATCCTGGGCCTCCATAACACCTGAGCAGTGCCACAGGCTGATTGCCTCCATGCCACGCCGCATTGAAGCAGTCATTTCTGCAAAATGATTCCCGACCAAGTATTGAGTGCATAGCTGAACATAATTATTTGAAGGTTGACTTTTTTTGTTTTAAAAACACGTTTCTTTTATTGGTCGGATGAAATATGCTAATTTTTTGAGATAGGAATTTTGTGTTTTCATGAGCTGTATGCCAAAATCATCAATATTAAAACAATAAAAGGCTTGAACTACTTCAGTTGTGTGTATTTGAATCTAAAATATATGAAAGTCTAATGTTTATCAGTACATTACAGAAAATAATGAACTTTATCACAATATGCTAATTTTTTGAGAAGATCCTGTACTTCTTATTTGTATATGTTTACATGTATTTAAAATTTTAAGATTTTCATGACAGAGGTCCTTTAACTCCATTATCAGCTTAGTTCAGAGCTGTGAACACAGGGAGGAGCAGAGCAGACTACAGTATATTTACCTTTTTCTGCTCTCCCTTAGCCTGGGCCTTAGAATCAATATCTGCACTAGTGGAATCACATGTACAAATGGGAAGAAAAAGCAAGAGCACAGGAGTTACAACTGGAGAGCTTACCCTCTGCCAATAGTCTCAGCACTGCACATAGTGAGGGGTGAAGACTGACGTGAATAACGATGAGAAGATGAATTCACAACAGGGGGGGTCAGGAGATCTGTGTGAAAGGCAGCAGGAACATTTCTGTGTGCTTTACTGGTGCTAGTATTGAGTAGCATTCAGAATCTATATTATACCAGCAAGCATCCCCCTCAGAACTTACAGCTATGGCCAAGTGTCTGACAAGTGCTCTGTGAGTTTTACTTTACTTCATAGTAGGGCCCCCCTTGCTGGACCCCGAAATCCCTCGGTCCCCATACACTTCTATCCGTTGTGATACTCTAATGCTTTACTAGGGTGAAGCAGTGGCGTACCTAGGGCATTTGGCACCCGGTGCTGGGTATTAAAAGACACCCCCCCCTTTAAAAATGGGCGTGGTCACAACCGGAAAAAAATTGGGTGTGGTCATGACCGCATGAGGGCGGAGCTAACTGTAATTTAAAGTATTAGCAAGTATAGTTGCCCCCAGTATAGCTAGTACAGTTGCCCCCAGTATAGCTGCCCCAGTGAAGCTAGTATAGTTGCCCCCAGTATTGCTAGTATAGTTGCCTTCAGTATAGATAGTATAGTTGCCCCCAGAGCTGCCCCAGTATAGATAGTATAGTTGCCCCCAGTATAGCTAGTTTAGTTGCCCCCAGTATAGTTGCCCCAGTATAGCTAGTATAGTTGCCCCCAGTATAGTTGTCCCCAGTATAGCTAGTATTGTTGCCCCCAGTATAGCTAGTATAGTTGCTCCCAGTATAGCTAGTATAGTTGCCCCCAGTATAGCTGGTATAGTTGCCCCCAGTATAGCTAGTATAGCTGCCCCCAGTATAGATGGTATAGCTGCCCCCAGTATAGGTAGTATAGTTGCCCCCAGTATAGATAGTATAGTTGCCTCCAGAGCTGACCCAGTATAGCTAGTATAGTTGCCCCAGTATAGCTAGTATAGATGCCCCTAGTATAGCTAGTATAGATGCCCCCAGTATAGCTAGTTTAGTTGCCCCAGTATAGCTAGTATAGATGCCCCCAGTATAGCTGCCCCAGTATAGCTAGTATAGATGCCCCAGTATAGCTAGTATAGTTGCCCCAGTATAGCTAGTATAGTTGCCCCAAGTATAGCTAGTTTAGTTGCCCCAGTATAGCTGCCCCCAGTATAGCTAGTATAGATGCCCCCAGTATAGCTAGTTTAGTTGCCCCCAGTATAGCTAGTTTAGTTGCCCCCAGTATAGCTAGTATAGATGCCCCCAGTATAGCTAGTATAGTTGCCCCCAGTATAGCTAGTATAGTTGCCCCCAGTATAGCTGCCCCCAGTATAGCTAGTATAGATGCCCCCAGTATAGCTAGTTTAGTTGCCCCCCGTATAGCTAGTATAGTTGCCCCCAGTATAGATGCCCCCAGTATAGCTAGTTTAGTTGCCCCTAGATGCCCCCAGTATAGTTGCCCCCAGTATAGCTAGTTTAGTTGTCCCCAGTATAGCTAGTATAGCTGCCTCCAGTATAGCTGCCCCCAGTATAGCTAGTATAGATGCCCCCAGTATAACTAGTTTAGTTGCCCCTAGTATAGCTGCTCCAGGAGGGGGGAAGCAGCGCTGGAAGGAGGGGTGACAGGGATAGCGGCGGGGAGGGGGGAAAGATCCCCCCCTCCCTCACCTGGGTCCCCTCTTTCCGCCTCTCTTCCCCTCCAAATGACAGCGGGGGCAGCGGGCAACTTAGAGTAAGGGCGGGCGGGCGGACAGAGACTACTCACTTTACGTCTGGCTGCGTTCCAGCAGCTGGAGCGCTCCGTCGCCGTCACGTGCCTCTTCTCCGCCTCCAATGCGTGTCACAGCATTGGAGGCGGAGAAGAGGCATGTGACGGCGACGGAGCGCTCCAGCTGCTGGAACGCAGCCAGACGTAAAGTGAGTAGTCTCTGTCCGCCCGCCCTTACTCTAAGTTGCCCGCTGCCCCCGCTGTCATTTGGAGGGGAAGAGAGGCGGAAGGAGGGGACCCAGGTGAGGGGGGGGATGTTTTCCGGGGTCGGACTCTGAGGCACATACAGATGGTCCCGATCATCATCCTCATCATACAACTCTTCTCCTGAGTCTGACCCACCCACCACCTCTGCCACCCCAACATCCCCAGACACAGACCCCTCATCGTCCTCAACATTAACTTGGGATGCTGGCCTGAGCCAGACCTCCTCCTCCACATCAGGCCCCATCATCTCCTCAATGGCAGCCCTCATTAATCGCTCTGGCGACGGACTGATGGACACAACGTTCTCCTCCGGGGAGGGCTGCTGCTGACCACTGGCTGCTGGGGTGGATGTTATAGCTTGCGTGGGGCGTTGGCTGTTGCTGTTGTTGGGAGTGCTGCTCACAGCGGAGGTCTCTGGGGAACTCATGTTGAGCTCATATAGTGGTTGACGGTGAGTGGAGTATTACTGATCCCAGCAATATACACACTGACTGGCAGAGTACGCAATGCTATATAGTGTGGCTGAGCGGTGTACACAGAGTGGCAGTAAACACAATGCTATATAGTCTGGCTGAGCGAGCGGTGTACTACTGTTCCCAGCAGAATCAGAGTGGCAGTAAACAATGGTATATAGTCTGGCTGAGCGGTGTACACAGAGTGTCAGTAAACAATGGTATATAGTCTGGCTGAGCGAGCGGTGTACTACTGTTCCCAGCAGAATCAGAGTGGCAGTAAACAATGGTATATAGTCTGGCTGAGCGGTGTACACAGAGTGTCAGTAAACAATGGTATATAGTCTGGCTGAGCGGTGTACACACAATGCTATATAGTCTGCTATATAGTGTCAGTAAACAATGGTATATAGTCTGGCTGAGCGAGCGGTGTACTACTGTTCCCAGCAGAATCAGAGTGGCAGTAAACAATGGTATATAGTCTGGCTGAGCGGTGTACACAGAGTGTCAGTAAACAATGGTATATAGTCTGGCTGAGCGAGCGGTGTACTACTGTTCCCAGCAGAATCAGAGTGGCAGTAAACAATGGTATATAGTCTGGCTGAGCGGTGTACACAGAGTGTCAGTAAACAATGGTATATAGTCTGGCTGAGCGGTGTACACACAATGCTATATAGTCTGCTATATAGTGTCAGTAAACAATGGTATATAGTCTGGCTGAGCGAGCGGTGTACTACTGTTCCCAGCAGAATCAGAGTGGCAGTAAACAATGGTATATAGTCTGGCTGAGCGGTGTACACAGAGTTTCAGTAAACAATGGTATATAGTCTGGCTGAGCGGTGTACACAGAGTGTCAGTAAACAATGGTATATAGTCTGGCTGAGCGGTGTACACAGAGTGGCAGTAAACACAATGCTATATAGTCTGGCTGAGCGAGCGGTGTACTACTGTTCCCAGCAGAATCAGAGTGGCAGTAAACAATGGTATATAGTCTGGCTGAGCGGTGTACACAGAGTGTCAGTAAACAATGGTATATAGTCTGGCTGAGCGGTGTACACAGAGTGTCAGTAAACAATGGTATATAGTCTGGCTGAGCGGTGTACACAGAGTGGCAGTAAACACAATGCTATATACTCTGGCTGAGCGAGCGGTGTACTACTGTTCCCAGCAGACACAGAACAGTAAACAGAATGCTATATAGTGTGGCTGAGCGAGCGGTGTACCACTATTCCCAGCAGACACAGAACAGTAAACAGAATGCTATATAGTGTGGCTGAGCGAGCGGTGTACCACTATTCTCAGCAGACACAGAACAGTAAACAGAATGCTATATAGTGTGGCTGAGCGAGCGGTGTACCACTATTCCCAGCAGACACAGAACAGTGAACAGAATGCTATATAGTGTGGCTGAGCGAGCGGTGTACCACTATTCCCAGCAGACACAGAACAGTGAACAGAATGCTATATAGTGTGGCTGAGCGAGCGGTGTACCACTATTCCCAGCAGACACAGAACAGTGAACAGAATGCTATATAGTGTGGATGAGCGAGCGGTGTACCACTATTCCCAGCAGACACAGAACAGTAAACAGAATGCTATATAGTGTGGCTGAGCGAGCGGTGTACCACTATTCCCAGCAGACACAGAACAGTGAACAGAATGCTATATAGTGTGGCTGAGCGAGCGGTGTACCACTATTCCCAGCAGACACAGAACAGTGAACAGAATGCTATATAGTGTGGCTGAGCGAGCGGTGTACCACTATTCCCAGCAGACACAGAACAGTAAACAGAATGCTATATAGTGTGGCTGAGCGAGCGGTGTACCACTATTCCCAGCAGACACAGAACAGTAAACAGAATGCTATATAGTGTGGCTGAGCGAGCGGTGTACCACTATTCCAAGCAGACACAGAACAGTGAACAGAATGCTATATAGTGTGGCTGAGCGAGCGGTGTACCACTATTCCCAGCAGACACAGAGTGGCAGTAAACAGAATGCTATATAGTGTGGCTGAGCGAGGTACACAGAGTGGCAGTAAACAGAATGCTATATAGTGTGGCTGAGCAAGCGGTGTACTACTATTCCCAGCAGACACAGAGTGGCAGTAAACAGAATGCTATATAGTGTGGCTGAGCGAGGTACACAGAGTGGCAGTAAACAGAATGCTATATAGTGTGGCTGAGCAAGCGGTGTACTACTGTTCCCAGCAGCGACACAATGACAGGGGGGACCCTGGCTAGCGTGGCTGGAGCGCGAACTACCCTGCCTGCCTACCCAAAGCTAAACCCACAGACAAATGGCGGAGATATGACGTGGTTCGGGTATTTATTTACCCGAACCACGTGACCGTTCGGCCAATCAGAGCGCGTTCGGGTCCGAACCACGTGACCCGTTCGGCCAATCACAGCGCTAGCCGAACGTTCGGGGAACGTTCGGCCATGCGCTCTTAGTTCGGCCATATGGCCGAACGGTTTGGCCGAGCACCGTCAGGTGTTCGGCCGAACTCGAACATCACCCGAACAGGGTGATGTTCTGCAGAACCCGAACAGTGGCGAACACTGTTCGCCCAACACTAGTCCACTGTACAGTGGTGGTGCCTGGAAACAGCTGTTTGTTAGAGTGTGTGTGTGTGTGTGGGGGGGGGGGGGGGGTTTACACTCGGGGGGGGGGCAGTAATTCCCAGTGGAGGCCAGTGCCCCAGTGTAGCTCCATCCATGTATGTTTTACACCTGTCTTCCACACATGTACATTTTGTTGAGGTTTCTTGCACCTATCTCAAGATTTCTTACTCCTTGCAGAATGTACAAGCCTCCTCCTGTAGAATATTGGCCTCCTCTATCGCCCTAGAACAGACACTACCTAATATCTATAGCAGGATCATCCACAAGGCAACCTAGGTAACTGCCTGGGGTCTAGAGGGCATCAAGGGGCCCAGCTGTCACTTTCTCTGACCACTCTCTCACACCTCAACTTACCAACACGACTACAGGAGAAAGCAAAGGCTAGTACCTTGCCTTGGGCCCCTTTTCATCTTACATGCTCTGAATGCCAAGAAGCAGAGGGAGAAGTGTTATTATCTCATGGCAAGACAAGACTAATACAAGTAATAAAAAGAACACTTAGTAGACAATATAGTAATACAGATTTGATGCCACTTTTCTTTCTAGTTACGGTACAAATACCAACATGTAGCATAATATTTATGTGCCTCTTCTATTAGACTGAAGAAAAAGAAAACAATATAAATGAATGGACGCAGCACTCTGAGAGCATATTGATGACTCAATCTGCTTAGTTTTTTTAGATGTATGGATTTTTATCCTGTTGTGCTTTTTCATGCCTTATATAAAATGTATTATGATGATACAGTATATGCTTACATATTAGTTTTTTCACTTTCCTGCATTTTATTCCACTGCATTTCTATATAGATTCTGAACAAGAAATTGGCCACCTGGAGATGTGACTATATAGTAAGTCCAATTCGGGTTAGCACACCAGTTGCATCAAACCGTTGCTTTTCTTCCATCAGTTAGTCTACAATGCTAGCTGACAACTGTTTCGTGGCCCCAGGGGGGCCCTTTCTTAAAGCGGTATCGTCACCATAAAAATCAAATTTCAACAGCAACTGGTCTGAGTGTATTAAGTGATAAAGATGCTAATCCTGCATTCAAAACTTTCAAAACTTTTTCTGCTGTTATGATTTGGAGTTATCACATACTTAAAGCGGACCCAAACCAAACATTTTTTTTATTAAAAATATTTAGTTGCACCACTCTGACACATACAAAGATAAATAAACATTCCTTCAAACCTATGAACATTTCAGTGCATGCTTTTCACCCTTCTCTTTTCATAACTAGGGTTATACTGGGGGCAGCCATTAGCAATTCCTCCATTGCCAGACACCATCTACTCCACCAGTTTGCCGGAAAAATCCCGGCAATTTGAAAAGAAGGGAGGGGTTCATCCAATAAATGTAAAATATTTTATATTTGTCATCATGCAACTGAAAAAAGGCTGCTATTTAGTATTATAATTTAGAAAATAGATTTTATTTCTGAAATCTTGTATTTTTAATTTGGGTCCACTTTAAGGAAAGTCGGTGCCAAAGAATTGCATGCTGGGGGTTCTTTTTATCTATAATCTATTCCTCCTCTTCCCTATATTTCCCTGCCAGCTTCTTATCTGAAACCTAATCCCCTACTCACTTTACAAGCAAGGCTGAGTCGACTCAGCGATTGGAGGAGACAAGAAAAAAAGTAAAGGGCAGAAATGACATCACGAGTTAACTGTGGGCAAAAGACATGGCCCCCACCAGGAACAGAATTCTTGTAATTTACTATATAACATTCACTGAAATCAAAACGTGGACAGTATAATACATGTGTTATGTAAGTAGATCAAGTATTTATCTACTTATATATGTGTTTTTTTCCCTGGCATAGTATGGCTGATCCTACTGCTTTAAAGCACAATGAAGACCGTTGATTTGAATATATCATGTGGAATTCAGGCTGCTCTGCTGATCAGTAATCATCTGTTTTATTTGTATAACACACTTTTTATTACATGTTAATCTTACCATAATTATTTATTAAAACCTATGTTTTATGTGTGTGCTTCTTACACCTTTTGAACCACATTTTTTAATGTCTAATTATGAAGCCCCATGTAAAAGTTATGTTGTGAGGTTTTTAGAGAACTTAAAGAGACACTGTAACATCAAAAAGTTCCCCTGGGGGGTACTCACCTCGGGAGGGGGAAGCCTCAGGGTCCCAATGAGGCTTCCTACTCTGTCCTCTGTCCCACGGGGGTCTCGCTGCAGCCCTCCGAACAGCGGCCCGACAGATCCGACAGCCTGTTCAATATTTACCTTTCCAGGCTCCATCGGGGGCGCTGTTGCGGATTTCGGCTCTGAAGTAGATGGAAATACCTGATCTCAGTCGGGTCCGCTCTACTGTGCAGGCGCCGGAGACCTGCGCCTGCGCAGTAGAGCAGACCCGACGGCGATCGGGTTTTTCCACCTATTTCGGAGCCAAGAGCCGCTGGATCCGGGAAGGTAAATATTTACATTGTCGCTGTTCGGAGGGCTGCAGCGAGACTCCTGAGGGACGGAGGTCGCTGTGGAAAGCCTCATTGGGACCCTGAGGCTTCCCCCTCCCGAGGTGAGTACCCCCCAGGGGAACTTTTTGATGTTATGGGTTTTTTTTAAAGAGGAACTGTAACCAAGGACTGAACTTCATCCCAATAAGCAGTTTAAGCAGATAATACCCCCTTTCCCACGATAAATCTTTACTTTTCTTAAATAGATCATCAGGGACATCTGTATGGCTGATATTGTGAAAAAACCCTCCCACAGTGTGATGTCAGGACCTAGGTCCTGAAAGTTTACTATCCGTGAACCTTCTTGCATTGTGGGAAATAGCAGCTGTTTCCAACTGAAAAGCAACCAGTATCTCCCGCTGTGCATGTATGTATATATATATATATATATATATATATATATATATATATATATATATATATATATATATATATATATATATATATATATATAAAAAACAACCTGTTAGCCAATTGCA
This sequence comes from Hyperolius riggenbachi, assembly GCF_040937935.1. Taxonomy (NCBI): domain Eukaryota; kingdom Metazoa; phylum Chordata; class Amphibia; order Anura; family Hyperoliidae; genus Hyperolius; species Hyperolius riggenbachi. The sequence continues at coordinate 78,264,226 of NC_090652.1, read as the reverse complement.
TTGTTAGTGTGTGTGGTTATAGATAATTTTTTTCATGTCTGCCAGTAGTAAAGATGATGACGTACAGGCTGATTGTGGTTGAAACAATATGAGCAAATCACATGGCAAATATCAATCCTTTCTTGATCTCTCTTCTATTTTTTTACTTCTCACTTTGCAATACGTTGATTTATTTTTTTCCTCTTTATGTTAAATTTCTTTTTTAAAGTGCATCTGTATTGTTTCTGTTTTTTTTTAAAGAGGAACTGCAGTGAAAATAACATAATAAAAAAGTGCTTAGTTTTTACAATAATTATTTATAAATGATATAGTCAGTGATTGTCCATTGTAAAATCTTTCCTCTCCCTGATTTACATTCTGACATTTAACACATGGGGACATTTTTACTGCTGTCAGGTGATGTCTGTGGAAAGAGATGATGCATTTTTGGCAGTTGGAAACAGCTGCTATTTCCCACAATGCAACAAGTGTGGGAGGGGTTTCACCACAATATCAGCCATACAGATCCCCCTGATGATCCATTTGAGAAAACGTAAAGATTTCTCATGGGAAAGGGGGTATCAGCTACTGATTGAGATGAAGTTCAATCCTTGGTTACCGTTTCTCTTTAAAGTGTACCCGAGTACAAAATCAGATACTTACTCAAAGAGAAGGAAGCCTCAGGATCCTATTTAGGCTTCACTCTGTGGTCTGCTGTCCATCTCGTTTGCTGAGCATGGTCCCCTGAAGATTAGCGACAATGCATCCTATCTGGGCCGCGCAGCTCCTCTTCCCCAATCATGGACGCGCAACCTCTGACTGACTTAGATACTCTCCTCAGCAGGGGGAAGCCATCCAGAGACTTCCCCAATCCTCCGTGATACCTCCGCTGCCATCTGGAACTTTTCTTATCTTTGTGGCATAAGCGTGGCCGCATTGCAAATCATCTTCTCTCTCTCTTTGCATCTCCTCAGTTTCCTCAGGTAACCTGCCACAGAAAGAGGGATTGGGTGTGGCGGTGAAAAGGCTGCTGGGAAGCATGAAGATCACAGTGGATTGTTGATTGACAACCAGAGGATGACATCATAAATTTCCCATAATGCGTTATGCGGGCGGGTTATTGGAATGAGTGAGGACAACGGCAGCTAAAATTTATAAATCAGATACTCTGAGTGCCCTGAGTCTTAGGTAAGACAGCAGTTATTGCCTCAGTGTAAACCCACTGATTTCTTAGCACCCGACACATTTTACAAGCATTTGACAAGGGCATGTGACCGTGACTCTGCCTAAAAGCCTAATAATTACAGTAATACTGTACGTTCTTTTAGCCTTAGAACCACTTTGAGAGAACAGACGAGCTTGAAGACAGCTGAAGGGCTGACTATGACTTTGGGAGTAGTTTAAACACAGGCCCCAGCTAAGCTGACAATCGCTCAGCGACTGTGCCTGGCTGCTGGCAACGGAGTGACGGCGATAGATTACAAGTAAATTATCCGATTCCCAGTGCAGGATTGAGAGGGCGTCAAATGTCTTCTGAGATGGCTGTGCAGGCGGGCAGGCGGCAGTGCCATGTTTATTTGTCAAAGAAGCGACATTAGTGAGCGTGTCAGTACATCTGGGTTTGTTTGTGCCGGCAGAAGCGAGTAATTAGGTGAGCAATTTTGGAGCAAATTGAGAGTAATAAATAAAAATGACAACATGCTTAGTAGTTTTTTCGTTTAGTACAAGAGGAGAATAAATAAATTAAAAAGCACAGCTGTGACACGTTCTGATTCTCTTTCCATTTACCTAAATAATGGGGCTAATTCTCAGGGATGGATCAGAAGCAATTGCTGAGCCTGACTTCAAAACCTCCAGAAGTGCTGCAGTTTGCTTAAAGGACAACTGAAGTGAGAGGGTTATGGAGGCGGCCATATCTATTTCCTTTTAAACCATACCGGTTTCCTATTTGAATCCCAAGCTGGAAAAAAGGGCGCTGGAGCCCTTTTGGAAAAAAACAGTGCCATCATAGACGCCTATTATAAAAGCCACGATTTTATTATTATCTAGTATTTATATAGCGCTGTACAGAGTATATTGGCCTCAATTCACTAAGCTTATCTCCTGTCTTTAATAATGTTTCTATAGTTATCACCATGGTGATGAGGCAATGTAGTATTCAGGAAACATTTTACCTCAGACAAACCTAAAGTTAACTCTTCTGTCTGTAGTTAACTCTTCAATTCTTAAAATAAAAATAACTCCAGAATTCTAGACATCTGTTAATTAACTGCATGTGAAAATAACTACAGAGGAGGTAACTTAACTACAGAGGAGGTAACTTAAGGAATGAAGAGATAAGATAACTCTCTCACTGTGTGGCGGTAAGTTTTCTCTTGCCTTATTATCTCCAGCATGATCTTAGGGAATTGAGGCCATTGTCTTGTCACTTAACTGTCCCTCAGGGCCTTTTTCCACTAGCCTGCGATTTGCGATTTGCTTCTGATCGCAAATCGCAAGGTACATTAAACTAATGGAAACTGCAGCAGCAATTTCCATTAGTGCGATCCGATTGCGATGCGATTTTGGTCAAAGCGCAATCGTCGTCCTGCCGCGTTTTGTATGCGATTGAGCTGGACTATAATGAGTATAGTAGCTCAATCGCAATCGCATGGTGGAAATTGAAACGCGATTGCGATCGCGATTGGAATCGCGATCGCAATCGCGATCGCATTTCATAGTGGAAAAGGGCCCTGAGGGCTCACAATCTAATCTCTATCATAGTCATATGCTACCATAGTCATGTGTCTATGTGTGTATCGTGTAGTGTATGTAGCGCAGTCTAGGGCCAATTTGGGGGGAAGCCAATTAACTTATCTGTATGTTTTGGGATGTGGGAGGAAACTGGATTGCCCGGAGATAACCCACACAGAGAGAACATACAAACTCTGTGCCGATAGTGCTATGGTTAGGAATAGATCCGCAAACCCAGCACTGCATGGCAAGAGCGCTAACCACTACGCCACCGTGCTGCCCAGTGGCAAGGAAAGGAAATTTTGATGCACAGCGGTGGCTGCTATCGGGAGCCCGACATGTAACTTCTTTGTCGCAAATCGCAGCTTTTAAAATGGCCACAAAATATGCACAAAAGTAATAATAAATAATAAAAATGGCTTACCTCTAAAAGAAGGGGCAATGCCAATTTCAAACAAAAGATTTATTATTCATCAGACACTAAAACCGATAACGCATTTCGTGGAGCATAGTGTGCTTCCTCAGATCAAATACAAAACAGTGTCTTTATACTGTAGACAGTAAGTTTGGAGCACCTAAAAGCATAAAACACTGGTAAATATTACCAATGGGGAAGAAGAAGAAAAAAATCATCATCATTTCTCAGTTTTCAGCCACTATAGTTTAAAAATAAAAAGCTCTACTGTAGATAAAATCCATACATTTTATGTGCCCATTTGTCCCGATTTATTAGGCTAACATTTAAATTATGTCGCAAGTACAATGCATGGTGACAGTATTTTATTTGGAAACAAAGGTGTATTTTTTTCCGTTTTGTGTTTCTGTATACTATATCAATAATTACAAGCCATTATTTGCAAAAATAACAGTAACATACTCTTGTAATATACATATTTAAAATATTTATTTTTCAATGCTATCATTTTCTTTTAGTTTTTTTTTTTTTACAAGTGTTTTATGGTGGGAACTATGGGGGAGATGGAATAATGGGTTAATAAAAAAAGTGGGTTATGTATTTATTTTATTTAATTTTATGTAATATTGTGTACTTTACTTTTGACCACTAGATGTCCCTACACCTTTTTTTCCTGTGTACTGTTGAACAGTACACAGGAAGTGTTATGTGTCTGTGTTTTACTTTCACTTTGCAAATTAATTCGCACTTTGATCAGCTTTAGGATTAGAAACAGCTATTCCCATTCACCAATCAGGATTGCGTACAAGGTGACCAGGAGCGCATCCAGGATTGCGGCTGTTGACGGTAAATAAACAAATACGCATATCTATGCCCCTGATCCGCAAGTGAAGTTTACAGGGGTGTGGATATGCATAGGAGGAACCTTGAAGTGGTTTTAACCACTTCGCATCCAGACCTTGTTTCCCACTAATGGACCAGAGCAGTTTTGACAGTTTAGCTATGTCCTTGTTTAATCAGAAATAACTTTATGCCTACTTATGACCAGGGCCGGATTTGTACTTTTTACCGCCCAAGGCCAACTACAGTATACCATCTGTATGGTTGTTGTCTCTGTGTGCCCCAATGAGAAATCTACTTACTTTCTATCATTGGATGTCACAGACAATAGCTATTTCAGTAATATGCATATAGATTATATATATTCCTTAACAACTTTTATGTTTACCATCTCATTAATGATGGACCCATTGTGTCTCCATGTGAGTTAGGCTGATGTGTACCTGCAGGATAGCGCTTACAGGACTTGCAGGGATGACACAAGTACAGGACAGAGAGTTCAAAGGTTAAAGCTGTCCTTGTATAAAGGGATGGCTGCATAAAACAGCTTTACTGCCCCTCACTGAGCCGCCCCTAAATTTCTGGTGCCCTAGGCCATGGCCTATGTGGCCTTGCCAGAAATCCGGCCCTGCTTATGACAAATAAATGAAATATACCGTATATTGTTTTTTTTCCAAGACAAACTAGGCTTTCATTTTATGCCATTTTTTCCCTTTGAACAATTTTGTTTTCTGTGAATCTTAATGCGAAAACAAGGAAAAAAAATAGAAAAAACACAATATTTCTCAGCAGGGGCGTTTCTAGGGTCCCTGGAGATCAGTGGCACCTGTGGGCACCAGGAGGGGAGGTGCGCGCGCCGCGGCAAAAAATGGGCGTGGCCATGCGGTGAGTGGGCGTGGCCATGGGTGGGGCCAAATGTACATGAACTTAGCAGCGGTGTAAGCTACGGATAACGGGCCTGCCCATCGAAATATTGGACGGAGCCCCCTGTCCTTTATTTCGATCATTTACAATCAGTATAGGCATAGATCAAAGATGTATACGCACATACAATTTTGATTGGTCAATCACTGACCCCCAATTTCCCACCCCCGTGCAGTAAGTGGGCCAACAGACAATGAATTTTATGAACAGAGCTAAAATTGGCTAATCAAAATTGTATGTGTGTACCAGGCTTTACAGCTAATACTGTACATACTGAAAGTAGCAGGGATCAGCATACAATACAGCTGGTTTACAATCAATAAAGGCACAGAGTAACACCTTACACTGTACACACTGGAGGTAAATCAGCACACAGTGCAAGCACTAGAGAACAGCGTATACTGTACATACTGTAGGCAGCAGAATTCAGCACACTGCAGCTAGCGTGCCAAAAATATGACGATCACGTTGTGTGGCGTGCTTATCGCGCCGCACCAAAAAATGGGTGGGCCATGGACCAGAATATAGGTGTGGTAACGGGTGGAGACAAATTTACATGAACCTAGCAATGGTGGGACATCAGATTAGGACAGTGGTGGCGAACCTTTTGGAGGCCGAGTGCCCAAACTGCAACCCAAAAGTCACTTACCGGTATCTATCGCAAAGTGGCAACAGCAATTTAAACTAAATACTGTACAAACGTTTTAACTCATACATGAACATTATGGAAAATCCAAGTTGAAAATAAACTGTGAAGATAAACAATTTCATCCATCCTACTCCTGAAAAATGTATTCAATTTTTTAGAACCTCCCAGTTTTATTTTCTGTTTTAAAACGCTAAAAAAGTAGGTTTAATGCTATTGTCTCATATGATAAGGATTCAGCTTTTCCCATAGTCTCGCAGTTAGCAATCATGTGACCCCCAACAAGACATATTCAGCAATCATGAGGCCCCCAACAAATCAGGAGGCCCCCAACAAGACAAATTCAGCCATCATGAGGCCTCCAACAAATCATGAGGCCCCCAACAAGACAAATTCAGCAATCATGAGGCCCCCAACAAGACAAATTCAGCAATCATGAGGCCCCCAACAAATCATGAGGCCCCCAACAAGACAAATTCAGCAATCATGAGGCCCCCAACAAATCATAAGGCTCCCAACAAGACACATTCAGCAGTCATGAGGCACATAAATAGACAGCATTTCACATAAATAGGCAGAATGCCCCCTTAATATGGTAGCCCCCCCAAGTTAGGTAGTGAGTGACAGGGACCCCCAGGTTAGCTAGTGAGCGACAGGCGCCTCCAGTTAGGTAGTGAGTGACAGGGACCCCGATAGTGAGTGACAGGGAGCACCTTTAGGTAGTGAGTGAGTGCCAGGGAGCCCCGTTAGGCAGTGAGTGAGTGCCAGGAAGCCCCTTTAGGCAGTGAGTGAGTGCCAGGGAGCCCCTTTAGGCAGTGAGTGAGTGACAGGAAGCCCCTTTAGGCAGTGAGTGAGTGACAGGAAGCCCCTTTAGGCAGTGAGTGAGTGACAGGGAGCCCCTTTAGGCAGTGAGTGAGTGACAGGGAGCCCCTTTAGGGAGTGAGTGAGTGACAGGGAGCCCCTTTAGGGAGTGAGTGAGTGACAGGGAGCCCCTTTAGGGAGTGAGTGAGTGACAGGGAGCCCCTTTAGGGAGTGAGTGAGTGACAGGGAGCCCCTTTAGGGAGTGAGTGACAGGGAGCCCCTTTAGGGAGTGAGTGAGTGACAGGGAGCCCCTTTAGGGAGTGAGTGAGTGACAGGGAGCCCCTTTAGGGAGTGAGTGAGTGACAGGGAGCCCCTTTAGGGAGTGAGTGAGTGACAGGGAGCCCCTTTAGGGAGTGAGTGAGTGACAGGGAGCCCCTTTAGGGAGTGGGTGCGTGACAGGGAGCCCCTTTAGGGAGTGGGTGCGTGCCAGGGAGCCCCTTTAGGGAGTGGGTGCGTGCCAGGGAGCCCCTTTAGGGAGTGGGTGCGTGCCAGGGAGCCCCTTTAGGGAGTGGGTGCGTGCCAGGGAGCCCCTTTAGGGAGTGGGTGCGTGCCAGGGAGCCCCTTTAGGGAGTGAGTGAGTGCCAGGGGAGCCCCTTTAGGGAGTGAGTGAGTGCCAGGGAGCCCCTTTAGGGAGTGAGTGAGTGCCAGGGGAGCCCCTTTAGGGAGTGAGTGAGTGCCAGGGGAGCCCCTTTAGGGAGTGAGTGAGTGCCAGGGGAGCCCCTTTAGGGAGTGAGTGAGTGCCAGGGGAGCCCCTTTAGGGAGTGAGTGAGTGCCAGGGGAGCCCCTTTAGGGAGTGAGTGAGTGCCAGGGAGCCCCTTTAGGGAGTGAGTGAGTGACAGGGAGCCCCTTTAGGGAGTGAGTGAGTGCCAGGGAGCCCCTTTAGGGAGTGAGTGAGTGCCAGGGAGCCCCTTTAGGGAGTGAGTGCGTGCCAGGGAGCCCCTTTAGGGAGTGAGTGAGTGCCAGGGAGCCCCTTTAGGGAGTGAGTGAGTGCCAGGGGAGCCCCTTTAGGGAGTGAGTGAGTGACAGGGAGCCCCTTTAGGGAGTGAGTGAGTGAGTGACAGGTAGCCCCTTTAGGGAGTGAGTGAGTGACAGGGAGCCCCTTTAGGGAGTGAGTGCCAGGGAGCCCCTTTAGGGAGTGAGTGAGTGACAGGGAGCCCCTTTAGGGAGTGAGTGAGTGCCAGGGAGCCCCTTTAGGGAGTGAGTGAGTGACAGGGAGCCCCTTTAGGGAGTGAGTGAGTGCCAGGGAGCCCCTTTAGGGAGTGAGTGAGTGCCAGGGAGCCCCTTTAGGGAGTGAGTGCGTGCCAGGGAGCCCCTTTAGGGAGTGAGTGAGTGCCAGGGAGCCCCTTTAGGGAGTGAGTGAGTGCCAGGGGAGCCCCTTTAGGGAGTGAGTGAGTGACAGGGAGCCCCTTTAGGGAGTGAGTGAGTGAGTGAGTGACAGGTAGCCCCTTTAGGGAGTGAGTGAGTGACAGGGAGCCCCTTTAGGGAGTGAGTGCCAGGGAGCCCCTTTAGGGAGTGAGTGAGTGACAGGGAGCCCCTTTAGGGAGTGAGTGAGTGACAGGGAGCCCCTTTAGGGAGTGAGTGAGTGAGTGACAGGGAGCCCCTTTAGGGAGTGAGTGAGTGCCAGGGAGCCCCTTTAGGGAGTGAGTGCGTGCCAGGGAGCAGGGGAGGACTGGCCAGGGGGGAAGGGGGGAGATTTCCCCCCAGGCTGCCTCTCATTTAATGATTTAGGGCTGGTACAGTACCTGTTGCATTCAGGTTTTTGTATAAGGCAATGTGAACCACTAGGTTAACTAGCTGAGGGAAACAAACGCCCAACTACAGAGCAATTAGAGGGCGGGCAAGCTGGTAAATATACACAGTATGATGCAGAGCAGAGGCCTGCCTGCAGGGTCCATGGGAAACAAATCTGTCTGGTCTCTCACCATTGTTAAAACAACTGCATGTGCACAGCTACATAAGGTATTATCTAGGTCGAAAAGTTTTCAACAGTCCCTAGACTGCAGAAGGGCCGCAGAAGGGCTGCTTGCAGATAGTCCCTAGGCTCCAGGACTTGACTGATTTCGGGTGGAAATTAGTTGAATGTATAGATCGGGAAATCTTGGGCCGATGTGGTCGATCAAGTGTGAGAATCACGAACAATGAATGCGACGGAAACCCCGGCCGGTGTCCTTCAAAATATATTATGTGCTCCCTGGTGCCAGTGCTTTTATACTACCTGTCACGCTGTTCCTCGAGTGCCCTTGCTGTATTTCTGCATTGGCGCCCCACGTGATTACCGGCATATAGCACGTGGGGCACATGTGTGATGTCATTTGGGCTGGGGCTGCCGTGAAACGGGCCTCTAGTTTGTGTTTTCCCTCCAGGCTAAAAGGTCCCAGTCCTCCCCTGCCAGGGAGCCCCTTTAGTGAGTGAGTGAGTGAGTGACAGGGAGGCCCCCTCTCTAGCCGCCGCCGCTCCCCCCCCTACCTCTCAGCAGACCTCAGGATCAGCGGCGACCCGACCAGATGTACGAGCGGGCGCTGGACGCACCCGCTCGATATGCGGAAGTGATGTCACTTCCGCATATCAGTGCGGGCGCTGGGTCCTAGCGCCCGCACGATTGGTCGCCGGCTCGCCGCCTGATCCTGAGGTCTGAGACTGTCAGTGACGCGGCGGCTGGAGGGAGCCGCTGAGTCTGACAGAGGGGGCGGCCGGGCGGAGATCCGTGGCACCCCAGGAAAGATTGGGGGCACGTGCCCCCCTAAAACAGGGCTAGCGACGCCCCTGTTTCTCAGTTTTACCATTTCCAGTTTAAAAATAAAAAGTGCTACTGTAGATAAAAAACATATTTTATTTTGCTATTCTTACCGTTTATCACAAAACTTGGTTTATGTTCCTGTCACAATTTATGGTGAAGATATTTGATTCTGAAATAATGCTACAGAGTGTATTTAATTTTCACTATGAACTGAGAAAATAAAAGTATTTTTAATGGTAAAAATGAATTTCATTAGCTCAGGAAACATATATTCCCGTTCACCCATTAGTGCTGCATCAGATAGTGCCAGAAATGTGCACAGGAGCAATGCCCAATCCGGCACAGCACTGCTTTTGCTACAAGACGTATATCTACCGACTCGTGGCTTAGATGAAGTTACAGAGGACGTAGATACCGTCTTTCCCCGAAAATAAGACAGTGTCTTATATTCATTTGTGCACCAAAATATGTGCTAGGGCTTATTTTCAGGGGAAGTCTTTTATTTCTATGAACACAAACGTTCCTGACTGAGCTGTGTGTCCTCCTGACATCCCCACTGTGACACTGACAGATTTTCCTCTGCTGGATCCACCTCTTGTGTGTCACTTTTTTCCCCTTTGTACCTTTAGTGTCCCCTGGTGTCCCTCTCTGTACCTGTGTCCTCCTCTATCCCCTGTCCTCCTGTGTCCAGTGTCTACTTGCTCGCAAAACTATGGGCTCCAGTAATAACACAAGTTTTCATATTTTTCCCCCTTACTGCTGCTAGGGCTTATTTTTAGGGTAGGGCTTATAGTTTGAGTATGTTCAAAATTCCTACTAGGGATTACTTTCAGGGGATGTCTTAATTTCGGGGAAAGAGGCTATATTGTAGTGGTGGATAAAGTGGTTAAAGCACTGTAGAAAATGTTATCAGCACTATATAAATGTGTAATAAAAAATATAATTCTCTTAGTAAATGAAGGATCCTCCAGATGGTGCACTCTTTACTGCAAATCAACAGCTACTTTGAATTAGTGATGTATATATTCCATGAGATAACTACCCAAGAGTGGCATGTAGATTGCTAACTTGTCTGATATAGTTAAACAGCGGTGATTAAAGCAGAAAGTCCTTCTCTCTAATAAGCATGTGAATCAGCAACGTAGTGCGCTCATTAGGATGGTGTTTTTTTGCCCTTTGGACAGGGAGATGTATTTATTTACATGGAAATGACTGAGATAAATATTACATTTTATTCACTTCACTTGTGGAATCTGCCTCCCACTTTTCGGCGAGCGCTTTTCGTGATGCAAAATGCTTGTGACTCATTAGAGGGTCAGTCATGTATCATGCAAACCCATAGCTATATTTTAAAGAAGGTGCTAAAGTCTTGGCACTCAGGCAGTGAGTCGGGTGCCCGCCACCCGATGCATTAATAGTAACAGATCGGCAGCCCCGTTTGTAGGGGCGGGCGAGGCAGGTGTCCGCCCGGGGCTCAGTGAGGGAATGGGGGTGCAGTGATGGAGGGAGAGCCGCCACGGACACACTGGGACTTAGCTGTGGGGAGAGGGGCCAACTCCTCCCTCTTCTCGGGCCCCCATCCATGCTCCCTCCTCCACTGCAGTGTTATAGCATAGTGCGAGCTGTCTGCCCCCCCCCCCCCCTTTGGAGTGTTGTGGGGAAAGCCAGCTCTGAGCTCCAAAGCTTGGAGTGGCCCATGCTTCACTCCTTTCTCATGTGTCCGCTCCCAAGTCGTGCTTATGTAGCAGAACGCAATGGATGTTAAAGAGGAGCTGTTAGGTATAAGGTCTCAGAGAAAATAAACACATATATATCAGTAGCTAAAGATTGGCTGTACTTACATTACATATGCATTTCACTGTCCACGTTTGGATTTCACAGAATTTGTATATAGTATATGCAGAGATAGATGCTCCTGACAGCCCATGGCAGGTTCCATGTTTGTGAAGCCAAATGTGTCGTCATGTCCTGCCTGCTTCTGATCACAGAACAGCTCGTACAGAATAACACAGTGTGCAGTGAATATTAATGAGCCATGTGGCTAGGAACAATAGCGGACTCCTGCAGAGTAATCTTCCCGGAGATTTATCTGTGCTGTGAGTTTAGAAGCTGCTGAAACTTGATCCCGTCTTCTCCTTAGCAGCCGAGGGGAGGGCCCCAGAATGCTTTGCAGTATGGAATGCGGCTTGCGTCCTCCTTAGGAGCTTAGCTTTGGTGATAAGCACACATTAAATGTAAGAGAGATTTTTATCTTTAGTAATGTCTTTTGGCTTCTGTCTAAACTGTTTAACACAGGAGAATAGAGGTTTAAATTAGCTTCTGCAGCCTGACAGTTACTCTTTAAGGTAAGTGCCTGTTTTTAAATTTTGGGAGGCAGGTGCGGGCGGCTCTTCCCGTCACTGGCCACGCTTGGGGGGGGGGTCGCCTGCACCTCCCAGCCTCCCCCTCTGGGACGCAGCTGTGGTTTCCAGGCAGTGAGAGAGCTTGGGGCCCCTGTGGCACCCCGGTTGTATGGGGGCATTGGGAAGCCTCCCCGTGGTGCTCCTGGATAGTGCTAATGTAGCATGAACTAATTCCTGCAGGGCAACTGCTTTGCGGTATTGGTTTTAACCCTGCAAACTTTGGCATGCGAAAGCAAATGCATATTTGCATGAGCTATGTCTCATGAGTAGCCAATTAGGCCAAATTTGCAAAGCCAGATTTGTCAGGTGTGAGGGCTGGTGCACACCGAGCGGCTTTTTGGGCGTTTTCAGATCCGCTTGCGGCTGCGGATCTGCTTGGTCAATGTATCTCAATGGGGTGGTGCACACCAGAGCGGCAGGCGTTTTGCAGAAACGAAAAATGCCTGGGTGAGGCATTTTTTGGATTTCGGATGCGTTTCTGCCTCAATGTTAAGTATAGGAAAAACGCAAACCGCTCTGAAAAACGCCTGTTCAGAGCGGTTTTGCAGGCGTTTTTGTTACAGAAGCTGTTCAGTAACAGCTTTACTGTAACAATATATGAAATCTACTATACTGAAAACTGCAGCAGCAATCCGCAAAACGCTAGCAAAACGCCTCATAAAAATAAAAAAAAGCGTTTAAAAATCTGCTAGCGTTTTGCGGATCAGCTAGCGGGTTTTGGTGTGCACCAGCCCTGAGGGCTGGTGCACACCGAGCGGCTTTTTGGGCGTTTTCAGATCCGCTTGCGGCTGCGGATCTGCTTGGTCAATGTATCTCAATGGGGTGGTGCACACCAGAGCGGGGGGCGTTTTGCAGAAACGAAAAATGCCTGGGTGAGGCATTTTTTGGATTGCGGGTGCGTTTCTGCCTCAATGTTAAGTATAGGAAAAACGCAAACCGCTCTGAAAAACGGCACTTCAGAGCGGATTTGCAGGCGTTTTTGTTACAGAAGCTGTTCAGTAACAGCTTTACTGTAACAATATATGAAATCTACTATACTGAAAACCGCAGCAGCAATCCGCAAAACGCTAGCAAAACGCCTCATAAAAATAAAAAAAAGCGTTTAAAAATCTGCTAGCATTTTGCGGATCTGCTAGCGGGTTTTGGTGTGCACCAGCCCTTACTTGGTTTGATGCACACATTATTATTATTATTATTATTATTATTTTTTATTTATATAGCGCCAACATATTCCGCAGCGCTTTACAAAGCACAATAAGACATAGGGGAACATAGATACAACTAACAGATATACAGCAGAGTTCCAAGCAGCACAAATATTGTTACAAAGACAGTAAACATTAGGAGGATGACCCTGCCCTTGCGAGCTTACAATCTAATGGGTAGTGGGGGACACACTAGGTAAGGGGGTGGAGGATGGATGAGGCAGTGATTCTTTGCCTCTGATTACATTGTGACAAATAAGTAAATAAAGGGCTATAGAATGTTATAAGCTTGTCTGAAAAGGTGTGTTTTAAGAGTGCGTTTGAAGATGTCCAGGTTTGGAGCATGACGTACAGGCTGTGGAAGAGAGTTCCAGATAAGGGCTGATGCTCGTGTAAAGTCCTGGATGCGAGCATGAGAGGAGGTGATCAGCTTAGAGGCCAGGAGAATTTCTTGGGAGGAGCGAAGGTTGCGGGAGGGACAATATCTTGAGATTAGTGAGGAGATGTATGGAGGAGACAACTCGTGGAGGGCTTTGTATGTTAGAGTCAGGAGTTTGAACTGGATCCTCTGGGTAATGGGTAACCAGTGGAGAGAACGGCACAGTGGGGCTGCATCGGAAGAGCGTGTGGAAAGGTGAATGAGGCGGGCCGCTGCATTTAGAAGGGATTGGAGAGGAGCTAGCCTGTTTTTTGGTAGGCCACAGAGCAGGGTGTTGCAGTAGTCTAGGCGGCAGGGCCGTATCTACTAAGAGGCACCCGTGGGCCGGTGCCATGGGCGGGTCCTCGGGGGGGGCGGCCACCTATAGTTCATTTTTTTTTTTTTTATTTTTTTTTTTTTCTATTCATAAAAAAAATTTTTAATTTTTTTTTTTTTGCTGAGCGGGGGGGGGGGGGGGGGGGGGGGGGGGCGAGCGGCGGAGAGGGCACTTACAGATAAGGGGAGCTCGCTCACCCCCGCCCTCCAGCAGAGTGGCTGCGGCCGGCCAGGACATAATCCTTAACTCTGCATGCCGCCGCCTGGTCTAGTGACGTCACTAGACCAGGAGGGGGCATGCAGAGTTAAGGATCTCGTCCTGGGCCTGGCCAACAGCTGCCACTCTGCTGGAGGGCAGGAGCCCGGGAGACACGCGAAGGAGCCGCTGCAAGGAGCCGCTGGCAACTGCAGCCCAGCTACCCAGCCAGGAGCCAGCTCGCCCAGCCAGGTAGGTACCCAGCCAGCCCGCATGCCCAGCCAGGTACCCAGCCAGCCCGCATGCCCAGCCAGGTACCCAGCCAGCCCGCTGCCCAGCCAGGTACCCAGCCAGCCCGCTGCCCAGCCAGGTACCCAGCCAGCCCGCTGCCCAGCCAGCCCGCTGCCCAGCCAGGTACCCAGCCAGCCCGCTGCCCAGCCAGGTACCCAGCCAGCCCGCATGCCCAGCCAGGTACCCAGCCAGCCCGCATGCCCAGCCAGGTACCCAGCCAGCCCGCTGCCCAGCCAGGTACCCAGCCAGCCCGCTGCCCAGCCAGGTACCCAGCCAGCCCGCATGCCCAGCCAGGTACCCAGCCAGCCCGCATGCCCAGCCAGGTACCCAGCCAGCCCGCTGCCCAGCCAGGTACCCAGCCAGCCCGCTGCCCAGCCAGGTACCCAGCCAGCCCGCTGCCCAGCCAGGTACCCAGCCAGCCCGCTGCCCAGCCAGGTACCCAGCCAGCCCGCTGCCCAGCCAGGTACCCAGCCAGCCCGCTGCCCAGCCAGGTACCCAGCCAGCCCGCTGCCCAGCCAGCCCGCTGCCCAGCCAGGTACCCAGCCAGCCCGCTGCCCAGCCAGGTACCCAGCCAGCCCGCTGCCCAGCCAGGTACCCAGCCAGCCCGCATGCCCAGCCAGGTACCCAGCCAGCCCGCTGCCCAGCCAGGTACCCAGCCAGCCCGCTTCCCAGCCAGCCTGCTGCCCAGCCAGGTACCCAGCCAGCCCGCATGCCCAGCCAGGTACCCAGCCAGCCCGCTTCCCAGCCAGGTACCCAGCCAGCCAGCATGCCCAGCCAGGTACCCAGCCAGCCAGCATGCCCAGCCAGGTACCCAGCCAGCATGCCCAGCCAGGTACCCAGCCAGCCCGCTGCCCAGCCAGGTACCCAGCCAGCCAGCATGCCCAGCCAGGTACCCAGCCAGCCAGCCAGCATGCCCAGCCAGGTACCCAGCCAGCCCGCTGCCCAGCCAGGTACCCAGCCAGCCCGCATGCCCAGCCAGGTACCCAGCCAGCCCGCATGCCCAGCCAGGTACCCAGCCAGCCCGCTGCCCAGCCAGCCCGCTGCCCAGCCAGGTACCCAGCCAGCCCGCTGCCCAGCCAGGTACCCAGCCAGCCCGCATGCCCAGCCAGGTACCCAGCCAGCCCGCATGCCCAGCCAGGTACCCAGCCAGCCCGCTGCCCAGCCAGGTACCCAGCCAGCCCGCTGCCCAGCCAGGTACCCAGCCAGCCCGCATGCCCAGCCAGGTACCCAGCCAGCCCGCATGCCCAGCCAGGTACCCAGCCAGCCCGCTGCCCAGCCAGGTACCCAGCCAGCCCGCTGCCCAGCCAGGTACCCAGCCAGCCCGCTGCCCAGCCAGGTACCCAGCCAGCCCGCTGCCCAGCCAGGTACCCAGCCAGCCCGCTGCCCAGCCAGGTACCCAGCCAGCCCGCTGCCCAGCCAGGTACCCAGCCAGCCCGCTGCCCAGCCAGCCCGCTGCCCAGCCAGGTACCCAGCCAGCCCGCTGCCCAGCCAGGTACCCAGCCAGCCCGCTGCCCAGCCAGGTACCCAGCCAGCCCGCATGCCCAGCCAGGTACCCAGCCAGCCCGCTGCCCAGCCAGGTACCCAGCCAGCCCGCTTCCCAGCCAGCCTGCTGCCCAGCCAGGTACCCAGCCAGCCCGCATGCCCAGCCAGGTACCCAGCCAGCCCGCTTCCCAGCCAGGTACCCAGCCAGCCAGCATGCCCAGCCAGGTACCCAGCCAGCCAGCATGCCCAGCCAGGTACCCAGCCAGCATGCCCAGCCAGGTACCCAGCCAGCCCGCTGCCCAGCCAGGTACCCAGCCAGCCAGCATGCCCAGCCAGGTACCCAGCCAGCCAGCCAGCATGCCCAGCCAGGTACCCAGCCAGCCCGCTGCCCAGCCAGGTACCCAGCCAGCCCGCATGCCCAGCCAGGTACCCAGCCAGCCCGCATGCCCAGCCAGGTACCCAGCCAGCCCGCATGCCCAGCCAGGTACCCAGCCAGCCCGCATGCCCAGCCAGGTACCCAGCCAGCCCGCATGGCCAGCCAGGTACCCAGCCAGCCCGCATGGCCAGCCAGGTACCCAGCCAGCCCGCATGGCCAGCCAGGTACCCAGCCAGCCCGCATGGCCAGCCAGGTACCCAGCCAGCCCGCATGGCCAGCCAGGTACCCAGCCAGCCCGCATGGCCAGCCAGGTACCCAGCCAGCCCGCATGGCCAGCCAGGTACCCAGCCAGCCCGCATGGCCAGCCAGGTACCCAGCCAGCCCGCATGGCCAGCCAGGTACCCAGCCAGCCCGCATGGCCAGCCAGGTACCCAGCCAGCCCGCATGGCCAGCCAGGTACCCAGCCAGCCCGCATGGCCAGCCAGGTACCCAGCCAGCCCGCATGCCCAGCCAAGTACCCAGCCAGCCCGCTGCCCAGCCAGGTACCCAGCCCACTGCCCGCTCGCTTAGCCAGGCAGTGGCTGGAAAGTGTAATGGTTAAGGGCTCTGCCTCGGACACAGGAGACCTTGGTTCAAATCTCGGCTCTGCCTGTTCAGTAAGCCAGCACCTATTCAGTAAGAAGTTTCTTGGGCAAGTCTCCTTAACACTGCTACTGCCTACTGAGTGCGCTCTAGTGGCTGCCTCGCAAGTGCTTTGAGTCCAACAGGAGAAAGGCGCTATACAAATACTGCAATTAATTACTCAGCCAGCCCACTGCTTGCTCACCCAGCTACCCAGCCAGCCCACTACCCGCTCACCCAGCCAGGTACTCAGCCAGCCCACTGGTGTTATGCTGCCCACTGTGTGATTTACTGCTGAAATGCTGCCCACATTGTGATTATTTTCTGGTGAAATGTTGCCCACATTGCAATTATTCTCTGCTGAAATGTTGCACTCATTGCGATTATTTTCTGGTGCAATGTTGCCCACATTGCGATTATTTTCTGGTGCAATGTTGCCCACATTGCGATTATTTTCTGGTGAAATGTTGCCCACATTGCAATTATTCTCTGCTGAAATGTTGCACTCATTGCGATTATTTTCTGGTGCAATGTTGCCCACATTGCGATTATTTTCTGGTGAAATGTTGCCCACATTGCAATTATTCTCTGCTGAAATGTTGCACTCATTGCGATTATTTTCTGGTGAAATGTTGCCCACATTGCGATTATTTTCTGGTGAAATGTTGCCCACATTGCGATTATTCTTTGCTGAAATGTTGCACTCATTGCGATTATTTTCTGGTGAAATGTTGCCCACATTGCGATTATTCTTTGCTGAAATGTTGCAATCATTGCGATTATTCTTTGCTGAAATGTTGCCCACATTGCGATTATTTTCTGGTGAAATGTTGCCCACATTGCGATTATTCTTTGCTGAAATGTTGCAATCATTGCGATTATTCTTTGCTGAAATGTTGCCCACATTGCGATTATTTTCTGGTGAAATGTTGCCCACATTGCGATTATTTTCTGGTGAAATGTTGCCCACATTGCGATTATTCTTTGCTGAAATGTTGCAATCATTGCGATTATTCTTTGCTGAAATGTTGCCCACATTGCGATTATTTTCTGGTGAAATGTTGCCCACATTGCGATTATTTTCTGGTGAAATGTTGCCCACATTGCGATTATTCTTTGCTGAAATGTTGCACTCGTGATTATTCTCTGCTGAAATGCTGCACACATTACGATTATTTTATGGTGAAACGCTGCCCCATTATGATTATTTGGCACCTATGGGGGGGCATCCAAATTCTCGCAAGGGGGCCCAGTGATTTCTAGTTACGCCCCTGACTACTACCTAAACTGGGGATACCTATAGACCTGGATATCTATACTGGGGACACCTATAGTATGTCTACATTTGGACACCTATAGACCTGGCTACTGTACTTATACTAATTATTTATATAGCGCCAACATATTACGCAGCGCTGTACAGAGTATGTATTGGTTTGTCATATAACTGTCCCACAGAGGGGCTCACAATCTAATCCCTACCATAGTCATATGTCTATGTATGTATCGTAGTCTAGGGCCAATTTTTAGGGGAAGCCAATTAACATTATACTTATCTGTATCGTATGTTGTTGGGATGTGGGAGGAAACCAGAGTGTCTTAAGGAAACCCACACAGACAAAGGGAGAACATACAAACTCCTTGCAGATGTTGACCTGGCTAGGATTCGAACCAGGAACCCAGCGCTGCAAGGCGAGAGTGCTAACCACTACGCCATCATGCTGCCATACCACTGTACTATATTGCACTTACATCTTTAGCAGTACTTTACGGAGTACGTAGTCATGTCACTAACAATCCTCTGAGGAGCTTACAATCTAATTCTCCCATAGTCTAATGTCCTACCATATTATTATGTATTTATATAGCACTGGCATCTTCTGCAGCACTTTGCAGAGAACATAGTCATGTTACTGACTTTTCTCAGGGGAGCTCACACTAATACCTACCACTATTTTGTGCGAGAGAACACTGGCTAATGTGTGTGTGTGTGTGTGTGTGTGTGTGTGTGTGTGTGGGTGTGGGGGGGGTTTGGGGAGGGGGGAACATTTCCTACTTGCTTTTTTAAGGTCACTTTACTTATACCCAGGGAGAAACCATGGTCCCACTGACTTTGGGCTGCACTCTTACTAGGATATTTTAATTGGCCACACCCACTGTGTTATGGGCACGCCCACTGCATTCTGTGGCCACGCCCATTTTTCGCCGCGGCGCGCTTCGCGCGCCGCCAACATTCTCCTGGGGGGGCGCCATAGGTTTGGGGTGCCTAGGGGAGCCCCAACCCTAAATACAGCCCTGCTAGGCGGGAGATGATTAAGGCATGAACAAGCATTTTGGTGGCCCCTTGTGTGAGGAAGGGACGGATACGGAATATATTTTTGAGCTGGAAATAGCAGGTGGTGGTTAATGAGGCAATGTGAGGTTTAAAGGAGAGCTCTGAGTCAAGTATAACCCCCAAGCAGCGGGCCTTAGTGGTTGAGGTTATTGGGGTGTTGTCTACCGTTATGGTTGCAATTGGTGGGGGTGTAGATAGCAATGGTGGAAAAATCACAATTTCCGTTTTAGTCATGTTGAGTTTGAGGAAGCGGGAGGACATGAATGCAGAAATGGCACGTAGACAGTCGGGGACTCTGGATAGTAGTGAGGACAGGTCAGGAGCTGAGAGATAGATTTGGGTGTCATCCGCATAGAGGTGATACTGGAAGCCAAAAGAGTTAATTAGTTGTCCCAGGCCACGGGTGTAGATTGAGAAAAGAAGTGGCCCAAGAACAGAGCCTTGAGGTACACCAACAGACAGTGGGTGTGGAGAGGACACACATACATTCTCTATATAAAGTGTAGTTATAGCATAGTGGTTAGCCTTGTAGCAACAGCTCACCTTCTTCCGGGCTCCAAGCGAAGCTTACTTGCTGTGGGCTCCTCTGTTTGCAACGCTACTCACTACTTAATAAGGAAGTAGGAGGCTGGCGGCAAGTGAACTTCACCTATATTGGGGGCACCTATACCTGGCTAACTATACTAGGGGCACCTATACCTGGCTACCTACACTGGGGGGCTAAATATCGCATCACAAATAATGTTCTTGAGTTCATGGGTGGGCGCAAATTATACACCTTTGCGCTGGATGCAATTTAGCCTGGAAACTGTACTGCAGATCGGGTACAGAAGTAGCCAATCGGATTCCTCTAGGGAAAGAAAAGAAGAGTTGGTTGCCTATTTTGTAGGCGATTGGCTACAATAGAGGTCATTTCAGGGCATGGATGGGGTAGTGTTAGGTTTTTTTAAGTCAATGCGGTGTCCGGATGTGAGTAAATTAGGCTAAGAGTGCCTTTCTCTAAATTTGTGCTTGCAGACACATGAATTAGTGGAAGCAACAAACCCATCGTTACGTTATGTTTTACAGTGAGTAAATATGGTCAAATCTACACATGCTGAACACAAATGTAACACTTTGCAGGGGTGTTAAGGTGCCCATACATCAGAAGACATATGGGCAGATTGACCAAGAGACAGATCTCTCTGATCTGTTGCCTGCCCATACAACAGCAGACTGATTCCCGAAAGTTCTCGGCATGAAACTTCTCAGGAATCAGGCTTGTGACACTGCATCCGCTTCCCCCAGCAGCCCCCCCCCCCCCAGTGTATATGTGCCACCCCAGGGCCTCTGCATTAATACTTTACCTCCTCGCCACTGTGTCCAGGCTCCTCTTCTGGGTTTGCGCCCCATGAGGTTGCCAGCGCATTGCGGGGCACAAATCTGGAAAAGGAGTCCGGACACAGCAGCGGAGTAAAGTATTCATTCAAGGGCCAAAGGGAGGGTGGGAGGGGGGGGGGGGGGGGTTGGTTAAGGTTGTTGCAGTACATATACACTAGGACAGAGTTCCCTAACCCTGTCCTCAAGGCCCACCAACAGTGAATGTTTTGCAGAAAACCACAAACATGCACAGAGCTGATTACCGGTAACTACCTCTGTGGATTTCTACAAAACATGAACTGTTGGTGGGCCTTGAGGACAAGGTTGAGGAACACTGCACTAGGGGGCAGCCGGATGTTTCCATTGCATTTGTCATTTGCGATGATCACACACCATTTTTCTTTGCAGACGTATAGATAATAGTGTTTCACATGTTTTTAAAAAAGCATAATGCATTCACTTTTATTCCTCTTTGCCAGTGAAAGTCTAGAGTCGATGGATATCTGGTCAATAAGTAGTCACCTGCATACAATAACACTCTGTCCTTTCCTGAGTATACAAAGAACATCTGATAATGAGAATTTGCAGAAAATGCTCTCAGAAAGTCAAACCTCTTTCCTGTTGTTTCTTGCTTCCGGTTATTAAGCCAG